>NW_017805983.1:1720627-1727644 GCF_001891065.2 Hippocampus comes | reverse complement strand
TGTGGTGAGTCGTCATTTTCATGCACTTTGAATTTGCGTTGTATCGTATTTTGAAGGCATTAAACATTACCAGAGCGATAAGAGTGTTGCGACCAGATTAGACGCTCCTTGTGTTTATTATTATATTTCGAAAACACCACAGTTTTCATGCAGCTCATACCATATTATTTTGTTGTATTAATTCGCCACACCTTAAATGCCGGTCCCTGAAAATATTGTCTGACTTTAACCGGTCCGTGGGGCAAAAAAGGTTGGGGACCCCTGATCTACAGTATATTCACTGACAATTAAATGACCATGTGAATAAAAATCAGCCATCTCTGGCTACATCTTGTGCCTCAAATTAGATTTCTAACTGGGCAAAATACTAGCATACAGAAGCAGAGGAAATCGAGCTCAGAGAGCAGAGACGATTCAGGAGCAATGCGAAGCTAGCAACGTTTCTGCCCGAGAGGCACATTTATCACCTCTTTTGAGCTTTAATTGACTGTACATTCCAAAAAATAAAACTCCAAACCGATTGCATTTATGGTCATGGTAACACTGCATTCCGAATGAGCATGCAAGGAACATAGCAGCCGCAATGTCGCAAGCCTATTATTGCTAGCGCTGCTAATTTGTGGATACAAGATATGTGCTCCACAACTACAAATTTTCATCATCACATGCCATTATGTATGCCCATGTGTAACAATCGTGCTCATGCACATTTAGTGAGGGGCGTCAGAGACTTGCTAGCAGTTTTAACACTAACCCCCGCCTCGCCCTTTTAAATGAGTCGACTCAGTACTTTTACTTTAAAATATACCGTACTTACTGAAATATAGAGTGTGAGTTTGTAAGCCACCTGTGGTGAGCAGAAGACAGAGGACACATAGAAGATGGAACTTGCGTTACCTTCAAAAGCAGCGGGTCAATGCCGATGATGCGTGGTTTTGGAATAGGTGGCCAAAAGAAGTTTTTCACTCTGCATGGTGAAACAGTAGGATGCCAGATTTAAGGGAAAGGTACAGGGGAGCTTTTCATTGCACATGAAGAAAAGGAATGTGAATTCTCACCTCACACATTGTGGAATGACACACACAGAGAAGGCCAAGATCGCCATCATGCTGATGGTTGTCACCAGAATCACCATGATGAGTGTGTCTGCTTCAATGAAGGGAACAAAGTGAACAAGATCAGAATCAAAAGACTTTTACTTACAACCTAAATTCTAATTTTGGCGAATTAAATTATTAAACGATTAGCTTATTTCCAACAGTTTCCTGTCTTCATTTTGTAGTCTTGTTAGTTTATGCTCAAATATATATCAAAATGCTTTGCTGATATTGCCTCTCACCTAATAACATCCATCCATCCATTTTCTAATCCGCTTATCCTCACGAGGTTCGCGGGCAGGCTGGAGCCTATCCCAGCTGTTTACGGGCAGTAGTCGGGGGACACCCTGAACTGGTTGACCCTCATAAAACACAACATTCTGTAAGGCCTTGCATGATCAGCCCGAATACTTAATATAATAATTGGCTGAAACATAATAGATTCTCTTTTATGAAAACAGTCAAAGTTGAAAGGCCTGGGGAACAAATGCAATAATGCCCATTCCCTGCTACCACGGCTGCTTGTAGATGGACGCTCACATCGGTGGGGACATCGTACCTGTACCTGCTTGTGCCCGAGAAGGAATGTTCATCAGCAACGGCTGGCTCCACTTGCTCCACAAGCCGTAGTTTTGCGAGCGGCACCGTACGCGAAGCACATAGTCGTTGATGGGAAGGCCGAGCAGCTTGACTTCAGGCTCTCGCAGTGACTGCTTAACCTGCAAGCCGGGGGACAAAACTCAGCTAGAAACCCCAAGAGCACTTTGCTATCTCTCCATTATATCTCTCGTTTACCTTCCATTTGTCAGGCTCGCTGACTTGTCTGTACTGCAACTCGTACACCAGCGTGATCCAGCCATATTTGAGGTCTGAGGGTCTCGGGTACGTCCAAGAGAGCAGCACGTCATGACCTATCTCGTCCCCGCCTGGATCCATCAACTGGTAAGTTAGGTTGACTGGAGCTTCGGTCTCAACTGTAAGAGAGGTAATAAAGCAAAAGACCTAATGTCCACAGGCTGGCTCAGTCCTGATCACCCTCAAATAGCAAAAATACATGTACAATTGATTCTTTTAAACCTTAAAAAAAATCTTGAATAAGTGGGAATAAACGGACATTGATTGGCTGCCATTATTTTGGGGCTTGTTTAGCCGAAGCTGTTAGGCTCCCATTGGAGTTGGGCGGGCTTAGTTAGTAAGCAGCGGTGAGGAGTGGAGAGGTGAAAATGGACCAGGATCTGAGAGTTCTCGGCACAATGAATAGAAAATTTACATTCCAAAAACGCCATGACGACAATAAAGGTAGAGTGTTGTGCCTAATTTGTAAGAAAGAGTTTGCGAACCACCGAAGCAGCTCAAATTTAGACTCCCACATCAATGCAAAGCACCTAGTCGCGAGTGCAGCCACAGCTAACGTTAGCACCGAAAGCGTTAGCAATATAGCAAGCAAGCCATACATAGCAAAGCTCTTCGGCAAACTAAACTCGAGAACACCCCACGTATGAGGCATAGTTGATGTGTCCTCTGTAGACTACTAGAAGTGATTGATGTTTATTTCATCACTTTTAGTTTGTCATGATGAACAGTGTTATTTCTGAAGTTCTAACTTACAGCACTGCGATTTAAGGGCCTGATTTATTTATTGTTTATTGTCTGAAGCAAGTTCAGTATTGAGTACTTGTATTGCTCAGAAAATTGTTCTTACTGTTTTTGATATGTTACCCTAAGCACTTTTTAAGGACCTAATGTTCTATTTTATTTTTATTTTGTAATTCTTTGGAGATTTACAAAAACAAACAAAACAGTGATATTCCCCCTCGTGGTCGAAGCGAAAGGTTGCAGGTAGGACTGTGACTAGTCTCAAATACAGCAGAAAGTAAATGGCTAGGACTGCATCCGTCCAAGTCTGCTGAAAAACAATAAAATACTTTATGCCACTTTTTCTTTTGTCTTTTGATCTGCCTCAATAATGTAACAAATTTAAAATGAAAATATGGGTTTTCTCAGTAATTTTAGATGAGATTAAAATATAGATTTTGATTAATTACAGATCTAATTAATTAATCGTAATTTTTTTAATCACTTGACAGGACTAATTGTTTCATTAGCAACCACCCTCTTTCATCTTTTCTCCTTTTGATGTGAAATTTCACCTCTTTTTCCTCCCTGATGGTTTTAGGTCAGAATTTGAATTTTTTTGTCCCTCCATCTGCCCTTTCTGACGAGCAATTCTTTTTTTCTTTACTTAGTCATATCATGAAAGGTGGAGAGTTTCGTTTGGGGAACCGGGCCTTTCAAGCTACATGGAACATTACTGGTAAATGCATTTCCACAAGTAGGTTAACACAGAAGCTGAGCGAGAATTCTCATTTGGTCAGTTCTTATCTGCCTTCTGGGAGCAGTTTCTCATGTCGCAAAGGAACAACACAGCCTTTGTCAGTCAGCTGACCACATTGTCTGTTATTTATAATCTAAATGCAGCCACAATCTAATGGTTGGCAAATACTTCTGTACGCATTGATAACGGTGGCACATCTTTATTTGCCCTTTACAATAAGCCCGCCTAAAGATGCTGTGTAAAGAAAAGCAGTCGCAACATACAGTTTGAGGTGTTACAAAAGTGACAGTACATTTCAAATCCAAACTGCAAGTGTTCTCCTTGGAAGTCATCCACCTGGAGTCTAACACACTTTCCCAGCCTTCTCAACCACACCTTCATGAACCTCTGTTATCCATGTCTTAAAACGGGTCTCTTTGAGCTTGGGAAAGAGGAAAAACCACCGGGTTGGGTGAGTACAGACAAGGGAGGTTGGTCCAGCAGGGCTGATGTTCTTCTCAGCCAGGAACTGTCAGATGTTGAGGGCATTGTGAGCAGCTGTGTTGTCATGTTGAAGCAACCATGAGTTGTCCTACCACTGCTCTCAACTCTTCTCATGCTCTGGATGAAGCAAAAGCAGCAGGATCTCTTTATGGGTGAGCTGGTTGATTGTCTGACCCACACCAAAGGGGAAAAGTCATACTGTAGTTTTCCTCATCCATTATAATTATAATATCAGATAGGCACTATGTACAATCTCTTCTTCCTCTCCACAAACATGTTTTGGAAATAGAATGTATTACATAACACATTAACACAAAACACAATCTGGTTACTCAGCATTGAAAACCTTCAAAGAACCGTGGTTGATAGTTTACAATGAAACCAAGCACATTGTGAACAGGGATGTGAAATCTGGGGCGCTTAGTGAATCATTAAGGGCCCATCGATGATGTTTGTTGACTGGGAGATAGAGACCTGAGGGGTATTTTCCCAATGACACATCACAAATGAAAATAGATTAACTATCATTACGTTATCTACTAGCTGGGCAGGGTCCCTCTTTTGCACCTTTGTGGACGGGAGAGGGAGGTGTTTCACTTCTGTCATCAGTTTCCGACTTTTGGAAGCCTTCCGATTCCAATTAAGATCCAGATGCCAATTGATGTCATGTTGGAACAGGCTTCCTGCTTCAGGGACTCGCAAAACTCCATTTCCGAATTTGATTCCGATTTTTTTTTTCTGAGAATCAAGTGGTGCATGATTCACAAAAACAACAACAAATGTCTTCTTGTCTCCACTGTTGTGGACCTCTTGATGGCAGAAGAGATGAAAGAAGTTAACTTGTTCCTTTAAACCACCAAATCCAATTGTGTTTGTGGTTCTGCGCATCTTGTGATCCGCTCAGCTCTCATTAGCTAAAGCAGCATCTTTCTTTTTGGCCTGGCCGTCTGCCAGCTTCTCCTCATCTTCCTCCTTTACGCTGGCATGTAATTTAGACTCGGGCAGTGGCGGGAGCTCGCTATAGACCGGTGGTAGGCACGGCACCAATTGCAGCCCATCTATGTCGTTCATGAGCTGCACACAGCTGTAGAGGTTCTGCGGGGGGCAGGTAGTAGAGAGGGCAGGTGGCGGTGCATTTGGCTGTCCCGTCATGCTGTAATTGCTCTCTGGCCACAGGGTTGGCGAGAAGGCTTGAGGAGGAGACATGCAGTATGCGCTTGGCATGAATGCTGTTGGAGGCTCGCTCACGAGTTGATGAAGAGTTGTGGTGGGTGCCAAGTCGTGTGGGATGGTGAAGGCATCCGTCACCTGGCTGGGTGACTTGGTGGGATTGGGGCAGTCTTTGGCCGTGGCGAGATAGATGTTGTCAGGGCTCACCTGCTCCCATACCTCGGTATCCAGGAAGCTGGGAGCTACGAAGCCATGGAAATTAGTCAGGTGGCGGTTGATTTCATCCAAGTTCCCCTTCTGAGGACGCAGAGTGGGAAGCAAATTGAATGGACATCAAAAAGTCTCTCAAGATGTCAGTGATGTTTTTTCATTCTTTCTTTCTCTCTCTCTCTGACTCACAGGAGGAGGAATACTTTGCAATAATCTACAGTATATTCACTGACAATTAAATGACCATGTGAATAAAAATCAGCCATCTCTGGCTACATCTTGTGCCTCAAATTAGATTTCTAACTGGGCAAAATACTAGCATACAGAAGCAGAGGAAATCGAGCTCAGAGAGCAGAGACGATTCAGGAGCAATGCGAAGCTAGCAACGTTTCTGCCCGAGAGGCACATTTATCACCTCTTTTGAGCTTTAATTGACTGTACATTCCAAAAAATAAAACTCCAAACCGATTGCATTTATGGTCATGGTAACACTGCATTCCGAATGAGCATGCAAGGAACATAGCAGCCGCAATGTCGCAAGCCTATTATTGCTAGCGCTGCTAATTTGTGGATACAAGATATGTGCTCTCTGTGACTATTTCCACAACTACAAATTTTCATCATCACATGCCATTATGTATGCCCATGTGTAACAATCGTGCTCATGCACATTTAGTGAGGGGCGTCAGAGACTTGCTAGCAGTTTTAACACTAACCCCCGCCTCGCCCTTTTAAATGAGTCGACTCAGTACTTTTACTTTAAAATATACCGTACTTACTGAAATATAGAGTGTGAGTTTGTAAGCCACCTGTGGTGAGCAGAAGACAGAGGACACATAGAAGATGGAACTTGCGTTACCTTCAAAAGCAGCGGGTCAATGCCGATGATGCGTGGTTTTGGAATAGGTGGCCAAAAGAAGTTTTTCACTCTGCATGGTGAAACAGTAGGATGCCAGATTTAAGGGAAAGGTACAGGGGAGCTTTTCATTGCACATGAAGAAAAGGAATGTGAATTCTCACCTCACACATTGTGGAATGACACACACAGAGAAGGCCAAGATCGCCATCATGCTGATGGTTGTCACCAGAATCACCATGATGAGTGTGTCTGCTTCAATGAAGGGAACAAAGTGAACAAGATCAGAATCAAAAGACTTTTACTTACAACCTAAATTCTAATTTTGGCGAATTAAATTATTAAACGATTAGCTTATTTCCAACAGTTTCCTGTCTTCATTTTGTAGTCTTGTTAGTTTATGCTCAAATATATATCAAAATGCTTTGCTGATATTGCCTCTCACCTAATAACATCCATCCATCCATTTTCTAATCCGCTTATCCTCACGAGGTTCGCGGGCAGGCTGGAGCCTATCCCAGCTGTTTACGGGCAGTAGTCGGGGGACACCCTGAACTGGTTGACCCTCATAAAACACAACATTCTGTAAGGCCTTGCATGATCAGCCCGAATACTTAATATAATAATTGGCTGAAACATAATAGATTCTCTTTTATGAAAACAGTCAAAGTTGAAAGGCCTGGGGAACAAATGCAATAATGCCCATTCCCTGCTACCACGGCTGCTTGTAGATGGACGCTCACATCGGTGGGGACATCGTACCTGTACCTGCTTGTGGCCGAGAAGGAATGTTCATCAGCAACGGCTGGCTCCACTTGCTCCACAAGCCGTAGTTTTGCGAGCGGCACCGTACGCGAAGCACATAG
>NW_017805983.1:1715182-1720382 GCF_001891065.2 Hippocampus comes | reverse complement strand
CTCAAATAGCAAAAATACATGTACAATTGATTCTTTTAAACCTTAAAAAAAATCTTGAATAAGTGGGAATAAACAACCAATGAATGTGTCTAAAAAGAAAAAAAAAAAACAAGGGTTGCTACCACCGATTCCAGCTCCGGCCCCCCTGTGTGGAGTTTGCATGTTCTCCCCAGGCCTGCGTGGGTTTTCTCCGGGTACTCCGGTTTCCTCCCACATTCCAAAAATATGCATGGCAGGCTGATTGAACACTCAAAATTGTCCCTAGGTGTGAGTGTGGATGGTTGCTCGTCTCTGTGTGCCCTGCGATTGGCTGGCAACCGGTTCAGGGTGTCCCCCGCCTCCTGGCCGAAGAGGGCTGGGATAGGCTCCAGCACCCCGCGCGACCCTTGTGAGGATTAAAGCGGATCGGAAAATGGATATACAGTATACAAATATCTGTGAAGGTCAGGATTCTGGACAGAAAAAAGATTCCACAAGCGTAGACACAGATAAGAGGCTTTAAACAAAAAAACATTTATTTATAAAAACACAAGACCGAGGCAAGAACAAACCAAAGGGCAAGGAGCAAGAAAAACGTAATTTGCTTATCGAATCAAAGGACAAGAAAATCCAAAACACGAAGAATATAAACCGAGAATACATAACTGTAATACTTGCAGAACAAAATTACTATGAATTACCAGGCAAAAGCTATGAGGGGGGAAAAAATACAGAGAATGTCTCGAGAATTGAAGCATAAGCGGACAGAGTCGTGAGCAAGGCTTAATAATCCGACAGCCAGTTCTTAGCTTTTAAAGGGGACGAGTAACGTGGCCGGATTCGGGACAGGTGTGACTCATGAATGAATGCCTACTCTCCCGTTGAACACGGACCCCCCCCCCCCCCCCCAAAAAAAACAACAAAAAAAACAAGATAGGATCATGACAGTGAATAGGTAAATCTGCACGTGACGAACCACGAGTATGCGGGATCCACTGTATAATGCTGCATCTTACTGGTCAGAGTATATATACGGTATACAGGTATATATATGTACTTGTGGAACTCTCCTTTGATTGTTTCTGCATGACTGTATTATACTGCCCCCAGTGGCCAAGTCACACACCATGCAGGTAGGACTGTGACTAGTCTCAAATACAGCAGAAAGTAAATGGCTAGGACTGCATCCGTCCAAGTCTGCTGAAAAACAATAAAATACTTTATGCCACTTTTTCTTTTGTCTTTTGATCTGCCTCAATAATGTAACAAATTTAAAATGAAAATATGGGTTTTCTCAGTAATTTTAGATGAGATTAAAATATAGATTTTGATTAATTACAGATCTAATTAATTAATCGTAATTTTTTTAATCACTTGACAGGACTAATTGTTTCATTAGCAACCACCCTCTTTCATCTTTTCTCCTTTTGATGTGAAATTTCACCTCTTTTTCCTCCCTGATGGTTTTAGGTCAGAATTTGAATTTTTTTGTCCCTCCATCTGCCCTTTCTGACGAGCAATTCTTTTTTTCTTTACTTAGTCATATCATGAAAGGTGGAGAGTTTCGTTTGGGGAACCGGGCCTTTCAAGCTACATGGAACATTACTGGTAAATGCATTTCCACAAGTAGGTTAACACAGAAGCTGAGCGAGAATTCTCATTTGGTCAGTTCTTATCTGCCTTCTGGGAGCAGTTTCTCATGTCGCAAAGGAACAACACAGCCTTTGTCAGTCAGCTGACCACATTGTCTGTTATTTATAATCTAAATGCAGCCACAATCTAATGGTTGGCAAATACTTCTGTACGCATTGATAACGGTGGCACATCTTTATTTGCCCTTTACAATAAGCCCGCCTAAAGATGCTGTGTAAAGAAAAGCAGTCGCAACATACAGTTTGAGGTGTTACAAAAGTGACAGTACATTTCAAATCCAAACTGCAAGTGTTCTCCTTGGAAGTCATCCACCTGGAGTCTAACACACTTTCCCAGCCTTCTCAACCACACCTTCATGAACCTCTGTTATCCATGTCTTAAAACGGGTCTCTTTGAGCTTGGGAAAGAGGAAAAACCACCGGGTTGGGTGAGTACAGACAAGGGAGGTTGGTCCAGCAGGGCTGATGTTCTTCTCAGCCAGGAACTGTCAGATGTTGAGGGCATTGTGAGCAGCTGTGTTGTCATGTTGAAGCAACCATGAGTTGTCCTACCACTGCTCTCAACTCTTCTCATGCTCTGGATGAAGCAAAAGCAGCAGGATCTCTTTATGGGTGAGCTGGTTGATTGTCTGACCCACACCAAAGGGGAAAAGTCATACTGTAGTTTTCCTCATCCATTATAATTATAATATCAGATAGGCACTATGTACAATCTCTTCTTCCTCTCCACAAACATGTTTTGGAAATAGAATGTATTACATAACACATTAACACAAAACACAATCTGGTTACTCAGCATTGAAAACCTTCAAAGAACCGTGGTTGATAGTTTACAATGAAACCAAGCACATTGTGAACAGGGATGTGGCACCGAAATCTGGGGGCGCTTAGGGAATCATTAAGGGCCCATCGATGATGTTTGTTGACTGGGAGATAGAGACCTGAGGGGTATTTTCCCAATGACACATCACAAATGAAAATAGATTAACTATCATTACGTTATCTACTAGCTGGGCAGGGTCCCTCTTTTGCACCTTTGTGGACGGGAGAGGGAGGTGTTTCACTTCTGTCATCAGTTTCCGACTTTTGGAAGCCTTCCGATTCCAATTAAGATCCAGATGCCAATTGATGTCATGTTGGAACAGGCTTCCTGCTTCAGGGACTCGCAAAACTCCATTTCCGAATTTGATTCCGATTTTTTTTTTCTGAGAATCAAGTGGTGCATGATTCACAAAAACAACAACAAATGTCTTCTTGTCTCCACTGTTGTGGACCTCTTGATGGCAGAAGAGATGAAAGAAGTTAACTTGTTCCTTTAAACCACCAAATCCAATTGTGTTTGTGGTTCTGCGCATCTTGTGATCCGCTCAGCTCTCATTAGCTAAAGCAGCATCTTTCTTTTTGGCCTGGCCGTCTGCCAGCTTCTCCTCATCTTCCTCCTTTACGCTGGCATGTAATTTAGACTCGGGCAGTGGCGGGAGCTCGCTATAGACCGGTGGTAGGCACGGCACCAATTGCAGCCCATCTATGTCGTTCATGAGCTGCACACAGCTGTAGAGGTTCTGCGGGGGGCAGGTAGTAGAGAGGGCAGGTGGCGGTGCATTTGGCTGTCCCGTCATGCTGTAATTGCTCTCTGGCCACAGGGTTGGCGAGAAGGCTTGAGGAGGAGACATGCAGTATGCGCTTGGCATGAATGCTGTTGGAGGCTCGCTCACGAGTTGATGAAGAGTTGTGGTGGGTGCCAAGTCGTGTGGGATGGTGAAGGCATCCGTCACCTGGCTGGGTGACTTGGTGGGATTGGGGCAGTCTTTGGCCGTGGCGAGATAGATGTTGTCAGGGCTCACCTGCTCCCATACCTCGGTATCCAGGAAGCTGGGAGCTACGAAGCCATGGAAATTAGTCAGGTGGCGGTTGATTTCATCCAAGTTCCCCTTCTGAGGACGCAGAGTGGGAAGCAAATTGAATGGACATCAAAAAGTCTCTCAAGATGTCAGTGATGTTTTTTCATTCTTTCTTTCTCTCTCTCTCTGACTCACAGGAGGAGGAATACTTTGCAATAATCTACAGTATATTCACTGACAATTAAATGACCATGTGAATAAAAATCAGCCATCTCTGGCTACATCTTGTGCCTCAAATTAGATTTCTAACTGGGCAAAATACTAGCATACAGAAGCAGAGGAAATCGAGCTCAGAGAGCAGAGACGATTCAGGAGCAATGCGAAGCTAGCAACGTTTCTGCCCGAGAGGCACATTTATCACCTCTTTTGAGCTTTAATTGACTGTACATTCCAAAAAATAAAACTCCAAACCGATTGCATTTATGGTCATGGTAACACTGCATTCCGAATGAGCATGCAAGGAACATAGCAGCCGCAATGTCGCAAGCCTATTATTGCTAGCGCTGCTAATTTGTGGATACAAGATATGTGCTCTCTGTGACTATTTCCACAACTACAAATTTTCATCATCACATGCCATTATGTATGCCCATGTGTAACAATCGTGCTCATGCACATTTAGTGAGGGGCGTCAGAGACTTGCTAGCAGTTTTAACACTAACCCCCGCCTCGCCCTTTTAAATGAGTCGACTCAGTACTTTTACTTTAAAATATACCGTACTTACTGAAATATAGAGTGTGAGTTTGTAAGCCACCTGTGGTGAGCAGAAGACAGAGGACACATAGAAGATGGAACTTGCGTTACCTTCAAAAGCAGCGGGTCAATGCCGATGATGCGTGGTTTTGGAATAGGTGGCCAAAAGAAGTTTTTCACTCTGCATGGTGAAACAGTAGGATGCCAGATTTAAGGGAAAGGTACAGGGGAGCTTTTCATTGCACATGAAGAAAAGGAATGTGAATTCTCACCTCACACATTGTGGAATGACACACACAGAGAAGGCCAAGATCGCCATCATGCTGATGGTTGTCACCAGAATCACCATGATGAGTGTGTCTGCTTCAATGAAGGGAACAAAGTGAACAAGATCAGAATCAAAAGACTTTTACTTACAACCTAAATTCTAATTTTGGCGAATTAAATTATTAAACGATTAGCTTATTTCCAACAGTTTCCTGTCTTCATTTTGTAGTCTTGTTAGTTTATGCTCAAATATATATCAAAATGCTTTGCTGATATTGCCTCTCACCTAATAACATCCATCCATCCATTTTCTAATCCGCTTATCCTCACGAGGTTCGCGGGCAGGCTGGAGCCTATCCCAGCTGTTTACGGGCAGTAGTCGGGGGACACCCTGAACTGGTTGACCCTCATAAAACACAACATTCTGTAAGGCCTTGCATGATCAGCCCGAATACTTAATATAATAATTGGCTGAAACATAATAGATTCTCTTTTATGAAAACAGTCAAAGTTGAAAGGCCTGGGGAACAAATGCAATAATGCCCATTCCCTGCTACCACGGCTGCTTGTAGATGGACGCTCACATCGGTGGGGACATCGTACCTGTACCTGCTTGTGGCCGAGAAGGAATGTTCATCAGCAACGGCTGGCTCCACTTGCTCCACAAGCCGTAGTTTTGCGAGCGGCACCGTACGCGAAGCACATAG
>NW_017805983.1:1708349-1712986 GCF_001891065.2 Hippocampus comes | reverse complement strand
CCCGTCGTGCATTAAACAACGCCCCCCCCCCCCCCCAAAAAAAAACAACAAAAAAAACAAGATAGGATCATGACAGTGAATAGGTAAATCTGCACGTGACGAACCACGAGTATGCGGGATCCACTGTATAATGCTGCATCTTACTGGTCAGAGTATATATACGGTATACAGGTATATATATGTACTTGTGGAACTCTCCTTTGATTGTTTCTGCATGACTGTATTATACTGCCCCCAGTGGCCAAGTCACACACCAGATGAGGCAATGAATACATCCACACATCCATTTTCAACATCGCTTATCCTGGAGAGGGTCACGGGAGTTGCTGGAGCCAATCCTAGCTGACTTTGGGCGAATTGCGGATCAACCCCAGAACTGATATATATATGTACTTGTGGAACTCTCCTTTGATTGTTTCTGCATGACTGTATTATACTGCCCCCAGTGGCCAAGTCACACACCAGATGAGGCAATGAATACATCCACACATCCATTTTCAACATCGCTTATCCTGGAGAGGGTCACGGGAGTTGCTGGAGCCAATCCTAGCTGACTTTGGGCGAATTGCGGATCAACCCCAGAACTGATCGCCAGTCAGTCACAGGGCAAATATAGAGACAATCATACACACTCACGCCACCACTGAGTGTGAACAGATCCCACGCTGCCCGCACACAAGTCGCGCGAGTGTACCACGACACCATCAACAATAGAATGAATACACAAACTGTTTAACACTTTACATTCTATTTAATTATGTTGGTACTTTGTTTATTAAGTACATTACTATCAGCTGTAGTGCTATTTTCCTGATTAAAGAAATCGTTTTTAGAATTGCGAGTGTGATCTTGGAACAAATTAGCACAGCACTGTACAGGTAAATATATGTTTGGAACTTTTTATCAGGATTATTTCTTTATCATTTCAATTCACGTGTACTACGATCTTTGTACATGTGGTCTTTTGCAATAAAGCCGACTTTGACGCGGGCTTCCGCATTTGTCCTTACCAATGTCGGCCACATCGAGGCAGTGCTGTGGTGAAGTGACGTTTTGGCGAGCCATGACAGCCGTGACATTCATGCAGTAGATGTTCCATATGAATGTATGGCTGCTGTCAAAATGGCAGCTGTTGGCACCGGCGCTTGTGTAGTCAGGACACTCACGCTTGGGCCCTTTGCTGAAAGGAACAAAGAATAAATCATCAGAGCAATCACTTCCATCATGTCATTTCAATTCCAGCACCTCCAATTTCATCACGCAGCCCTGTGGGAGTCATCAAATGTGTATGTAATTTTTCTTTTTTACGAAGATAATAAGTGTGTTCATACTCTTTGGAATAAGTGAGCACGTAGTTCACCTCCTCTCCTTCTGTCAGGTTGCTGAGCGGATGCCACCAGCAGGTGAACACCTCCATGTTGGGCGAGCGGCATTTGTAGATGTGAGGTCTAACGGGTCTCTTTGAGCTTGGGAAAGAGGAAAAACCACCGGGTTGGGTGAGTACAGACAAGGGAGGTTGGTCCAGCAGGGCTGATGTTCTTCTCAGCCAGGAACTGTCAGATGTTGAGGGCATTGTGAGCAGCTGTGTTGTCATGTTGAAGCAACCATGAGTTGTCCTACCACTGCTCTCAACTCTTCTCATGCTCTGGATGAAGCAAAAGCAGCAGGATCTCTTTATGGGTGAGCTGGTTGATTGTCTGACCCACACCAAAGGGGAAAAGTCATACTGTAGTTTTCCTCATCCATTATAATTATAATATCAGATAGGCACTATGTACAATCTCTTCTTCCTCTCCACAAACATGTTTTGGAAATAGAATGTATTACATAACACATTAACACAAAACACAATCTGGTTACTCAGCATTGAAAACCTTCAAAGAACCGTGGTTGATAGTTTACAATGAAACCAAGCACATTGTGAACAGGGATGTGGCACCGAAATCTGGGGGCGCTTAGGGAATCATTAAGGGCCCATCGATGATGTTTGTTGACTGGGAGATAGAGACCTGAGGGGTATTTTCCCAATGACACATCACAAATGAAAATAGATTAACTATCATTACGTTATCTACTAGCTGGGCAGGGTCCCTCTTTTGCACCTTTGTGGACGGGAGAGGGAGGTGTTTCACTTCTGTCATCAGTTTCCGACTTTTGGAAGCCTTCCGATTCCAATTAAGATCCAGATGCCAATTGAGGTCATGTTGGAACAGGCTTCCTGCTTCAGGGACTCGCAAAACTCTATTTCCGAATTTGATTCCGATTTTTTTTTTCTGAGAATCAAGTGGTGCATGATTCACAAAAACAACAACAAATGTCTTCTTGTCTCCACTGTTGTGGACCTCTTGATGGCAGAAGAGATGAAAGAAGTTAACTTGTTCCTTTAAACCACCAAATCCAATTGTGTTTGTGGTTCTGCGCATCTTGTGATCCGCTCAGCTCTCATTAGCTAAAGCAGCATCTTTCTTTTTGGCCTGGCCGTCTGCCAGCTTCTCCTCATCTTCCTCCTTTACGCTGGCATGTAATTTAGACTCGGGCAGTGGCGGGAGCTCGCTATAGACCGGTGGTAGGCACGGCACCAATTGCAGCCCATCTATGTCGTTCATGAGCTGCACACAGCTGTAGAGGTTCTGCGGGGGGCAGGTAGTAGAGAGGGCAGGTGGCGGTGCATTTGGCTGTCCCGTCATGCTGTAATTGCTCTCTGGCCACAGGGTTGGCGAGAAGGCTTGAGGAGGAGACATGCAGTATGCGCTTGGCATGAATGCTGTTGGAGGCTCGCTCACGAGTTGATGAAGAGTTGTGGTGGGTGCCAAGTCGTGTGGGATGGTGAAGGCATCCGTCACCTGGCTGGGTGACTTGGTGGGATTGGGGCAGTCTTTGGCCGTGGCGAGATAGATGTTGTCAGGGCTCACCTGCTCCCATACCTCGGTATCCAGGAAGCTGGGAGCTACGAAGCCATGGAAATTAGTCAGGTGGCGGTTGATTTCATCCAAGTTCCCCTTCTGAGGACGCAGAGTGGGAAGCAAATTGAATGGACATCAAAAAGTCTCTCAAGATGTCAGTGATGTTTTTTCATTCTTTCTTTCTCTCTCTCTCTGACTCACAGGAGGAGGAATACTTTGCAATAATCTACAGTATATTCACTGACAATTAAATGACCATGTGAATAAAAATCAGCCATCTCTGGCTACATCTTGTGCCTCAAATTAGATTTCTAACTGGGCAAAATACTAGCATACAGAAGCAGAGGAAATCGAGCTCAGAGAGCAGAGACGATTCAGGAGCAATGCGAAGCTAGCAACGTTTCTGCCCGAGAGGCACATTTATCACCTCTTTTGAGCTTTAATTGACTGTACATTCCAAAAAATAAAACTCCAAACCGATTGCATTTATGGTCATGGTAACACTGCATTCCGAATGAGCATGCAAGGAACATAGCAGCCGCAATGTCGCAAGCCTATTATTGCTAGCGCTGCTAATTTGTGGATACAAGATATGTGCTCTCTGTGACTATTTCCACAACTACAAATTTTCATCATCACATGCCATTATGTATGCCCATGTGTAACAATCGTGCTCATGCACATTTAGTGAGGGGCGTCAGAGACTTGCTAGCAGTTTTAACACTAACCCCCGCCTCGCCCTTTTAAATGAGTCGACTCAGTACTTTTACTTTAAAATATACCGTACTTACTGAAATATAGAGTGTGAGTTTGTAAGCCACCTGTGGTGAGCAGAAGACAGAGGACACATAGAAGATGGAACTTGCGTTACCTTCAAAAGCAGCGGGTCAATGCCGATGATGCGTGGTTTTGGAATAGGTGGCCAAAAGAAGTTTTTCACTCTGCATGGTGAAACAGTAGGATGCCAGATTTAAGGGAAAGGTACAGGGGAGCTTTTCATTGCACATGAAGAAAAGGAATGTGAATTCTCACCTCACACATTGTGGAATGACACACACAGAGAAGGCCAAGATCGCCATCATGCTGATGGTTGTCACCAGAATCACCATGATGAGTGTGTCTGCTTCAATGAAGGGAACAAAGTGAACAAGATCAGAATCAAAAGACTTTTACTTACAACCTAAATTCTAATTTTGGCGAATTAAATTATTAAACGATTAGCTTATTTCCAACAGTTTCCTGTCTTCATTTTGTAGTCTTGTTAGTTTATGCTCAAATATATATCAAAATGCTTTGCTGATATTGCCTCTCACCTAATAACATCCATCCATCCATTTTCTAATCCGCTTATCCTCACGAGGTTCGCGGGCAGGCTGGAGCCTATCCCAGCTGTTTACGGGCAGTAGTCGGGGGACACCCTGAACTGGTTGACCCTCATAAAACACAACATTCTGTAAGGCCTTGCATGATCAGCCCGAATACTTAATATAATAATTGGCTGAAACATAATAGATTCTCTTTTATGAAAACAGTCAAAGTTGAAAGGCCTGGGGAACAAATGCAATAATGCCCATTCCCTGCTACCACGGCTGCTTGTAGATGGACGCTCACATCGGTGGGGACATCGTACCTGTACCTGCTTGTGGCCGAGAAGGAATGTTCATCAGCAACGGCTGGCTCCACTTGCTCCACAAGCCGTAGTTTTGCGAGCGGCACCGTACGCGAAGCACATAG
>NW_017805983.1:1698413-1706319 GCF_001891065.2 Hippocampus comes | reverse complement strand
AGGCCACCAGCAGGTGACCACCTCCATGTTGGGCGAGCGGCATTTGTAGATGTGAGGTCTGGTTGTCACGGCAACCTCACCTGCACGGGGTGGGGGTGGGGGGGGGGGCGTCCTATGGTTAGATAAATGCAATCCAGAGTCTCCAGGACATACGAACGCACGTGTTAACATTCTTATTCATTCAGCCGGACTTGAAGGGAGTAAACCATTTCAAAGTTAGCTTTGACAGTGCACGTGTTGAATTACCGCATAGCTGTCACGCGTCATCAAACACACAAGCGCCGACAGTCAGCCCACCAAGTAAAAGGTGGGGGTGGGGGGGGGGGGCGTCCTATGGTTAGATAAATGCAATCCAGAGTCTCCAGGACATACGAACGCACGTGTTAACATTCTTATTCATTCAGCCGGACTTGAAGGGAGTAAACCATTTCAAAGTTAGCTTTGACAGTGCACGTGTTGAATTACCGCATAGCTGTCACGCGTCATCAAACACACAAGCGCCGACAGTCAGCCCACCAAGTAAAATTGATTGCCATCTGCAGGCGGTGGGAACAAGGCGGCCGATACGAATTAATAAGCATCAGAGAGTCAAACAGGCAGAAGTGAAACATTATTTTTGATCACCTGGCCTCCGTTCCGTCTCGCATAAACATCAGTGTGGCCTTGATGTTCGCTTTCGGGAGAAGATTGAAGGATATAAAAGTCTGTCATTATTGTACACGGAAAGCTTTATAAGTCTTAGAATATTCATCGTTAACAAGATGGAAGGTGGGCTATCGAGAATTTATGTAGTCAAGAGTCCTGTAAACTTTATAGCGTTCATTTCTGGGGTTTTCCCCTCCATTCATGTTGGTCAGTTAAAATGCATTTATTAATTTATTTAGTATTTATTTTTCCAATTTAAAAAATGGTTAATTGATTGGTTAAAAACGGAATAAAAACTGTATCCATAAAATGTTTTACTCTGCTGTCTGCAGCCAGGTTGGCATTGGAAATGAGAATCTGTTCCCCATTGCCTGACCTGGATGAATAAAGGTTAAATAAATACATACAGAAATGTCAAAGAAACAAGTTTATATGTTGTATATGTTCAAAAATATATCAGTGTTAAGATATGGTTTTATTGTCACTGTCACTTTTATTAACACAATGTGAATTTTTCAATTCAGCGTTTTTACTAAACTCAAAAAACATATCCGAAACTACGACACCTACATCTAACAATTATTTTAATTAAATAGTTTTTCATGATTTTTTTGGAGTGGGGGCGGGGGGTGATTAACCGATGAATTGGACTGAAAAAAAATCCCATGCCTTTATTCAAAAACAGGACATTATTTCAAATTGACAGTGCAGAAAATGCCCAAACATAAATTGATTTTGCTGACTGGTTTTGTCTGTCACATCCATACGTTCTGTCAAAAAAGGCAAAAATGTTGTTTGCAATGTTGGAGTCAACACAAAGATACAACACAAAGACAATCAGTCTGCTTTCACAATTTGTTCAACAAGGTCTCTCAACGGTTAATTATCAAAACAGTTGGAGATTAATTTGATTGTCAGTTAATAGCTGCACCTCTAGAAAATACAAAAAAACCCCTTTTGAAAACCTTTAAATTGAATTCATGTTTGTTTCTCAATAGTAACATTATGCATGTTTGAAGATGATTGCTGAAAACATGCAAAAACAGAACTGCGTTGAAATGAATTGTGGAGATATGATGTTAAACTGTTTTTCTTCACCATTCCCCCCCCGCTCTCTTGTATTTACCTAAATCTTCGTGGCTCAACCATGTAGGCTGTAGAAAGTTGCTTGACAAAATTGCTTCCATTTTTCGGCTAAGTGCCATTTTGGCCATTCAGAGACAAAAAGGCTTGATTTTTTACACCATTTAATACACTTAGCATTTTTTTTAAATCATCCAAATCAGAGTAATAGTAGTTTTTGATTTTTTTTTTTATTATAATTCATTTTTATTTCGTCTGGACTTCTGTTTTTTAAAATTCAGTTAATTTTCATTCGTTTGTTTTTTAGAGCAGGTTTGTTAGTTTTTATTTTTTTTAATACCTCATTTTATTTTGTTTCAATTAGTTTTAATATTAGTTTTTGATGTTTGTTTGTTTCAAATATATGGAGAATTAGTCGAGTGCAAAATAATAAAAAAATAAATAAACAGGTCACTTAGTATGGTGTAATAAAGTAACCTACAATTCTCAAAAGACCGTTTGACACTCCAACTTGAATCTCAAAATAAATACATTTAAAATGAACCCCAACAACTCATGTATAAAACAAATCGACAAAACTTTTACTGAGCAGTGACTCTCACTTGCAAGGCATATCGACGGAGGAAAGAACGTAAGCAGCCACCTCTCAGAACCGCCTTTGTATTTGTCTCCTCCATGAGCAAGGAAGCAGCCCGCTAACTTCCAAGCAAACAGAGGCAACGCCGTGCTGGGACTCACCTGCCGCTTGTCTGTTTCCAGCTTGGCTGTCCAGTTGTTGGATTGTGTTGCCGCCCACTGAGGCGACAAGCAAGCAGAGCAACAGTCTCAGCATCCCGCAATCGTGGCACAATCTGTCAACACAAACAACAGGGACTGCTGGGAACTCTGTGGGAAAGCCGGCCGACAGCAACGGGAGCGTTTCCCAGTCATGAGACATATCACAAGGATGAACATCCCCCTGCTGACCCCTTCCTCCCTTCTTTTTGCGTTGCCAATGTTAAATCACTGTGACAGACCCAAGTCAAGAAACCCTTTCGAATCAACAAGCGTACATACTGTAAAAGCAGCAGTGGTTGTTCAAGGATTACTTCTCGGAGCTTCTCTTTGATTCTTTGAAAGTCACGCCCTATTATGTTACGTACATGTGGACTGAGCACTCCCTTTTTTTTTTTTTTATCATATCGCAGGAAGATAGTCTTGTCCAACTTGTGCATCCTCCGATTAATCAAACAACTACACCCCCACAGACACTCACTCACATAAAAAAAAAACACAACTTGTACTTTTCTGTCTAAAAATGCATTTTAAATTGGAAAAACATTTCAACATGAATTCCCCTGTAAAAGAACAAACAAAAAAAAAACACAAGTTGTATTAATTTCACTAGAAGAACAATTTACGTTGTAATAAAACATAAATTATTGCCATTCCTGGACACAACGTTAGTAAGCATAACAAAGCAGACATGTACTGGTAGTTTGCTACAAAACCATTTCCTGATTTGTTTTTCCTGATATCATCAACTTTGGCAGCCAACACAAGGAACAACAAGTCCTGTTAACTTTTATTGCCTTGTTGTGAAAGACAATTTTCCCATAACCAAAACCCAAAATAGTTGAATTATCTCACAATGTTATGAGGTTTATCTAATCGAGCATGCAGCATCCTTTATGGACGTCTTATAGGGGTTGCATGACTTCAGAAGTGGACACGAATATGATCAAACGTCCAAGCCATGTCAACTGGTCACTTACAGTATATTGTCGCTATTTTTTCAGTGCAGTCCTATAATGTGAAACAAACACAAAAACAACCCCCCAAAAATTGCAGGAGGATCTAATGCTTTGCAATAATATTCACTGACAACAGACAGTTCACACACCAAATTTATCTACGCAGAACATACACCTTTGAACACAAGATGAAGGCACACCTAATGTTGGGTGCTCGTATTTCCAGCCTGAGGCAAAAAAATTATCTGGCTGTGTCCGAATGTGCATGCTATTCCCTATTTAATGCACATTTAATGCACTATTACAGAGTTACGCCATATTGTAGGAGTGTCCGAATGTCCAGGGAGGATAAACAGAGGGTACTCAAAATTGCCCACAACACACCAGGTTCATATAGACCACAATGCATTGTGAGTAAGGAAACAAAATGGCACAAGTGAGATTCTGGGAATCTCAAAGGGTATTGTAACTACACACCACGGAAATCATTAATTATTTTTATTTCATTAAAAGATACGGCGGTCACATGATATGCAACGAGGAGAAAGTAGGGATTGTGAGCTCGGGGTCTGATTCGCCAAACAGAATGAAGGAACCACTATTAGAGGGCAACATATCGTGCGCAACTATAAAGTGAATGAGGGCTTGGGTAATAAGGGTGGACATTCGGATGCAGCCAATGTGTCACTGCAAAAGGCCAGGAAAGGCTTGCAGAACTTTCTCATTCTGGGTCTGGCTTTGGCTGGCATGCCTGGCTCTCCCTCACTGCACATTCAGAGTTAGAGGGACAAGTGAAATTAATTAAGGTGCCATCCTCATTTCATTCGGCATACTCATCAGTTGCTGCCATAACGACATCAACAACACGTCAACTGGTCTAAACGTCATTGTGGCGTAGCCAAATGCGACAGTCAGCTCGACTGCAGTGCTCTTTACGCTTGTCATGATGACGCATGGTTCATATCCTCATGATGGTCCTGATTATTTACGATGCTACACATACTGACAGTTTAATCTATTCTGTAGATACGCCCCGTAAAGCGTCGCATGCTATGCAAGCCATGCAGTCACGGTGGACAGAAACAGAAGGACACGCTCATCCACATGTTTGGTGTCAGGCGCTAGAGCACAGGGGTAAAACTCTCGACCAGCCGTTACATCCAGCCTGACACATCATTTTATGAGGCTCACTAAAGGCAAATATCAATCAATCAAACTTAAATTGTAGAGAACTTTTCATACATGACCATTTCACTCAAAGTGCTTTGCATTTGTTAAAAGTGCTCAGACAACGGGTAAGCTGCGATTGGTGGTTACCTGAGCAACTGTGAGGTCAGTTTCAGCCGACAGAAAGTGGCAAAATATGAGTCAGAATGCCGTGTTTAGACTAGTGGAGGCGCATGGATCATATCGTCAAGAATATGTTTGGGTTGACTTCTTTTTTATGGATGATCCTTGTCATTTGGTTAAAAAGTCCCTCTGTCCCTGGGCCTCATGGGTGTTTTCACTTCATGTTTCAGACAAAATTTTGTGCGAGAATTGCAAATTATTTTCACTTTTATCAACATCGAGCGATTGCCAGTGGGACCAAGGACCTTTTTTTAAAAGAAATGGCAACATTTTCCTTGACTGTAGATTTTAAATGCCGTCAATTTGTTACCTAATAATATGATAAGGCAATTATAAATGCCTGTGGTTTAATATTCACAGTCAGACAAAACAGGACTCCAAAATGAGTTTGACAGCTTTACTGTAGTCTCCAGTGTACTTGAGGTGTCAAAAGTTCATCCAGCATGTTGATATTGCCTTGTTACTAATTGACAACTCCTACAAGTGTGCTCGCGGCACTGTATGACATCACAGGCCATAAACTGACCTGCAGGGTCAAAGTATACCCATCCTTATGTTTTGCTCAATTTCCCCGTTATCTAACAATTATTCAGTTTGCTACTTAAAGTTCAACATCCAAATGCGCTCGTCAAAGAGCCTTTGTGTCCATAATAATCAAATTAAGAATTTCCATGTTCAACTGGCTGGAACGGTAATGTTCCAGCAGCGCATTTGGAAATGCCTTGACTATTGTTGACCTCTCGCTGTTTCCACTGGCAACTCATGTCACACGCTGTGTCACACAAAGGTAACGCTTGAAAAGCGATTCATTTCAATTAGCACTGGCGCCTGTTGAAAAAGCAGCAGCTGTCCCAAATAAAAAGGCAGAGAACACTGCCTGAGACTGGAAGTCGCAGATACCAAATATCATCAGCTGACGATTTGGGAGAAGATGGGAATCCTTGTAATGAGGCGGTCGGGAGACAGTCTGTATTGAGTCCACGGACAAAGCATTCCAGAGCAGAAATACTTGCGCACGGTCTTTAATCGATAGCAAATTGACTAATGTGTAAAAGGACATGAATGTCATCTGCAGACAAAGGTCTTCTGCATCAACAGGCCTGAGGCTCATTAGCGCAACTTTAGTTGGATGTCACAAGATGAAATCAGGATCACGTTGTACATACAAATATAGAAAGTGCAATCCAGCTGTGCGCGCACAAGCCTGTGCGTGTGTGCGCGCGCGCGCGTGTGTCCGCCTTGATGTGAAATCCAAATCATGCGGATGTTTTTCCTGTGAAGGAACTGCACCCCCGCTGGGTGGATTCTACTTTAGACTGATTTTCTGGTATTGTAGGAGTTGCTAGCTGAAATAAAGATGAAAAGAAATTTCGGGAAGTTCATCCCACTTCGACAAACCCACTACTAAACTACAACACGTTTTGTTTTCAGAACCAGCACTGTCCTGCTTGCTTGGACCAAACATCTCATCTTTGAAAGTATGACCACCGTGCTGATCACATGACAAAGGCTCATCATTCTTCCTTCCAGGCTGAAACATTGAAGCAACACATATTAGTGTAATGGATGCGTTGAAATGACAATGACACTTTGGTCTTTAATAAATAACTTTCATGAACTAAGTGTCCCAAATATAACTTGAAATGGCACTTAGGGACACAATGGCTCACTTTGTGGGTGTTTTAGATGGAAGCTCCACAGAGCCAGTGCTGCTAAAAGAAGGTTCAGAACAGTTTATGCATGAACAGAGACCTGTGCCATATACAGTCAGCTTGCAATGTGTGGAGAAGCTTCATGTAGCTCATTACGCAGCACATTTCAGAAAATGTCATCCAGCTGTGCTCTTTATTCCGCAAGTCGCCTTTGTGATATGGGCAGCGAGGACGCTGGGAATCGCAGAGAAGACATCGAGAAGCGCTTACCGGAGAAAGAAGAAGTCACTTGATCTGGGCCACTCAGAGGAGAAACCTCAGAGAAGACACCAAGAATCTCGGAGATGAAACTAGAAACCAGTGAGAAGATTTACTCAAAAGCAGACTATGGACTTTTAAAGAAGCCACTCTGAGTTGATGACCTACAAACAAAATGCACTTACTAGGCAATGACTCGATAATTGACAGGGATGGCTTTGAATTATCATTAATGACAACAAGGAAGGGCGGGGGGCTCCAAAGTTACATCACCTTTCCAACAATTACAGCCGACCAATTGTTATTAAATGTGGCAATGGTTCGTCTGTTAAATAACTGATTTGGTGACGTTTATGAAGTCAACTGGTAAAGCAGGTGAAGGACGCCAATCAAGTGGACCCACCTTGCCTGTAGAACAATTGCAGAAGCGCCCGTTGCCTCTTTGCAGGTACAAATTCCTCAAGTCCGTTCCCCCGTTGATGCAGCGGCAGAGCGGCTGTTTGGCTCAACTCAACTCTCAGAGGAGCTCAGCCCGCGCGCGCGCGCGCCTCACTAACTACGCTTGGTGTGCGCGTGCTCGCGTGGGCGTGTTCAGTGCGCCGGCGTTTGATGCATTGGACGCGTCTTAATAGTCTCCCATCAAAACGGAACCATGATGTCCACGTGATTCTCCCGCCTTCCACAATCACCAAATGAAGATTCCAAGTAGTAATTTTCCCCCCTCTTATTTTTCACAGCACCAAATTCTGCCAATTTAACAGAGTTGTGTTGACTTTTCAAATCGCTGTGAATGACTCATCAGTCAAAGAGGACATACTTGCGGATAGAATGAATGATGAAATGAATATTACAAAGGTAACACTTGAAATCCATTTTCTGTACTCCCTTTCGAGGGTCTCCCTGGGAGTTGTGCATAGTGAATCCATGAATCCCTGTTACCGCCACCCAGTCAGCAAAGGCATCTGGCCCGGCTTCGGCATGAAGCCGGCACAGCTGGCCTGGTGTCGGCAATGGCATAACGCATGTGGGCCGAACACGGCCCAGGCGTGGCAAAGGAGGCACTGGCTTGACTCTGGCAAACCAGATGAGGGCCGGTTGTGGCGTGAAGTATTTGGGCCAGAAATGTATTTCCAACTCCGGCCCGAATATGGCCAGCCAGTATTGAGCCACTCCTAAATGCAGGTT
>NW_017805983.1:1617792-1696246 GCF_001891065.2 Hippocampus comes | reverse complement strand
CGGATATGGTTATACAATGCGGCTCAGATCCGGGCCGAATGCGGCCCGGATCATGGATGCCAGACCCGGGCCACTGCAGGACCGTCATTCATTGCGGTATGTGGGCCGAGTGTCGTGCCGTGTCCGCGCCAGAGCTGGGCCAGACCAATTTTGCTGACTGGGCACAGTTTTTGTGGGTTTTTTTTTTCTTGTTGCTACAAAAAAAAGTATCGGCGAACATTTACGACCTTGAACGAACCCTGACAAACTCTGATGTGAACACAAAATTCTCTGCCTTCGAAAACACTGCCAATTGTCTGCCCTCATAGGGACTTTAAGATCATATCAAATGTGCAGAGATAAGAAAGTGGCATCCATTTTTAGCGATCCGTGGTTTCACACATTCGTCATCGGACATGCCCGCGGCATTTGAAAGTGGAGACAAAGGCTTGATGTCGCACGATTTTGAAGACGTTTCTTTACTTTGTGATTTTGTTAACCATTTTAATTTGGCAAGATTGTAAACAACACTCTTCTCTGGTGTGGTGGTGTGTCAAATTCTTTTTGTTTGTCGTGCTTAGAATGTCAGCGGTACATGCTCTTTTTTGGCTTTAACACCGAGTAAAATTAAATGCACGGGTTTGAGCTGGAACTCAAATAGAGTTAATGTTGTTCCAATAATGACATAAGAGGGCAAATTGTCACGTAATGCGGCCTCACGGCTTCCAGGGTCGCACGCCTTCACATGTATTAAATCGCAACTAAAACAAAGGAGATTAAAGAGTTGTGAAATGGTCTGGGCTCATATCACAGTAGCTATGTAACAGATTTAAAATGATCCCCTTTGCTCAGATTATAGGAGGCAAAAATCATAGGAAGCCTTGTGTCTGAATTAGTTTAGTTTATTCGAACATTTTCCCGGACTTTGTGACCCATTCACTTTGGGTCATTCGAGAACTAGAACAGCAACACTGACACTCCGGAAAATCCAGCGATTGTGTTGGTCCGATTGAAATCAGAGATCCATTTATTTACTATTGCGGTTGTCCTCACAGGTGAGACAAACCCTATCCCATCTGACTATGGGTGTGACCAGTCCAGGGTGTCAGCAGTCCATCACAGGGCACATAGAAACAAACAACTATTCACAATCACAGACAATTTAAAGTCTTCAATGAACCGTTGCATATCACAGAAAGCGGCTGACCCCGACTGACTGTGAACAAATAACAGGCGGCGACACGAACTTGGTGAGGGACCCTTCCACACTTATCAACTAGCTGCAACGGAAAAACTGCGACCTCCCACCCTAATTGGTAAGCAACTTCTTGAGCCACTAAATATACTGCACAGTATTATTTCTAATTGAACAAAAACAACATGGCAGAATGCCTTGCTTGCTGGACCTGTATCATGAAAATGCAAAGACAAGAAACAGGCAAGAAATAAAAAGGGTGGCTATTTGAGAGACCCCCCCCCCCCACATACACCACACACACACACATGCATATACTGTATATATGTATATATATATTAGTTCTGCCAAGTGATTCAAAATGTAAACTAATTAATCATACACTGTAATTAATAGCGATTAATGAATTTTTTTACTTGTACTATTTTCTACAAAGCTTAGAAGTGATATTTGAAAAACAACTCTTAAAACTTCTCGCTGACAGATTCAGTTCTGCCACAGTAGTGCTTCAGCTAGAGGGCGCTACAACACCAGTATGGTTGATTCATGCTGCAATTTGAGGGGGGTAAGTGTGTTCAAAGCCTGCTGATGGCTTGCAGATTAGATCAATGCTTTCGAACCGCTACATATTTACTTCCAATTGCCCTTCTTCAATACGAACGTGTACATTAATTGTAGTAAATAAAGAATTTCTGATCAAATATCCCATGGCACACCTGATGATCCCTCGTGGTCGGGAATAAGTGACATCCAAAACGTGACGGAAAACAAACAAGAGAACATTAGTGAGGGGATTTTTTTTTACCTTAACAATTATCCTGACGCGTTATGATTACCTTTATTCTCCACTCGACATTAAACAGAATGACAATTTTGCCGAAGTAAAAGCTCACATTCATAAAATCCCGCACTTTGAAACACGAAAGCAATTTATAGTAGCTGCCAGCCCCTGTGACTCACTGCCTGCATAAATAGGAAAAAAAAAACAATTACAAAAAAAAAAAGATAATACAGTCTGCGTCGTGTGATTCTGCATTTATTGGCATCATTGATGTTTAGGTGCAACTTGAAACAGGAAGCCTAAAGCAACTCTGTATTTGCTTTAGGTTTCGAAATGTTCCACTTCCTCCACGTCTTTAACATCCGATGTCACGTTCCTCCTCAACCGTCACCTAAAAGATAAGCGCCCCAGTGTACAGTCTAATGCGAAGAAGTGCTGCCTAATTGGCGACCTCACACGTGTCAATCTTGACGCCAGGTGAAGTGACAGTCAAAGGAATCGTGTTCATATGGATACCGACCTTCATCAATTATGTCGTAGCTGGTCGTGTGTTACGCTGTGCGGTTTCATCGTCTTACTCTAAATGACTCGTTGGTGAAGAAATCCATCGACTAACATGACATCACTTCAGATCCACTTCCCTATTTGCTCCAAACAAAAAAGTTCAAGCTTCGACGGTGTGCATTCACTCTTCTGCTTTGCACCAGCACCAAGCTCACGCCCAGACTCAGCATGGGGAACTTGGCGGCCAACGAGGGACTCTCCGTCTTTGTCATTGTGAGAATGCTTCACTCGCTAAAATGTTTTATGCGCTGACGATTGATTTTAAGGTTCATTTTTGCTTTCTAGCAGAAGCCTAAACGTTCTGTGCTAATTCCGGCCGTCTCATCATTATGTCTACCTTGTCTAAGGCCCCATTTCTAGGTGAAGAAAAGCAGAAGAACACCTTGAAACAGTAACAGTGTGGGGGCAAGCGTCACTCTTTGGGGTTGTTCTTGTTCAGCTGGAACTTGGAAGGCCCAACAGTTTAAAACGGCGTTAGTACAAAACCGTCAGGCTTCTATGACAAAGCAAAGAGGAAAAAAAGGCAGGAAAAAAACTTGTTCGAACAACTGAACATTTTTGGGCATTAATCAGAGGCATTTTAAACGATGTGTGCTGACTCCTGTATGACATGAGTTTGAATTTAGTTCACTCGCAACACAACCGTAAACCAGTTCTAAGATTGGGGTGTATTTCGTTAACTTTTTAAAGGCTTTTTCTACCCGCTATAAGTAACATGTACGTCGCATGTAACATGGTATTTGTTCTCAGTCGAACCAATCGCATATTTCGTCTCGGGGCAACACTTCGAGGTAGCCAGATAAATGCATGAACGCAGCCTAATTCATTAAAACTGTTAGAATGAAAGCAGTGTTATCAGATGAAGTCAATGTGTTTGTTGTTGTCTGCTTCAGCTGGTTTGGCTTGCCATTAACGCCTTCCTCTTCGTCCATTTCTACATGGCCTTTCTCGTCGACAAATGGTTCTACACTCGTGTGCTGCTCGGGGTGAGTTTGCAGCTCGTTCCTACGTCTTCATCCTAGTGCCACATTACATCTCAAGATTCACTTCAGTTTCGCCACTTACATACTTTTATTGGAACATTTAGGACTACCTCAGTTCCTTTCCAAAAATTAAAACAAATGGTCTAACATGTTGGGGAAAGGAAACGAAGGTTCTCTTTTAAAAAAAACCCAAGTAAATGGAGATCATTTGCCATTAGCTGGTAGTTTGATTCCACTGGAGGTAATTAAAGGCAACTTGAATTTCCAGCAAGCTTTGTCCTGGGCCCGAGCTCCAGCCGCCTGTCTCAACTTCAACTGCATGCTCATCCTGCTGCCCGTCTGCAGGAACCTACTCTCCTTCATGCGGGGAACCATCCAGGTAGCAAACATTCCATCTCTGTTCAGCCTCTGGGAATTTCTCTGTAACCGAATAAGCGTTTAGTTCTGCAGCCGCACAGCCGCTCGGCAGCTGGACCGAAACATCACCTTCCACAAGCTGGTGGCATACATGATCGCCTTTCACACAGGTATGGTTGTTGGCAGCTTGTGAACATGATGTGCATGCCGCGCCACCTCTTTGACCTTATGCTGTCCTCACTTTTTAGCCGTGCATATTGTTGCACACTTGTTCAACTTTGAGTATTTCATGGACGCTCAGCTGAACCGCAACAGCAGCCTTCTGCCCTTCATACTGTCTGAAATTGGTAACGGCGACAACGCGTCCTTCCTCAACCCAATCAGGTCCAATGAAACGGTGGGTGAAATGCTTCTCGCAAAAGGTAGTGGCCAAAAGTGTGCAGTCCTTGAACTTTTTTTTTTTTCCCCCCCAGAACCCAACAATCGTCATGTTCACCACCATCGCCGGTGTGACGGGTGTGGTCATCACGCTGGCCCTCATCCTCATCATCACTTCTTCCATGGAGGTCATCCGCCGGTCGTACTTCGAGGTGTTCTGGTACACCCATCACCTTTTTGTCCTGTTCTTCATCGGACTGGTATTCCACGGCTTTGGGTAGGAAAGCGCCTAAATCAAAGGTTGACTTTCTTCGGTTTTCATGATGTTCATCGATATTTGCGCTTTGCCGCTTAGGAGGATTGTGCGAGGACAGACATCGGCCAGCCTGACAACGAACGACCCACGCCTCTGTGCAGACCGCTTTGAGGAATGGGGAAGAAATGATTCGGACTGCGCGGTTCCAGTGTTTGCTGGAAACCCACCAATGGTACGCGACCGAGCCCGCTGACTTTCGATAGAATGCCTCATTTCATCTCGCATTTTTCCAGACCTGGAAGTGGATCGTGGGACCCATGATTTTATACGTCTGCGAGAGGCTTGTTCGAATCTATCGATCCCACCAAAAAGTGGTCATCACGAAGGTAACCGGGTCGCAAGTAGAAATGTGAAATTGCGATGTCACGAAAGTCCAATCTGACAACATGGGGCCTTCAGGTGGTGATGCATCCCTCCAAAACTCTGGAGCTTCAGATGAAGAGGAAAGGATTCCACATGGAGGTGGGCCAGTACGTCTTCATCCAGTGCCCATCTGTCTCCAGGCTGGAGTGGCACCCCTTCACCCTGACCTCGGCCCCAGAGGAGGACTACTTCAGTGCCCACATTCGAATAGTTGGGGACTGGACTCAGGCGTTGTATGAAGCCTGCGGGGGGGACAAAACGGAGCCTCAAGAGGCTTGGAAATTGCCCAAGTATGAAAACGCACTCTATCTTTTTGGTAAAGTGTCTCTGATTATGTTTGATTGCAGCTAGCAGCAGTTGTTGGGGAAGGCATCTATAGGGTTCATCTTCACTCTAGGCGGCCCATTGTGCCGCTGTAATTCTTGCCATTTAAAGAGAGCGTGCAGACGCAAGGGATGCTAGTCACCATCAATTGGAACAACCTGATCTGAGCAGCAGCAAATTGGGGTTGTGCCGCAATCCTGCTTGACAAAAAAAAAAAAAATCTGTTTGGACCAGAAAACATTAACCATGCACAACATAATGATTTGTTTTTGAAAACTTTTGCACACAAAAACAAACGAGAAAGATTTAAGCATGTTGCTATTTCGGCTGCTTGCCTCAGCTTTAAAGAAGTACCGTGGGTTATTCCAGGATAGCCATCGACGGGCCTTTTGGCACTGCCAGTGAGGACGTGTTTCGCTACCAGGTGGTCGTGCTGGTGGGGGCGGGAATCGGTGTCACGCCTTTTGCGTCCATCCTCAAGTCTGTGTGGTACAAACGCATCCAGAACAAAGACGTCTTCACCAAAAAGGTAAGACCGACATTGCCAAAGTCCACCAGGATAAAACGCTTAATACATTACAACAAGCATCCTTGTGAATGATCATTTTGAATGAAATTCAGGTACAAGCAAACAGGAAGTTCATTCATTATTTGGAGATAAGGATTTTTTTTTTTACCGGCAGGTCTGCATGAGTGGAGGTGCTCGTGAACAAAAATAGTCTTCTGTGAGAGTAAGAAGCATAAACATCTCCGTCATGTTCTTGTCCAGATCTACTTCTACTGGCTTTGCCCTGAGACGCAGGCCTTCGAGTGGTTTGCGGACTTGCTGCAGTCGCTGGAGAGCCAGATGGCGGCAAAGAGTGTGACGGACTTCCTGAGCTACAACATCTACCTCACCCGCTGGAAGGAGCAAGAGGTGTCCGGCACGCAGCAAATTTTGTCCTGTCTTCTGGAAGCAGATGCATTCTTTATTTAACCCAGTTTTTTTTTTTTTTTAAATAGGCGGCACATTTCTGGGTACACCACGAGGAGGAGAACGACCCAATCACAGGGCTTAAACAGAAAACTCTTTATGGAAAGCCTAATTGGGACAGCGAGTTTACTGGCATTGCATCCGAGCATCCTGGGTGAGATCACATCTATCGCTTTGAAGTCCAATCCGTGATCCAGATTCCAAAATGCGACTTTGCAATAAGCATCTTGAATTTGCATTTCCGCAGAACCAAAGTTGGAGTGTTCCTCTGTGGGCCACCGCAGCTCGGCAAGTCGCTGGAGAAACAGTGTTTGACCCATTCGGAAGCCGACGTCAAGTTCATCTTTAACAAAGAAAACTTTTAACACTGCCATCAACACCTGGGTCCATAGTCATCAAGATGTGTTCTAACATGCCTGTGAATACTTGCATGAATCCAGGTTGTCCTCTCGGGGCATTAAATCGATCGCAACTGGATTCTTCTAGTTGTCTTCGAAGACGTGATGTTTTGCCTCTCATCTGGGCAGCGACAGCCTGGGGGGGTTCCTCTATCTAGCCTTGGTGCCCGAAATCATGAAGCCATCTCTGACGCAAAGCTAAACGTCACGTCTTCGAAAACAACCAGATCCAGTCCAGTTGGGATCGAGTCGACGCCCTGAGAATTTTCTCTCAGGTAGCCTAAAAACGATTAGCTCACATCATCTTTTAACCAGGAGCGTCTCCTCGTACAAGGATTCTCCATAAATAAGGCTGCCGTCAAGCAAACCGATCTTTTCTTGATATTTTGCGGAAGCTCTGGCATCTAGCTCCCAGCAGATGTTTTGCAAGTGTGCCATTGTTGCACAAATGCAGAGCAATACACTTGGCGGTACTTTCCATGTTGGCGTTGTTCTGCTTTAGCAGTGCATCAATTGTTGGTTTCACAACTACTTCTGTTTTTCTCATTCAGTTGTCTCTCATGCACTGTTGCGACCCATTTCTCTCTCACTGGCCATCACACCACAATGTTCATCTGCAAACAGGAAAGCTTTCACTTCTTCCTTCAGACCCAGGTGCAACAGAGTTCACCAATTTGACTGAACAAAAAATAACCGGATTATCTACAGTAAAAATAACGGCAAATTGCCTCCAGCAGCATCTTAGAGCGAGACACACAGATTGATGACACCCTAGGTAAAATTTGGCGATCCAGATTGCCTGTTTTTGTAGTGAACTTTTTTCAAAATAATTATGAAAATAAAACTAAAGATTTGTTGGGGTTATAGCTGTAAACTTGTCAAATTTGCTTGCCAATAGGCCTTTAAAATGTAGAATTTTTGTTGATGCTTTTTCAGTAATCAATAGGAGCATGAAAAAACATTCTTTAAAAATGCTAATATTGCCACTTTGCGGAAAAACGAAATTTGAGTTACTGTTAAAATCCTTGGGCACGACTTTAAATTGTTCGAAATTATCATAAATGGAGGATTCAAATTGAATGAACATTTGAATTTTTTTGTGGATTTTTTTTCTCCTGTCTGTTTAGATCACTGACATCAACCTCCAAAAAGGTTTGAAAGCTGACTATTAAATTAGTTGAACAGCATCATTACAAAAACAAAAGAAAAAAAATACACACACACACACACAAAACTCCATCACAGGGATGGAAACAGTAATTGAATAAATCTAAACAAATACACCAGGGACGCTCATCAAGACGAATTTTCTTTCTGACATGTTACATGCCTACAACAAGAGACTAAAGAATAAGAATCGTTTTATTGTCACTGTAATGCGAACAACGAAATTTAATGTGCCCACCCATCTGCACTAAGTAGCCGTTTAGAGCTGCGGTATGTGGTCCAATTTTTTTTTCCCAATACGTACAGTACAGTCCTGAAAATTATACCCGTACTGTGCGTTCACAGCCTCTGTATGGAAATGGCACTTGGGAGATCCTCTTCTCGTTTCCAGAAACATGCTGCACTCTTGCGTTCTACGCGACGGCAACAGCAAAGACGCTGACCACGCAGTACATGGTGCGGCTTTCCCACCGCACTGTGGAACTAACTGCAAACACGCAAGGGGCATTACACAACACGCAAGTGGCATTTAAAATCAGCCTCGCTGATGGTTTTCATGTACCGTCCATAGCCGTGTCCCAGTAGCAGGAATTTGCCGTGTGGAGCCCAGCGCCAGTTTTCTGCATCAGGGCGCACGTAACTACGGAGAAACAATGTGATACAATTCATTGGGAAAGTATCATAAATATGACATGCAAAGAGACAAAAGAAGAACAGGGAGAAAAATCAGTGGTCAATTCAGTATGCTGTCCAGCATCAATGTCTCCAGCAGGATTCCAATACAGTTCAATAGAGTGTTACCGTCCGTGACTTACGTGTTTAATGTGCTCTGCGGCCATGCTTGTAACTCAACCATGCATTGGGTCATTTTCGTTCAAACATCTGTTGCATTAAGTTATTTTGACACCACATACATGGGTGCTCTTCATTCACCTATGCCATTTTGTATCATGTGTTAGCATTAAGCTAGCGGACATTAGAAATGATGTGGTCGTTTGAAAAACATGTAATTCTCTGTTTTAGGTTTAGTTTGACAATAAACAGCTTGAAGCCTCTTTCACGTGTCATGTGTCAGACTGCTGCTTGTGGTGAAATGAATGGAATTTGCTGCCACCATATTGAGCTCAAATCGCAATTTTTTTGCTCGCAAGTCAAAGCATAGAGTTGATCGAGTGACGTCTAGTATCGTGAAAATGTGCATGTCAGGTCATTCAATGCTCCCTGTACCATGGTACAGACTTTATCGAACATTTTTTCTGCTTCGGAATAGTACATATTTTACAAGCACCACATCCAAAGCTGAGTCATTAGCCACACACACACACGCACGCACGCACGCACGCACGCACACACACACACAAACAAATATCAACCACACATTGTCCCGTACATTTTAAGGTAACACAACATTTCCTCATGAAACACACCAATGAACTTATACTGTTTGCCCAGTTTGACCAGTTGTGTGAGGCAGCGCTCCACTATGGCGGAGGTCCATTTGTTCACCAGATTCTGGTTGTAGTCATCGCCGCCCACTACGTTCTCAATACACTGAGAGACAAGCACATGCATACACAAACACACACAGAGTAGATGTCAGATGACAGCACAGAGTCTATGACTCAACAGGGCAGATTGAAGTGGCAAACAGAGCTTCTTTTAACATATGCCTCGGGCCTTCTCATTTAGAAAAAAATAAAAATTGGCATGTAGTTAGTAACGGAATACGAATATTAATATGGAAGCCAAAGGAGTCAAAATTAAATTCATAAAAACAATGAAAAACAGACAAATAAATCATAAGGCATTATAGTGTAAAATAAGGTAATATTTAATTACAATTAAATATCACATTGATAATTTTAACCATGACACACTTTTGAAAAATACCTTCTTACCAAGTCAAGTTTTAATTTCATGATGAGCTTTTCCACAATGGCCTTTTTATTTCCACACAATGATTTGGTCTGTCAAACACATCACATGAGGGGGAGCCAGGGAAATAATTGGCTAACCCTTTACACAGACATGAGAAGCAGTGCTCGAGCCTTATCACTCACTAATACCGAGAAATCTGAGGGCCACGAGACAGAATGGCTGCAGGGGAGAAGCCAGTTTGAGAGTTACTCCGAGAAGTTGAAAATCATGTGAATAGTAACACAAGGCCATTTACATCAGCCTGAGAGAGGATTGCAGCAGCAGGTTGTGTGGAAATCCAGATAATAGTCCAGCATTGACGCGACCAAATGCTAATGCATAGTGGTGACCACACTCAGAGGTGCAACCCATTAACTTTGATTGACAGACCAAGTCATTGTGCTGAAAAACATCATTATGAAATAAAAAGGGCATTGTGGAAACCGACATTATGAAACAAAAATTAACAAAATGTTTTATTTAATAAATCTTGGAAAATAAATACATTATTTTAAAACATAAAACATTGTCAAAATAATCATTATATATATTAAATGATGAACAAAATAGAAAAGAAGAGTCAGAACATATTTCATCATAGTACCTTATTTTACAATTGCTCTCATTTATGAAACAGGCATATACAGTATTTCAAAAGGTTTATAATTTAATTTTGACTTTTTTGGGCTTCCATACATACTGCTCCTCTCCCAAAAATCTGCCATGTTAAATCTCACACAGGAGTAACACACACACACACACACACACACACACACACACACACATAGTAATTATGTCTATAAATTTCAATATGGTGTTGAAAAATAACTTACCTCCTTAACAATGCTATCGGCTTCTTCGGTGTTGAATGAGCCCTGAAAACAGTAAGATATGATGAATAATAATTTGAGTGCAATACTGTAGAAAATATTTTTTCTATCGCTCTTAAAGGCAGCCTACTATACATGCACAGACCAGTAGTAGTAGTAATGTACCGTTTTCCAATCCATGTATTAGGAATAATGGTAAAAGTGCCACAGCGTGTCATGATTGACGTTCCTTCGAATACACTGCACAGTACTCCTACGAACTTGGAGGCTGGCTCACTGATATTCGCAAACAAGCATTTAACTATTCCACCGCGATAAAGGAATGACACAACTACAAACCTCGTTATGATATTCGTCCATTTCGTCGTCTTTGACTCTTGGAACGTTCACACAAGTGTTGTTTGTGAAAATACAGCAAAGCCGCCGGGACCAGTCAACGACTTGCTGAGAAGAGCAATTTAAAGAAGGCGTTTTGTTCACTCGTGACATCTGCTGGTTGGAAGACTGTCGCGTCAACTTTTGATCCAGTGACTTCGTAACGACTTTTAAAACATTTGCATACCTCAGCAGGTCAACAAAAACACCGACTCGCCGATCATTTGTGCTGTCTTCGTCCGTCGCCACATCTGAGAAGAATACATAGGTGCAATCCCAAAATGTGTTTGTGCTTTTATCGCGCTGGCACCCACCTCCATCCAATCTCATCACATTAATTGAATTCTAGCCTGGCTGAATCTTGAATCATTAGTTCTTGCAGAAGTCATTATCCTTGAGGTTCACATACTTTTCCCACCTTGCACTTGACATTTACATCCGTTCAATTTAAACAAACATAAAAAGTTATTTGAACCGATATTAGCTTAATTGTTTGTCTGTTGTGACTTATGAGAAGATCGGATCAAATTTTATGACCAATTGATGCACAAATCCAGGACATTTCAAAGGGTTCACACAATGCTTCTTACCTGTATACGTTTCATGTCATTACATTGTCATCACGATCAGCCGAATTAGATGACGCACTACTACCAATACTTCCAGACAATAAGCGCATGTCGATGATTGTAAAATATTCCCCATCTGGATCTGTGCTTCTTTTTACATGGAGAGCGTGACAACCTTTGGCGCTTCTGGATCACACCGTATTCACCTTTTGCGCGTTACCTCACAGCCTTCGGAGCAACGCCCCCTCCGCCTTAGTTGGATGTACTGTACTAATAGACAAAGGTGTAAACCAAACTGGGCTTTTTATCACACACCTGCTGATTAAAATAAAAGACGGCGATGAACAGCAGCAATCAACCGAAATGACTGGCAGCCCTCAATGTATTCGAGATTTGCAGCGATCATTTTTTTACAGGGTTAGTAGATTACTGTTCATATATTATACTCATAACCATTAAATGACTGCATGTTGCTTTGCGCAAACAACAGGACGGGATGTGTAAAAAAAAAAAATCACGTGACGTAGCTGCAACGGATCAATATAGGTACATTCATGAACAACAATTGAATGAGACGTGTCATGAAAGATATATTTTAAATCCAAACTACAAGCTTGTCCCCTCTTAAGTAATCTTCCTGGAGTCTAAAAAGTTGCTCCATTATGGCGATGGATGTATTGTATTGTATTGTATGTTCTTGGCCACAAGTCACTGATAACAAAATACTGGATCACAATGAGCAGAAGAATTGCTTGGGAAATCTCATGAAATCTGACACTGTTGGTGTTTATTCGGATTTCTATCATTATGCTTTACTGATATCCTCCGTCTCCAAATAAAAATTCCATCCATCCATTTTCTAATCAGCTCATCCTCACGAGGGTTGCGGCTGTGCTGGAGCCTATCCCAGCCGTCTTCGGGCAGTAGGCGGGGTACACCCTGAAGTGGTTGCCAGCCAATCGCAGGGCACACATAGAGGAACAACGATCCACGCTCTCACTCACACCTCAAGACAATTTAGAATGTTATTTTAACCTGACATGCATGTTTTTGGAATGTGGGAGTAAACCAGAGTACCCAGAGAAAACTCACACGGGCATGGGTAGAACATGCAAACTCCACACAGGGAGGCCAGAGCCAGAATCGAATCCAACACCTCTGCGCTGTGAAGTGGATGTGCCAACCAGTTAATCACCGTGCCGCCCCAAATAAAAATTTTGAAACAAAATGAAAACGTCATGAAATCAGTCAGGTTATCTGACATGTTGGTATTTATTCGGATTTATATCAAAATGCTTTGGTGATATTGCCTCTCACATATTAACATCCATCCGTCCATCCATTCATCCAGTCCATCCATTCATCCATTCTCTAATCCGCTTTTCCTCACAAGAGTTGCGGGTGCGCTGGAGCCTATCCCAGCTGTCTTCGGGCAGTAAGCAGGGGACACCCTGAACTGGTTGCCAGCCAATCACAGGGCACACATAGACGAACAACTATTTGTACTCATAATCACACTTAGGGACAATTTAGAGTGTTCCATTAGCCTGCCATGCATGTTTTTATAATGTGGGAGGAATCAGGAGTACCCGGACAAATGCACGTTTCTCCATTGTGGGACAAATAAAGGATTTCTTATCTTATCTTATCTTATCTTATCAAAACCCTCGCAGGCACAGGGAGAACATGCAAACTCCGCACAGCAAGGCCATAGCCAGAATTGAACTCTGCATCTCTGCATTGAGGCAAACGTGCTAACCAGTCAATCATCGTGGCGCCCACCTAACATTGCAAAAAAAAAAAAAAAAAAAAAAGGTTTTTACAAATTTGACACATTTCAGTGAATATTAATACACATGCAGCTCATACTAAAAGTGCAAATGTGCTCCAATATTTTTTTTAAAATGGCATGACGATTAATATTCAGGCACAGAGAAAGAGAGACAGAAACACACACACACCCACACACACACACACACACACACGCGCGCGCACACACACACACACACACACACGCGCGCGCACACACACACACACACACACACCCACACACACACACACACGCACACACACACACAGACACACGCACACACAGATCGAGCTCAGAGGAGGTTGCAGGCTCCAGAGGACTGTCTTCTTGCCAGGTTTCTTTGTGAATCAGCACTGCCGAGATAAACTGGTAATGGAGTTTGCGTCTGGCCCTGCTGGGAACTTGAGTTTGACAGCCGCCTGAAGAGTGACAGCTGAAACAGACCACACCACATCGGTTGAGACATTCCCTGCAATCCAATAGTTAAATTGAACAGTCACCTTTTTCACATTCCTAATTATCGAATATGTAAATGCAGGGTGTCCTAAAAGTCACTGCACACTTGTTTTTTAAATATTTATTTGGCTCCTTTTTTTATTCAGACAGACGTCAGGCCATCAGTATTTGACAATTTAGGCTTTGCAGTTTTTGAAAGCCAATCATCAACTGACAGCAGCGCTTCAAAAGGCTCACCAGGCAAGAAGTTTTCCCATCCATGACTGCAGCTCAGCGCCAGTTTAAAAAGATCCATGATTGTCATACTGCTGCCGGAGCACAATTTATGCTACCAAATGTCTCAAAACATTTGGTAGCATGTTCTTGACAAACCAAGCAGCAGAGGCCTTCTACGACCAACACTGATGAAAACACCCAACTCCTGGAGCAGGTGTTTTGTGCAAAGTCAGGGAAAGTTAATCTGGACGGCTGCACTGGAAGTCACCATCCACAAAAGCTTGATTCAACAGATGCTTGGAAGACTGATAAAGCTCAAGACAATCACATGTTTGATGTGCCCACAATAAACATTGTGTGGCGGATGAGTTAAGCAGTAAAATCCACTTGTTTTTATCCATCTCAGGGGGCGGCCATTTTGCCACTTACTGTCAATTGAAAATGACATCAGAGTTGCTCAGGGTTTAGGTAATAACCAATAACCAATCACAGCTCAGCTTGCAAATGTCATATGACCAAACTCAGAAAACAGGTGAGCCGTGATTGGTTGACTTTCCCTGACTTTGTGCGAATACCTTCTATAGGAGCAGTGTTTTTACCATTGGTGGCAATCGCAGGCCTTATGCTGCGTGGCTTGTTTCAAGAAGCTTGCCATGGAAGGCGTCGATTGTACACGCATTGAAGCAGTGTGATGGCCATTCGTAAATCTCAAAACTGGGGCTGAATTACAGTCGAGGACAGAAAAAAAAGATGTCTTGCCAGGTAGCAGTTTTACAACTCTGCTCCAATATTAACTGGCGTGCCAAGGACAAGGGAATCTGAAGCTTACAAAAACTACACATTCTGTCAAATGCCAATAGCCTCACACATCCGTCCAAACGATACGTAACACCAAATCGAAAGAAGGATTTGTACAGTAATTTTACTTGTAAGTGTTCACCTTTTTTTTGGTAGACCCTGATTGGCTCTTTGAGGCAATGTCTGCCGTCCCATTGGCAGGTTGCATGTCACCAAGTCTTTTTTCATCGGCACCGTTGTCATCCTCATTGCCCTCTGGTGTTGTGCTGAAAAGCTCCGGTGCTTCGTTGTGCGGCTTCCCAACAGGGGGAAATTCTTCCGACAGCTTGACAACATTCTGCAGAGATTCCCCCAATTCCTGCGCAGGCATTCCTCCTGCATCGTAATCCTGATTCGACTCATCTTCTTCATCTTCCTCACCTTCACTCTCACTCTGACCGGATTCTTTGGTGAAGTCCTGACAAAAAGTTTGTAAATTAAACAAAGGAGAGCAGTTGAGGAGCATCTGCGTTTTCAATTGTGCTCTCAGTCAGACATGGGTGAAGCTAAGACACACAAGAGTACGAAGATATTTAAGACTCAAAAGTCTTTCTCTACCTAACCTAATCAGAACACAATAATCGATAGAGTAGCAGCAGTTAACGCTACTGCAAGAATGGATGGGAATTGACTAGAGGAAGGGGTTGGGATCATCAACAGGAAGATCTGGTTGAAGGAAGAAAACAAGCCCCACCTGCTACTGAATGCGGCCATTCAAAAGGTTCATCCTGCAGCAACAGCATGTGAGTCCAGATTGAATTTTTACCCTACCATGTGGCATTTACACATCGGGAAAAAAAAAAACAAACCCAACAAACTTCCCAAATGAATGTCGGAAAGCATTTCATCAATGGCATGCAGTTGGGGTCTTCAAGGCCTTGTCTGCTGGCCTAAACAAGATCAGAAGCACTGACCTACCCTAGATACTTTGCATTTGCATTCAATCATTTCAGTGTATTAAATACATTTCACAGTGCGAGTCTTGGCTGCCCAGCTTCTTGTCATTTGTTCGCTAGGATTTTTTGGGCCAATCAGTTTGGCATCTGTGTTGCCATGTCAATATAATCTGCCCGTTGCCTTCAATGCCATTCGTGCTGGCTGAAGACACATACAAACTATAAGGCAATGGCTGTTTTTATTTATTTTTTTCCCAACCAGATTTCAGATTCACCACTCTCAGCTTGATGTCGGCATTTTTCTGTCCTGCGTTGCAATATGCGGACAATCATATTGAAACGGGACGTGTGCTGCCTAGATCAAGTGGGAATCATAACAACATGCAGGTGACAAGTTTTAATGCTTTTGTCATGTTATTAGATAAATATTGATTGTCAATTGCTATTTTGGAACGTACCGAAGAGGTTTGGAGTTGTTCAATGATTTTTCTTGCTTTAGTCATGATCCATCCTCAAATACACAGTGTCCATTTGTGCTTTTTATATACAGTATTATTTTGCAGTGTAATACAGTAGTGGTGGTATTTAAAGGTGGAAGAGGATCCCTACGTCCCTATTCAAGGCCCAGGTCCAAAATGCTCAAACGCCACTGCATTTCATATCACAATAAAAAAAAATTAAAACGACCATTTATTCCAAAATGCAGGTTGAAATCAAATAAAGAACAATTGCATTGGTTTAGGCATGAAGAGTTCCAATCAAAATAGAACAAGAATATTGCGTAAGGGTTATCTGAGGTTGAGGTACTGCGGTAGAACGTCATCCCAGAACTCTTCTGACTCGCCAGCTGCATTACCTTTGAATGCTGACCTCGGTCGTCTCTGAGCTTTAGCTAGTTTCTTTTTTACCTCTTCCTCCTCCTCCTCCTCTTCCTCTTCATCCTCACTTTCTTGCTCCTCCTCTTCAGTCTTGCCCTCGTCTGCAGTCTCCTCATCTTCACTCTCCTCCTCCTCCTCATCTTCACTCTCCTCCTCCTCCTCCTTCTCACCTTCACTCTCCTCCTCCTCCTCTCCGCTCTCCCCCTCCTCCTCCTCCTCCTCTTCACTCTCTTCCTCTTCATCATCCCCTTCCTCTTCACTCCTATTCTCCTCTTCTTCATTTTCCTCCTCCTCCTCTTCCCCCTCCTCTTCTTCAGTCTTCTCTTCCTCACCTTCTCCTGATTCATTTCCACTTTCTCCTTCCTCACTGCTTTCCCCCTCTTCCTCTTCTTCACACATGTCATTATCACTTTCCTTCAAAGAAGCAGACTCTTCTTCCTCCACTTCCTCTTCCTCCTCACTTCTATGCTCCTCCTTGTCTTCACCTTCTGATTCATGACCCGACTCTTCCTCCCCTTCTTCTGTCTCTTCTTCAACACTCAAATCTTTGCTCTCTTTCTCTTTGTCCTCTGTTTCTTTTCCAAGAGGTTGGGTTTTCTCCTCTTCTTCCTCTTCTTCTTCTTCCTCTTCTTCTTCCTCCCCCCCCTCAACACTTTCACCTTCTTCCTCCTCATCAGTTCCTGACTTGTCTTCTGGCTTAAGAGTGTCACTATCGTCTTGTTCAGTGACTTTCTCAGAGTTTTGACTTGCCGTGACCTCTTGCTCGCTTCCACTTGTCACCTTGCTCACCCGCTCTTCCTCTTCAACCTCTGTCTGTCCGTCCTGGTCAACGTCCTCCTTGTCCTGTTTGACTGAGTCCTGAAGGCTTTGTCTTCCTCTTTCGGATGAAGGACTGCTGCTGACACTCAAGGCAGAGCGATTGCTGTCAGATAGAGTCGCTCTGTCCGAGGTGACATGGTGGCTGCTCTCAGACGGCGAAGGCAAAGTGAAGGCCGCCACCTCCTGGAGCAACGAAGCAGCTCCAGCGACCAGGTGCAAAGACGACATATCTTCAGCATTTTTGGACTCCGCCTCTTTTCTGTTTCTCCCATTTTTTGATGTTTTAGGATCTTTGGAGCAGATTTGCTTGGGTTTAGCTTTCCCCTCAGGCCGCTCTTGTGAGCTCAATTCACACGCATCGCTTAAACTGATTTCTGAAAACTGCTTTGTGACTCGGGTTGGTTTTCCTTTGTATTGTTTTGAAATGGCTTTTTGTTCCCGTTCGGGTTTCTCTTGCTGAATCGTGGATGCCGATGGCTGAAGCTGCCGTCTGCCCGCTGCTTTGAGGTCTGCTGAACCCTGCATGGAAGCTGCGATACGGTTCTCCTTGTTCTGCTTGGTCATCTTCTGAGAGCGAGCACTTGAGCTCTTCATGAGCTTGGTGGGTGCCGCTGTGCGAGCAGCCACAACCTCACGCTTATGGGATAGCGACGTTGAAGAGAAGCCAGGCCGCTCCGAGAGTTTGCTCTCTTTTAATGGTTTCTCTTTCTGACTCGTTAAGGTTTTACCGTGTTTACCCTTCTTCTATACCAGGAACCAGAGAGAAAGAGGATAGAAAAGAGGCATGCATTAGCGAGTATGGAAAGGCAGGACAGAACAATCACACAATCTCAAGTCATAAAACCTGAGGATAAATGGCTACAAGGTGGGAAGGAGTCAGTTGTTCTCTTGGAGCTGACACTTGTGAGTGACAGCACTACGAATCGCTATAAAAGAGAAATCCTCAGCAGAATGTAGAATGGAAAAGATCTGTTGTATTGGAAGCTCACGTGTAAAGATCTAAGAGGGTCATCAAAACACGTGTGAGTCACCTTGTGAAGTGGAGAAAGCGTGAGTATCTTATCACCAGGGTCCATCTTCATCATATGGGTCTGTTAACCGGAAAACACGAGAGTAGCCGTAAGCACAAACACCACTTTGGCTGCTGGGGCTTTTGTTCTCTCACCATGTTGAGGAAATCTGTAGTTTCTCCCAAACCTTTCACACTGTCTGTGTCACTCAGGCTCTCCACAATGTCGTCACCCTGGCCCGCAGACGGTTCTAATCATGTACAACACAGTTTGAGGAACAAGCATTAGTCAATCAAATCTTCTGAAAAAACGGTGACATTCATCCGGAAGGATGTCACAGCAAGTATATGATGCTGCATATGGACCAGTATAGAGATGAAACTGTCTAATATCTAATACTGCCACATTCTTTTTCATATTACCGGGTGTTTGCCGGTCAGTGAACCAGAGAAGATGGAGTGAGGTAGATACCCTTGTTGCCATGTCGATGAGCGCTATGGAGCACCTTTCTGTGGGCCAGTTCTGATGAAGGCAGGTTGGGCACGGTGGTGTGGCTCAAGACGGGAGGTGGTGGCTGGAGGTAGCTTGACGTCACCGTGGGCGATGTTCCGGACATGGTGCCTAACTGCTCCGGTAAATGTTCCTTTGGTGGTGCGATTGACAAAGCACAACATACCTAGCTTCACTAAACTATGGTCCTGTGTCACTGTTTAAAACAAACTAAAAACTGGCTGAACCACCATTTCCTTGAACTAAATCAAAACAAAACTGAAGAAATTAATTTCAGCAATAAAGTAAAGTCCTGACCAGAACAAAGAGATCAGAACATATTACTCTAGTTCTAGAGACTTTAGACTGGCTCCCAGCCAGCTGTAGAATAGATTTTACAATTATGCTTCTGGCCTATAGATCACTGAATAGCTTAAGACCTGAACACATGAAAGAAATTCTTATAGAAATTCTTATGAATTTAAACCGAGTTCTGAGGTCAGCAGACTCAGGACAATGAGTGGAGCCCAGTGTTCAAAGCAAACATGGTGCAGCAGCATTCAACTGTTATGCTGCATGCAAGTGGAATAAGATGCCAACAGAGCTGAAGTTAGCTCCAAGTGGAAATGCTTTTAAATCCAGGTGAAAAACTATGCCCCCACCCCCATGATTAAGGTCTTTTAGAGTATTTGTGGTCATCTTTTCCAAAACCATGCTCTTGCTCTGTACATTCTGTTAGCAATTTTAGCAAAGTACTTTTTAATTCTCTATTTTGCTTTTAAATCTTTTAAATGAGTGTTTTTCTTAACTGTCGTCAAATTCAGTTGCCTTTAAATATTGTTTTGTAACTCTGTGAAGCACATTGAGCTACCTTGTGTATGAAACGCACAATACACTGGAAATAAAACTGCCTTGCTTTGCCTCGCCACGCCTTAGCAGAAGTACATGTGCATGTGTTCAACCCACCCTTTCCCTGCGGCGAACACGGGCCGGGTTGGAGGTGTCGCCCAGGTCCCCCAGTAGCTCCACATACGGCTTCTCCAGGTAATCCTCAGTCACGTCATTGTCTTCCAGCAAGACCGCGCCGCAGCTCGCGTCTCTGGGTCGCGCCAGCACGACCATGTGGCAACCGCCGCAAACTGCCTGCAAGCGGTCCCATCATTCAAGCTTTGTGATGGTCACCCATGTGTGAGTCCGTGTGAAGGAAACAACATACTTCCTGGACCTGGCACTTGATGAAGCGCGGACACAGAGTTGGCTTGAACTGGTTGGTGAAGTTTTCTTCTCCCAGACCCAGTTTGCCATGTCTGCCGTCACCAAAGGTGTAAAGCAGACCCCTCTCTGAAAACAGAAATAACCTTCATTTTCATAGCACCTTAAAAAATGAAATGGGGTGGTAGGATAAATAAAAAGGAAACAAAGATAAATTCATTAAAAAAATAATAAGATTGTGTTTGTGTGACTTTTAAAAAGTAATTATAAAGATGTCACCAATTGTACGAAACTAAATAAGGATATTTTGTATGTAGCCCTGCTAGTCTAAACACGGAACAGTATTCTGATTAATATTGTGGAATAAGAATCAAGCATATTAATCAATCCACTTTCATCTATCTGAGAGGGCCACCATTCTGTCCAATTCCGCATTCTGCTGTCGACTGAAATTGACGGACGGGCTCAAATTGAAGATTTTACTTGACCAAATGCCAAAAACAGGTGAGGCCTGAACCTTGCAATTCGAGGTCGAGAGCAATTTGACAGCAATTAAAATTTTTGCATTTAGTTTCAAATACAGGTGCAACACTTCATTAATTGACAAGTCATCAATTATCAAATTAATTTTTTTTCAAGGAATCATTTATTTTCCCCTTTTAATTTGAAATTGCCAAATTTCAGTAAATATTCTGCATTTTGTGCAGTCCTCCTTGAAAGCAGACTGATTATCTTTGTGTTGAATCAAAAAATTTTAAAAAATCTATTTTTATTATGGAAAACAATGATGAACATTTTTGCCTTTTTTCTGATGTGTTATGAATCAAACCAGTAAGTGAAGCATAATTACCGGTAATGTATGTTTGTGCATTTTCTGCACTGTCAATTTGAAATAATGTCGTGGAAATGGAAACATGGATTTTTTTTTAATCCTATTCACTGATTAATCGACAGATTAATCGATTATTAAAAGAGTATTAGTTGCAGCCCTACTTTCAAATAATTCAAAGTAATTTAAAATGTTTGCTTTTGGTTCCCATTTCACCGACGATACGGGACAGAACAAGAGCGCAGCTGTCAAGACACCTGTGATGACCGCTGAGTGGTTCTCGCCGCATGCCACCTGGCACACTCGACCTTTCTTGAAGTGCTCTATCTGGCGCGGCAGCCGTGATTCAAATATGAATGTGCCATGGCCCAGCTGACCAAACTGACCCAGGCCGAAGGCATAAACTCCATTCTCTAGAAGACAGAGAACACAATTGTGGCTGCCAATAAGTCTACTCAACACAATTCTTTTGTTTTTGTTTTTTGTTCTTACCTGTAATGGCCACAGTGTGTCCGCCACCACAGGCCACCTGAGTGACCGGCTCAGGCATGCTCTTCACAATTTGAGGGAATCGATGATGAGCCAGCTGGTCTGTTCCCAGACCCAGTTTACCACTGTCCCGCTCTCCGAATGTGTACAGAGCTCCGTCCGCTAACAGTCACAAATATATGTTTCTCAAGAACAGATAAAAAAACATGGAGCCCGATTTACTAAAATCCAAAATAGTGGGCAGTAAACTACGTGCTTAGCTGTCATGACTCCTGACTGTGACTGACAAAGAAGTGAGCCGTTAGATCATTCATAAGCTACAAAATTGCATTGCTAAATAGACCATATGTAATATTTTTTTGTTTGTTTCTGGCATTTCCAAAATGTTCAGAAAAGCAGAAAGCATCCATTTCTCCAATCGGCTTCCACATATATATTATTGTTATTTCATATATATTCCAGATACGGTTTCCAAATATTTTAGCACACCTGTCACATACGCAGAGTGGTAGTATCCACAGGACACCCATGCGATGGGCTGTCCCGCGCTGACCTCCTGAGGCGAACATGCATGGCTCTCCTTCCCCAAGCCGACTTGACCCTCTGAGTTGTCCCCCCACATGAACAGCTTACCGCTCTCTTTAGATGAGGAGATGGGGAAAAAGAAAAGCAATCACCATTCGACATGATCTGCTTTCAATTTACGGTGGTGAGCCAAGGGAAGGTGATGTTGGAAGTGGCCCAGTATCATCATGGGACTATTTCTATTGTTGTTGTGCCCATAGTTCTCCTATCACCTCAGAGAGCCAGGGTTTCTTCCGAAGAGGGCGTTTTCCTTGTCCTCGCCGCCAAGACTGCAACGTCTCTGTGCTTTATTCCACCAAGCGGTCAGGAGACTCAACTCCCTCCATGTTCTGCCCGCACTCCGTCCCCCCCACCCCAGCATCTGACATCCGATTATTGCACCTAAACAATTTACTACCTAAGGTGTAACCCGCAATAATCACAAGTGCCCTTGGTTGTCTGTTGTTGCTATTTAATGTTTATTTGTTCATATTTATGTCATATTTATGTATTTTTATGCAGTTCAGGTTGCTGCCATGATTTTTAGCTGTGTGTGTTTCAGTGCACTACATGTTTGCACTGTGGGTGAGAGAGGAAAGTAATTTCATCTGTGCTGTATGTTGCACATAGAGCATATTTGACAATAAAACTGACTTGACTTGAAATGCTTGCTCATTTTGGGTTCAGTTGGTTTTCTTTCACGTAGGAGTGTGCTTCTTGATCTGTTCATTGTGCACAATGATCATCTCTGTCGCAAAATGGCGCTAGAGAAATATAATTGACTTGACTCCCATGAGTCACTGCAGCTACAACTGCCATCGACAGCTGACATGTGAGTCCTCAAGTGTCTCACCAGTGAGGGCAGCTGATGTGTTTGAGCCAGCAGCAAGCATTTTGATTGGCCCGCAGGAATCAAAGAACTTCAGTCTCTGGAAGGACGTTCGCTCATCGCAGTCGCCGAGACCCAGTTGACCCTCACTGTTGCCGCCTGTGGCGTACACATGCCCCTGAGCTAGAGAGGAAAGGAAGATGTGAGAAGAGTGGCAAAAAGTCTCCATGCGATTATGTGATTCTGACCTGTACAGATGAGCGTATGGTTTCTTCCACAGGCCACGAGTTGGATTTTTTCTGACTTGAGAGCTGAACACAAACAATACACACGAAGCACAATTCAGTCCACATTGGATCGGTATGCTGGTCACAATTGGTTGACAAGAGGCAGACCTCTGACACAAGTGGGCTTCTTGACTGTCATCTTGGATCCCAGACCGAGCTGTCCCCAATTGTTGCTGCCAAACATGAATAGTTTCCCATTTTCTGTGAAGATAAACACAAGGGCTGCTGTAAAAATGTTTCACTAGTAAACAAAACTCATGATATAGTTTAACAGATGCCGAAGCTACAATTGTTACAAAGGAGAGATGAGCAGTTACCTACTTGTTAACAAGGCCGTATGCTCATCACCACAGGCTATTTTTCGAGGAACATCATTTTTAAGCCAAAATTTACTGGGAACGTTGTCTGCAAATTTACTCTTCCCGAATGTGAAAACTGCTCCGGATTCTGCAAGTCGATGACAGAGGAAAATGTTTTGTTTTGGTTCGTTTCCTTTGTTGTTTGCACGAATTCATCACCACCAAATGTTGAACAGAAAAGCCAATGTATATAAGTTAGTTAAAAAAAAGATTTAAATCATCATAATTTTAGTTAGGAAACTGTGCGTCGTATTGTATCAAATGAACCTTAAATGTGCGAGTCATTGACAGAGAAGCGGTCATTTAAATACATGACGTTTCGACTTTAACGTTGTTTTCAAACGAGAACTTTTTCATCCTGTACTGTATACCATTTGGCCGCTGTAATGAACGACGGCAGCTGAGAGGACTTTAAATCAAACACACGTTAAAAAGGTAAAATAAGCTTTCTACTTACCAGGAATGTGATCCATCTCCTCCCCCGCCATCTCTGCGGGACTTTAATCCGCTTTGCTCCGCGCCTTGGGCGTGTTTGCGTCCCTCTAGTTTGAGCGACGATAACCCGGAAGTAAACACAACATTGCCTTGACTACATATACGTAACCCTTAAAAGGCCAGTACACGATTTAACTTCGCTGTCGCTCCTGCAAACTTCAAATGAGTTAGAGACACGTTTTCAAAACGTAAGGGGGTTCATTTGATTTCATAACTAATAATTTTCCGAAGGGGTCATCATGTGAGAAAATGTAACACTTGTCCAGAGCCGCACCAACATGCTGATGTTAATTTGTATTGTCATTGTTATACTGTAATTCATATGGAGCAATGAACTGTATCGTTTGACGGTGTAGTGCAGTAGCTGCAAAGCTTGCTGATCAGAAGATCTTTTAATCAGGTGTGTTGGAGGAGGTTAAACATTTAAAACTGTCAGGACAGGGGCTTTGCAGCACTGGACTTGGGCACACCTGATGTAGTGGTTCATTCTCCAGGTTTCAAGTTATGCCGTGTATTGCTGATGTATCTAATTATAAGACCACAAGACAGATTTTTTTCCATGACGCTATTAAAGTTAGAACTCAAGAGTGGAGTGTCAAACGGAACACAAATCAAACTCAAGCACCAGGGGCCAGATCTGGACGTCACATCATTTTATGTGGCTCGCAAAAGCAATTTATGTGTGCCAATTTTATGTTTCTTGCTAAAATAACAAAATTGCAAATTGTCTTCACTTTGCTTGCAATGCCTCAACATTGCTTGCAATGTCTCAACATTTGAGACATTGCAAGCATTTTGTGTTACCAATCCTGCTTTTAAAATAAATGTAATATCTGAACAGGTTTTACTGGCCTCTGTGGGAAGCCATAACTATGATGTGTTCCACGACAAAAATGAGTTTGAGAACACTGTGTAGTTTGAGAGAATTTATTGGCAATTATAAAATTGTGTTGTTGAATAAAGACAGTCACAACAATGAACCAATTCATTCGACAAAGTTCTTGTGAGGTCTGAATTGCCGGTCACCCAGCAACAGACTTGTTGGTTCACCTGAGATGTGCTTTGAGCTTCTCGTTATGCAATCGTACAAGCGGAGGAGAGCAGGGCAAACATGATACAGTATTGCATTTTACATCAGTTGAACAGTTACTATTTCATACAGTGAAAAATATTTAAATACAAAGAATCACTTCACATGCGACAGAGCAAAAGCCTGAGAATGTTAAATAGTGAATTGTAAATAGTAAATAGTGTTGCATTTACAGTTAGTACTCTTCCCCCTCTTCCTCCTCTTCATCCCCGATGGTGTCTGTGCCCACCTCCTCGTAGTCCTTCTCCAGGGCAGCCATGTCCTCTCTGGCTTCGGAGAACTCTCCCTCCTCCATCCCCTCGCCAACGTACCAGTGCACAAAGGCCCTCTTGGCGTACATCAGGTCAAACTTGTGGTCCAGTCGGGCCCATGCCTCGGCGATAGCAGTGGTGTTGCTCAACATGCACACGGCTCTCTGGACCTTGGCCAGGTCTCCCCCAGGGACTACAGTTGGAGGCTGGTAGTTGATACCCACCTTGAAGCCGGTGGGACACCAGTCCACAAACTGGATGGTGCGCTTAGTTTTGATGGTGGCGATGGCGGAGTTGACATCTTTGGGCACCACGTCACCGCGATAAAGCAGACAGCATGCCATGTACTTGCCATGGCGAGGGTCACATTTCACCATCTGATTGGCTGGCTCGAAACAGGCGTTGGTGATCTCTGCGACGGAGAGCTGCTCATGGTATGCCTTCTCTGCCGAGATGACGGGAGCATAGGTCGCCAAGGGGAAGTGGATGCGTGGGTAAGGCACCAGGTTGGTCTGAAACTCTGTCAAGTCCACATTCAGAGCGCCGTCAAAGCGCAGCGAGGCGGTGATGGAGGAGACAATCTGACCGATCAGCCTGTTGAGATTGGTGTAGGTGGGACGCTCAATGTCCAGGTTCCTACGGCAAATATCGTAGATGGCTTCGTTGTCCACCATGAAAGCACAGTCGGAGTGCTCCAGGGTGGTGTGTGTGGTCAGAATGGAGTTGTATGGCTCCACAACAGCCGTTGACACCTGAGGTGCCGGATAGATGGCAAACTCCAGTTTGGACTTCTTGCCATAATCCACCGAGAGACGTTCCATGAGCAGAGAAGTGAAGCCAGAGCCAGTTCCTCCTCCAAATGAGTGGAAGATAAGAAAACCTTGGAGTCCAGTGCATTGGTCAGCCTGCCAGAGTGAAGACAGTCATATGTCGAAAAACGTACCTCTGATTAGATTATCCAGTAAAGCTCACCAGTTTTCGAACCCTGTCCAGAACGAGGTCAATGATCTCCTTGCCAATAGTGTAGTGACCTCGGGCGTAGTTGTTGGCTGCATCTTCCTTTCCAGTGATCAGCTGCTCAGGATGGAAGAGCTGACGGTAGGTTCCTGTGCGTACTTCATCTACAGCAGTAGGCAAAGATTGACAGATGCACATTTTGCATACTGTAAATGACTGGAGGGTTTGTTCTCTCACGAAACTACTTGCACCAGTCTTGTCCCGTCTCACCGATGACTGTGGGCTCCAAGTCCACAAAGACTGCTCTGGGAACGTGTTTGCCAGCTCCGGTCTCACTGAAGAAGGTGTTGAAGGAGTCATCTCCTCCTCCGATGGTCTTGTCGCTGGGCATCTGCCCGTCCGGCTGGATGCCATGCTCCAGACAATACAGCTCCCAGCATGCATTGCCAATCTGAGCCCCAGCCTGGCCAACGTGGACGGAGATACATTCACGCTGCAGAGAGATGTTGTTCAGAGGTCAAGAACAAGAACTAAACCCTACACTGTCGTAAATCTTTTCCAAGTAACAACTTAAGTTTGATTTACGCGTGAATCGATCGGAATGTTTGTGTTCACTTCTCACCATGACTGCTGAAGTGGTCTCTTGTTCACCTGAGACGAGAGCTTGGGGATGTTGTTGCATCCAAAAGCGGGACGCTGTTTTATAAGTGCACCGTTGCCTGGCAACAACCTGGCATGTTGTGGCAACCGAAGGAGCTACGGAAGCAAACACTATTGGAGGAGGTGCACCGAAAGGCTCACACAAGTCTGACCTCTGACAATGGTTGTTGTTAGTAACCAGCAACGAGTGGCTGTGCTGTGAAATGCGACGCGCAACTTCTGCATCTCCTTGTGTTTCACATCTTACATACACCTGCCTATTTAATTCTTCACACTCTGTGTTTAAGTGTGTATAAGTACAGATACTTGTGTAAGAAAAGATTGAAAGACACGAGACATAACGAGAGCAGTGATTCAACTGAAGCTTAAGTAATAAAGTACAGACTTGTAAGAATAACTATTTACTCTGAATTATATACAATGCCCATTTTCATAACATTGCACAAAAACAAAAAACTTCTGTGCACACAAACTAGTTTCCCTCTTTGATTTGCTTACAAAGTGATCATACCGAGAAGAAGAAATACAAACGTTTCAGGTTACATGTTGCTGTTTAGAGCTAGCTAGCATCGGCTCAACAATGTGTCAATGAGCTTTGCTCATGTTGTGAACTGATTGCTGTTATTGTAAAGACACATGGCGGTTAGGTGTTTCGTCTTCTACACTATATTTTGGGCAAATTGTGGACAAAGACCAGCCAACAGCGTTTTTGTGCTTCTAGAGATTGCAATGTCCCGTAGGACTTGTACGACCATATTCAGTTCATTTCAAGCTCGGGATGAGGTTGAACAGTCGAAATAAAGGCCATCCAACGTTTTCCTTTGTATGTTTTTCCCACGCTGACTACCAGCGTTTTTTTTCCTCCTGAAACAACAAAATTTCAATCAATCAAGAACGCGGCTGTAGTTGACTTTACCTCTCTCGATTAACATAGAAGAAAAGTAGGGTTGAACTTCACAGGGTTCCGATGGACCTGACGAGACTGTCGGTTCCACATGGCCGGAAGTCACTGTTCTCGGGACCTTAAAGACTCAAAGAGATAACGTGCACCTAAAGCTGAAGATGTTTGGTTTTGTGACCATTTCATGTTTGACTTGATTTGTGCCTTCCAAGGTAGCCTGGTAACAGCCGCCATTCAGCTTCCCTGGTTACTTTTTGTTGACTTGCACGGCACATCTCCTTTTGGAGGACAATTAGATGCACTAATCTGTCAACATGGCCGTCTAATTTCACCAACACTGAAATCCTCTCCATTTAGTGCACATTGTCCATCCTTCACAAGGTGGTGGGAAGCATTCACTGTGGATTTCCCATTCCTCCGGGGGCGGTGTAAACTCGGTTTGTACTTAAATCCAAACACTAACCCACTCTACCCTAACACAATTGGAAGTAAATGAAAGTAAAAAAAAATATTCTCGGCCATGAATATAAAGCAATTATATGAAACATTAGTACTGTGTAACCGAGTGTAACAACATTGTGAATAGTTTGTAACCTGGAAACATGAATTTCATTTTGGGGTTTTAATTGTTTCTTGAAGTCACTCCAAAATCAGCATATTGAAAAGGACTTCAGTATAGCAACTAGGACCAGTGACTGACTCTTACCCCAAAAGAAGGATCAAGAGGACATGAGAATACACACAGTTTGTTTGTACAGTCAATGAAGTTTGAGTGTTTAACATTTGTTTTGGTATCTCTCTTAGTTTTAAATAGGACAACAAGCATCCCAAACTGGATTGTGTTTGAAAAAGTTCCATGGGAGCCACCACCGGTGCTTTCATTTTTAATACTCGCTATTCTCACTTTATTTACCAGAAGATTGTATGTTCTCTAGAATTCTAATTAGCTTGTTGGATGCCCAAAAAGATCAAGCATACGCAGCACTTTCTGACAAACGAGGAAGAAGGTCCGCCCTGTCCAAAACGGTTCCTGTTCATATATTGTCTTAGCCTCGCCCACACAGGGGGTGACTTTGCTTAGCCCATGTGGGACTCCTTCACATTTGTCAATTGTCCATCCAGAAGGCTAAACCCATTTGGAATAAACACACAACACGATGGGCTTCATCAATCTTTAATGATAGTTATACTGTATAATACTGTATAATATGAGAGTTTCCACCTGGCTGAACATTGCCAAAACATGTAAATGTGTCCTTCAAAAAGAAAAGATAACGCATGAAAGCAGAGATACTGACATGACAAAGACAATCTTCAAACGAAAGATGAAATATCAAAAGTTTAGGTGAGATTTTCTTTTTTGCATCATCAAACCATCTCGGTTATTAGCACGCGAGTGTCCTCCAGAGCTCTGGTTGGACACAAGTTTCCTCATTGTCACCTCAGCGTGAGCCGTTTTTTTTTTTTTTTTTTTAGCAATGTTCAAAGTTTGTCACTGGCACACTCCATGACTTCCTGTTCCATTTATTTCTTAACAATATTTGTGGGTGAATTCAACACAAATAATGATCTAACATGAAGAAGAAGAACTTCAAAAAGATAGATCCATGTTTTAAGATCTACATATCAGTTGACGTTAATCTTGATTAAGTTCTTCAGTTTCTAAAGGACATCATTTTGGGACTGGCAAATGAGTAATTTCATATTTCATTTTTTATTCCAAATAAATCTGGAAGTACCTCGAGGAAGGAGATGTGAACTTCAAAGTTTCTGCGTGAAATTCTCAGGGAAGACCCCTTTGGATGAAATATCTTTGTTACGTATCCAGAGAGATTCCTGCACGCCCATGAGCCAGCCGTCATCCTACAAACACACATTTTAACAAACATTAGGGCAGCCACACATGCAGCAGTGTGTCAAGTGATTGTGAAGAGACATCACTGACTTGCTCATCTGGGGTGTCGAACGCCAAAACGAGCACAATATCCCCAACATTCAGCTCCAGTTCGTCCCCATCAGTGGCAGCATATTCGTGGATGGCTTTGACCTGGAGCAGGACGTTTGAGTCAGTGCAAAAAGTCACACTTTCCGCTGTTACTGTGACGGTTCACCTTGTAGAGGAACCCAGGAGGGAGCTTGTAATCCGAGCTGTTGGATTCAGAAACCTGCCAGAAAAGAAAAAGAATGTGTGCATTATTTAAGAAGAATCACCAAGGCAAGTTGCTCTCACACACTCAAAAAGAAAAAAAAAAAAAGAAACCGATAAAATGCGGAGTTGAGCAAAAATCTTCAAGAGTTTGTCTCCCACCTCTAAATGCATATTTGCGCTTTGGCAATTGCAAGTTAATATATTTGGACATTTTGGAGGGATCAGGGGGAACATACCCCCTGTAATTTCTGTGAATGGTCACCTACTTGCCGTTTTTGTGCAAAGGAAAGGCCTGTTTCATTCTAAAATATTGCTTGCGCCACATTGTAACTTATTGGTGCCAAGAGAATATGTTGAAGTCGGAGGAGAAGCTTCATTTGTTCAAGACATAGCCTCGTCTAAAACATGTCAGAATGCCACAAGATTTTGCCCCAAAAAATATTGTCCACTTTTGTCTAAATTAAGCTCCTCAGCTCACTTTGACGCAGTTGCTTGGTACCGAGATGCACCAAGGAGGAGTCAAAATAATGCTTTTGTACATGAAGCTCCTCAACTCATTTCAACATACATCCTTGGCAACAAAATGGTGGCAGAGAACAACTTTTGCCTAAGTTAAGCTTCTGAACTCACTTCAATGTAGTTTCTTGGCACCAACATGCCACAATATGGTGGCAAAGCACTACTTTTGTCTAAATGAAGCTCCTCAACTCACTTCAACATTGGTACTGGACACCAAGATGCCACTAAGTGTACAAAAGCAATACTTTTTTATCACTTTGGCCTCATCAATTTGTGAATGGCGAACAGTGTCAATGTGGGTGAACACTGTATGTGACTTTGGATCCTTGAATTCCAGGCTGAGTTCAGGAGCCCAGTGAGAGGTGATGCCTGTTTCAAGAGTCCCTACCTGCACTTGTTCATCATGGGCCCAGCCCCCCTGACCCACATCATAAGACCAAGTGGGCTCAGCGCGGTTCGCCCCACAATTGAGTTGCGGGTCACTCTGGGAGCTTCCTTCATTATAGTACCATCCACCCTCAACTTGCTCCCGGGGCTGCTCCTCATCCCGGGCAACAGCCTGGTCATGCAACAGCATCAAAAGTCGTGGAGTACCGCAGAGGATTTGGAAGCAATAGACGGAAGGATGTTGGCGGGATGTGTTTAGTAGGTGAGTGGGCGGAATTGCCATGGGTGTCAACATGCAGAAGAGGAGAAAGCAACTTTGAGTGAAAAACTTACGTCGCTTTAAAATTCAAAAGGAAGAAAGACCCTTTTTACCGGTAAGTCCCAAGATGGCACCTTCATGCAGCAGTAAAAACAAGTACAGTAGCTTATTGAGGCGAAATGAGCTTCAAATAATGAACCTAGAAAGCTGCAACAGGAATCCAAAATAATCTGTATGTTTGTCGCAGGGGATTACGACCGGGCTTGTGTAAAAGATCTCAATTTAGCAGGGTGACCCATGCGGAGGGCTGACACACACACACAAACACAGAGACACATGGGGGGGTTAGGGTAGGATACTAGACATCCGTCCAACTATCATCTGACCTGTGTTGTTGTTATGGACTCTTTGTTAATATCAGACGTGCTGTCATCAAGCGATTCATCATGCTGGAGAGGCCGGCTGGGCAGCGAGCTGGGCCTCTTCCAAACGCGTGCACATGCAGAAGCGCACACACATTGTCATGATCCTGTCCTGTCCTGTTTTTTTTTTTTTTTTTTTTCCCTCAGTCTGGAAAGTGGGTGTTCCCTCATGATTCCCACCTGACACTAATCATTGAGGTGATGGGATGGAGCAATATGAGGTACAAGTACAAATGCAGGATTTATTTCTTTATTTATTTACCGTGGGTGGCGAGCTGGCTGCATTGCTGTGGTTGGCTTCGTCACTGCAAGACAAAGACAGGAGGAGAAAAGTGACACAAAAAGTACAACATGTACCTGCAAAATGATATCACATAGTTGTGGTTGACAATATAAACAAAGACAAAGACAGTCACAATTACTCAGGTGGCTGCAGTAATATTAGCTGTTCTTTGCAAAGGATAAAGAATGTATGCTGGTGGGTATTGGTCAATTGTCTATGTACATTTTGCACCGTTTTGTGTTCAAACATCCATTGCTCAGAGAGTTGTAACACAACGACACCAGTGGCATTCTTTAGCCCGTCTATAGCATTTTAGCATTCTGTGTTAGCATTGCGCAAGTAGACTTTCATATAAGGCAAAGTTATGTCGTTGTTTTAAATAGATTGTATGTTTAATTTTACAGCTAACTTCAACTGAAACCCCTATGGGTGACACTCCCAAACATGAGGATGAAAATGGACCCAGGTGTTGCAATAAAAGCATGCAGCAGCCATGCAGCAGGTTACCTCTTTGCCTCGTCGCCTGCCTTGGCTGCTGCACCGGCTTTTCTACAGTCGGGGGTGAGGGACATTACTCTATGGGTTATCCCGTTACCGTGATCGCCTCTAATATCGGATGGACTTACTTGAGCTGCCTCTGCTCTTCAAGTTTGGTCATGATGTCATTCAGGTTTTGACTCAGCTGAGGAAGAGGTAGGAGGATAATAACAAAGGATGAAGAAGCTCTTATCAACTCAATAGAGAGGGAAGTCAGAAAAGCTCAGAGTGACTTACCTTGCTCATCTCTTTGTGGAACTTCTCTTGATGACCCGCCAGACTCTGGAATGTGTTAACATAGATGCCAACACGGCTAAAAAAGTGTGTATACACACACACACACACACACACACGCACACACACACACACACACACACACACACACACACACACACACACGTCAGATTGAATGGTTATAAATACAGTAGTACGTTGACCTACAATTTCTCGAATTTATTCAGGAGATTTTTAAATTGTGTTTTCACTAGCTTCTAAGCTGTTAGCCTTTCCAGGCTAGCAGCTTGGAAGCTAGCGGTGATACTATAAAACACGGAGTAGCTGCAGAGGAAGGAGTGAATTCTTGACTAATATTCCAACGGTAGTCAGTTGGAAACTGTGTTACAGTGGGGAAACAAAAACTAGACTCCGAGAAGTGTGTGTGTGTGTGTGTGTGTGTGTGTGTGTGTGTGTGTGTGTGTGTGTGTGTGTCTTTTCCCACAGGTCTCTGTTCTTATCCCTCGTCAATAGTTGGGGTTCACTTTAAAGTGGGTTACAAATTAAATCCTTCAGTCAAGGTACGATTCTGTAATGCTTCGATATGGTGGTACTGTTTCACCTGTCCCACAGCACTGGAAGCTGGTCTTGTAATTCCACATTCAGCTCTTCAAAAATCTTTTGAGAGCGACCCAGCTCTTCCTCGGCCTACATGTATACGCACACACAAACAGAATCCACAACTTCAACTCACTATGATCCAGTGAAGCATATAAACATCTATGCATATAATAATACAAGATAATGCATGCAATAATGCATAACACAAAGAAAAAATGTCCCATCAGAATGGGGCCACCTGAGGCGCTTGAACATCAACTCACAGGCAATGAAAAGCTGTCAGCTGTCATTGTAGACAAACCCATCAAAGCCTTGAACATTAATCTGAATCTTAAGACATTTTTAAATGGTTGCAAACAATAGGCATCAGGGTACTTCCAGGTGGAACAAAGCAAGTGACTACTGCTCACCTGAAACCATGGCAAAAACTTGTGTATGGGGTTGCACAACCAGATTCCCCGCAATTTAATTTTAAAAAAAGAAAGAAAAAAAGAAATCCTTGCAAAAAATGTACTTTTTAAAAATAAATGGGAGACATTTGACAGGAAGTAAGGTGAAGTTAAAAAAAGTCATTAATTAGCACAATTTTTAATATGTATTGGAAAAATGATTGTCTGGGTCCAAATTGTTCTTGGGACCGAATGCCTTACGTTCAGCATATTCAAAGGATTTGAAGTCCATTTTTTAGTATGTGGATTATTTCATCATGAATACATAGTTGTACAGTGAAGATCGCAAGACTGCCGTTTGGCATTGTAACCACTTCTAAAGGTACAGACAAGGAACCAAGCTTAACCTCATAGGGTTTGTTCAAGGCATTGTCTCACAGGTACAGGTAAATGTTGGGTCGGGTTGTCTTTGAGCAATGTAAAGGTTAGCCTCTTCGCTAACATCAGTTCGACAGTGCATTATCCATTTCAGTGGAGAACATTTGGGCTTTTGCGACCCAGAAGTACATGAGCCATCAAGGTGAAATGTCCTCTATGCGTTTGAATTCAGGGTTAATCATCACCTGGTTGTAGGAGAGGTTAGTCTGAGCCACCTGGTGGGCTGAGAGCAAACCCTGAGCCCAGCTTGGCGCTGCCATCTCCAACAGGGCCGCAGGCTGACCACACACACCATGCAGACAAAGGGGAGCAAGACCATTTGGTGGGGGTGGGGGGCGTTGACAATGAGCAAGTGATAGAAGAACAAGACAAAAGGCAACAAAAGTAAATAGGTCCAAACAACAGCAATCTGTTAGTCAGTTTTTGTTCAGTAGACAGTAAACATGGAACAAGACAACACTATTTAAGGCAGAGGTCCTTAACCGGGGGCCAAAAGAGGCTAGTGAAGGAGTTCAATCTGGCCCAAGGATAAATTTGAAAGCGAAACGGTACTGCAGCAACTCTGCAGTTATATTTTAGGATAAGAATTCTAGAATTCTTATCCTAGAGACTGTAAAGGTGAATAGACTGAGTCCTGACTTGTTATTGGATGAAAAAGCCAAGGGTGTGGGACAGGGTAAGGAAGAGGAACTTTTAGCAACACTTAACCTCTTTTGGTTCATCCCTCAAAGACAGAAAGGTCAGATGGTTCTTAATGCTTCATAAAAGGATTGTCTATTCATTATTGAAATAGCTTTTCCAAATATGCTTTTACTGGTTAGCATTAAAATACAGGGGGAAAAAAAAATCCATCCACGCATTTTCTGAAGCGCGAAGCAAGCTGGAGGCAATCCCATCTGTTTTTGGGTGAGAGGCAGGATGCCAGCCAATCGCAGGACATCTAACAAACATGTTTCTACAAAGTAGTACAAGCATGACAAGCTGACACAGTTACCTTGGCGATCTTGGCCTCATCCTTTTTCTTGCCCTTCTGTAAGGAGGCAAAGTGATGTCTGGCACTGTCAAAGTCCACCATCTTACGGTCCCGCTTTGCAATGCGAGCCTGTAAGGGGGCGCAGGAGAGTGAGCAGGTCGTCATTATCCAGTGGACTCACTCACCACTTACTCAATAACACATATCTCATTTACGATATGTCGAGTTAACCCCAGTTTATCGCGGGAGATATGCCACCTGCGGGCAATACAATACAGACATACCGTTACACATGGAGACCTTGACAGCTCCGCAGTAAGCTGTAGTAAATGTAGTCATTTTTCACAGAGAACAAAGAATACATACCACAGAGTATTGTTGTAATTAATGCCTACAAAGTACTTGTGATAACATAAAAAGTGTGGTCCAAGGAAAAAACAAAACAAAAAGATTGTCACATTTGGACAATTAAACACCTTGATATCAGGAAACTGAGTCAGGTACGAATCCAAGGAGAGCATTGAGCTGTCTGTTATGTTCTGATGGAAGTCCAACCACAGAGTGTCTGTGTCCTACAACACACACACACACACACACACACACACACACACACACACACACACACACACACACAGTGCAGTGTAAGATTGAGTACATTCAGTGCAATGCAAAATGTCAACAAAATATCTGTCTTTGTTTCCCGGTGGTTCATTTGGTCTTGAATTCTTGTTACAACATTTTTGACCACTCTAATGTGTTACCTCCAAGTTATTGTCCATCTCCTTCTCTATCATCTCCTTCAGCAGGAAGGACACACGCATGCAGTTAAAGCAAAGAAAGTGACAACAGAGCGAAATAAAAGTGAGGAGGTGCTCAAAAGAAAAAGGCGGAGAAGTTCAATTCAGGAAAAGGAAGGCAGCCAAGATCAAAGGTCAGGATCTCACCTCCACCATGGCGTCCATCTCTTCTTTGCCGAACCACTCGGGCTCGTACATTTCAGCCAGGCAGTCCTGCAGCCTCCGTGATGCCTCGTGCAAAGCTGAAATGTGTCAAAGAAGATCAAGTGGCAGACTGTCAGTTCAAATGAACTGATTGTTGATGAAATGCCAGAACTGTGGAGCACAAAGCATAAGAATAAGGCTGCTGTCCAGAGTGAGGCAGGCAATTTCCCAAGGGAGAGTACTGACAATGTTTGACAAGATGGAAGCACCTGCTGTTGACCCGGCTGCTCACAGATCATCTCCAGCAGCAGATGTTGACCAAAATGACAATGTTGAGGTCACAAGGATAACGTTACACACCTGTGGCCATATTTATACGAATGCTTTTTGTACGTAATACTGACATGACAGAAACATTGGCAAATACCTGGGGAAGAAGTCCGATATTAAACCAGTGACGTCAAAATGTGATGTTCTTTTAGTTATCATTGGCTTGTTTAAGTTTATGGTCAACATGATGGCCTGGCTAACCTATGCAAGCTAACTTTGCTATTAGCATTAGCATTCCTTTATTTACTCTACACCTCTAAATTAAATCAATTTCCTTAACAAAACGTAATAAAAAACCATCACTTGAAAAAAAAACTTCAATACTGTAGTATAAATCATATCAGAAAATTACTTTTGAAACTTCAATACGTAATAGCAAACATCAGCTACAGCTACTTTATGATTTTTACTCAAGTAATATGCTACATGGCGATTTTTACTTCTATGAATGTGATTTATACAAGATCGTCCATGAACCACGTTTCAAGAGTGTCTATTCTGACTTACTTTTTACTGCGGTCATGTATGCTTTCAGATCCTTTTGCAGCTTGGTGCCTTCTCCCTGAGTTGAAAAAGGTCAATGAGCAACATCAAAGTGAAACAATCTCCCATCATATACATTAAGATGGCTTGTACGTGGTCAGGAAAATTGAGTGCATGATATTGTGAGTGAAAACTTGTGGCAATGACCATCTGCTTGTTGAAGTTGGCAACCATCTCCTCAAAGATGACATCTCTAGTCTCGTCCGCTTTGCCAAGTTTCTGCAAAACCTGAAAAGCACAGCGACAATGTTTCACTATGTCCAGACCAGCAATGGACACTGAAAAAATATTTTCAGGTGGTGTTCTCACAAAGAAGTGATCACTCAGCTTGAGTGTCACCAAGTACAAGCAGCATTTTTTTGTTTGTTGTTTTTGAAACGTGGGAGGAAGCCTAACCATAACCCTCAACCCTAATGCTAACACTAACTTCTAGCCCTAATCATAACCCCTAACCCCAACCAAAATCCCAACCACAACCCTAACCCTAAACCCATAACTCCAACTCTCACCCTCAACATAACTCCCTAACCCCCTAACCCGTAACCCTAACACCTTAACCCGGGCGTCGGCAACATGTGGCTCCAGAGCTGCATGCGGCTCTTTAGCACCATCTAGTGGCTCCCTGGAGCTTTATAAAAAAATGTTTGAAAATGGAAAAACATGTGGTAGGGAAATTATTTTTTTTGTTTTAAATATGGTTTCTGTAGGAGCAAAAACATGACACAAACATTCTTAACGTTTCCCAATGCTGTAAAAATGTGTAGAATAAATATTACGTTTCAACATTTCTGTCAACGAAGATTTGCGTCATAGCCTGTGACACACGTTTCTATTAGCAGGGCAGGATTCAAGGCAGGTGGCTGTTGCAAAAAAAACCCCAAAAAACAAAAAAACGGCGTTTCATGTACAATTCACCGAGGGTACTGGCAAAGAGAATCTGGAGGGCCGTGAAAAGCATTTTTAAAATGGTACACGTGAGCTACGATAGTCAAAAACGCTGCAAAAGTGTGTCCCATGCCGCCACCTCAGATCTCGACGAAGGTAGGTAGGCATGCGTCTGTAAATGTGTTGTGTATGTGCGAGTCGATCGCGGTAGGTTGGTTAAACAAAAAGTAGATCTTCGGTCAAAAAAGGTTGGGCACCCCTGATCTACAGAATGCACTGCACGGAAAAAAAAACATTTAATCATGAATTCTCATTTGTAGCAAACTTAGTCATTTTGATAGTAGGCTAAGATAGATCATACAGATATAGATGCATGTTGCAGCTCCGAAAAAAGGAGAGCTGTGTTTTTTTTTTAAAACGTACACTTTATTTATGCTTTTAACAGTCTCGACAAACACAGACACGTCTGCGTCCGACTCCGTGCCTTCTCTCCTCTAGTTCGACAAGACAGCCTCCGAAAAATGGAAATTAATGATCACTTCAATGACACTAAGAAAAGTGAAAAGAATGCACCAAAACAGAAAATCAAGCAAGGAAATCACAAAGTAAATTCTATGGGGCCGTTTGTGAACACACAACAAAGGAATGAATAATAAACAATTCTGAGACAGTCCACTCCTACATACATACAGCATGTGTTTCCTTCATTGTAAGTTTTAAAGAGGGCTTTTATTTTTTTGCGGCTCCAGACATATTTCTTTTTTGTTTTTTGTCCTATATGGCTCTTTCAACATTTTGGGTTGCCGACCCCTGCCTGAACCCAAACCCTAATCCCCTAACCCTAATTCTTAAACACTAACCCTAGCCCCAACCCCTAAACCTACCCATAACCCAACCCTAACTCCAACCCCTAACCCCCTAAACCCTAACCGCAACCCCTAACCACAAACCAAACCCCTTACTCCAACCCCTAACCCCCTAAACCTAACCCTAACCCCTAACCCTAACCTCTAACCCCAACCTCAAACCCCACCCTAACCCTAATCGTAACACTAACCCTAACCCCAATCCCCTAACCCTAATCCCCTAACCCTACCCATAATCCAATGCTATCCCAAACCTTACTCAAACCCTAACCCCTAACCCTAACCCCCAACCCTAACCACTAACCCCCTAAACCTAACCCCCGCCCTAGCGCTAACCCCTAACCCTAACCGCTTACTTGAACCCCAAACACCACCCTAACCCCGAGACACCTAACCCTAATGCTAACCCTAAGCCCCTAACACTAATCCCCTGACCCCAACCCCTAACCCTCACCCCCTAACCCTATCCCCCTAACCACGAACACTAACCCCTAACCCTCCAACCCTACCCCATAAAACATAACCCCCTAACCATAAATCCTAACCTAACTCCTAACTCCTAACCCCTCACCCTAACCCCAAACCCTAGCCCCAACCCAAACTCCTAATCCCTAACCGTAACCCATAACCCCCTAACCCAAACCCTTTTACCCTAATCCTCTAACCTTAACCCTCTAACCCTAACCTTAACCTGTAACCCCAAGCCCCATACCTTAAACCTCTAACCCTAACCCCCTAACCATAAACCCTAACTTCTAACGGTCAGGGGTGAGGGCCTAACCCCTATCCTTAACCCTACCCAAACTCTAAGCCCAAACCCCTAACCCTAACCTCTAACCTAGGGGTGCCCAAACTTTTTTGACCGAAGATCTACTTTCTATCAACCAACCTCCCGTGATCGAACCATTACCGCGTATGCGCGCATACGCACACACGCACGCAGGTACATACGCATGCCATGATGAGCAATAGCCTGACGCTGAGGCATGCGACGCACTTAGGCAATCTGTTAACGATCGTAGCTCACACGTACTGTTTTAAAACAATTCTCTCGGGCCCTCCAGATTCCCATTCTTTGCCCGTCCCCTCGATGAATTGTACAAAACAAAAATCTGAATGCGAATAATGATAACGATAAAAGATATAGTACAACAACTCTGATCACGAGCTGCAACTGCAGACTGCTGAGCACTAACAACTACCGTTGACGCAGTCACACGTCACCGTAGGTTAAAGATGACCTGCTTTATTTTCTTTTCTTTTTAAAATACTTTTTGTGAAAGTGAGACTGAGAGAATGATTAGGGTGCAGTGTGCATTAACACAAAAAATATAATACTAACATGTACAGAGACACAAATTTTGTTGTTTTTTTTTTTTCCCCTCTACACCCCTCGGATCGACTTGGGACCAGTCTTTGATCTACTGGTCGATCGCGATCGATGTAATGGGCACCCCTGCTCTAACAGCTAACCCCAACCCTGCCCATAACCATAACCCCTAACCCAAAAGCCCACCATAACCCCTAACCCCAAACCCTAACCACATAACCCTAATCCATTAACCCTAACCCTAACTCCTAACCCTAACACCTGACCCCTAACTCAGGGGTGCCCAAACTTTTTGGACCGAAAATAGACTTTTTGATCAACCAACCTCCCGGGATCGTCCCTTACCGCGCACGCACACGCACACACACACACAAGCATGCATGCACGCCATGATGAGAAACAGCCTGACACGGAGGCATGCAATGCACTTTTGCAGCCTGTTAACTATCGTACATAGCTCACACGTACCGTTTTAAAGTGCTTCCCTGGGCGCTCTAGATTCCTATTCTATGCCCGTGCCCTCGGTGAATTGTACAAACTGAGCAAACTCTGAATGAGAATAATGACGATAAAAGATATAGCGCAACAGCTCTGATCACAACCTGCAATTGCAGACTGCTGAGCGCTAACAACTTCCGGTGACGTAGGTCACGCGCCACCGTAGGTTAAAGAATTACCTGCTTTGTTTTATTTTATTTCTAAAATATTTTTTTGTGCAAATGAGACTGATAGGATGATTAGGGTGCAGTGTACATTAACACAAAAAATATGCAGTATTACTAACATGTACAAAGACACACAAATGGTTGTTTGTTTGTTTTTCCTCTACACCCCTCGGATCTACTTGGGACCCCTCCTAGATCTACCGGTCGATCAGGATCGACGTAATGGGCACCCCTGCCCTAACTCAAAACCCTAACCCCTAACCGCCAAACCCGATCCCTTAACCCCTAACCGTAAACCTAACCCCAACCCTAACTCTTAACCCCAAACCCTAACCCTTAACCATAACACTAACCCCATAGCCCTAACCCTCTCCCTAACCTTAACCCCCTAACCCTAACCCTAAAGCCCACTCTCTCCCTAACCTTAACCCCCTAACCCTAACCCTAACCCTAAAGCCCACCTTAACCCCTAACCCTAAACCCTAACCATAACCCTAATCCCAACCCAAACCCCCACCCTAACCCGAACGAGATTCAATGACCCGATGGACCCTCCTGTCTAGCACCCCTGAATAGATTTTACGAGGGAGGCAAGTTTATTCTTTAAAAATTGTGTCGATGTAAATGATTTGAGGCAGAGTATCATGGGATCCAAGAATACTACATCCATGTGAAAATCGTGGCAAAGTCACAGGTATCAACATTTTCCCTCATATTTGGGGGTGGCCACTGGCCACCATGTAGCTCCATCCCTGCCACAGAACTGTGAGGTAGACATGCAAACCCGTGTTCCGTTGCGATCATAAGCTAACTTGGAATTTTTTGTTAGTCCGTTCACGAGGTTAGTAAAGATATTTTGAGAGCATTAGAAGCGTTAAAAGTGCTTATAAGAGGAAAATTCATTTGCGTGCAGATGCTTTTGTTGTACCATGTTAACAAAACAGGTATTTACATTCATTGATTCATTCATTCATTCATTTTCCGATCCGCTTTATCCTCACTAGGGACACGGGAGGTGCTGGAGCCTATCCCAGCCATCATCGGGCAGTAGGCGAGGGACACCCTGGACCGGTTGCCAACCAATCGTAGGGCACATAGAGACCAACAACCATCCGAGCCCACTCTCACACTTAGGGACAATTTAGAGTGCTCAAACAGCCTGCCATGCATGTTTTTGGAATGTGGGAGGAAACTGGAGCACCCGGAGAAAACCCACGCAGGCCCGGGGAGAACATGCAAACGACCTCTGCACTGTGAGGTCAACGCGCTAACCACTGGACCACCGGGCCACCCAGGTATTTACAGTACCGGTAATAATTTATGTTTACGCTTTTTACTTCTGCACAGGTATTTTTCAGTGATTCCCCCAGCCCCCCTTACATTTATTGTTTTGACTGAAGTTGAATCAATCTTTTATTTCACAAACATCGGTACTTAAATTTAAAAACAGATTGCGAGTACTTTTGTCACATCTCGTTGTGTTGTGTGCCCCAAACCTCCCTGACGCCTTTTTATCAACTCTGACCTTAAGATAAACCCAGATGTGGTTGGTGTAAGTGTCATCTGGTCACTAATGTAGTCAAATGACTAGTCACAGCAAGCCACAATTAGCTTGCCTAAAGGGACTTCCCTACAGCCTGCAACACACTCTCAAATTTTGTCCTCTATCGCCACCGCAGGGTTTGATCTTGGTCCTGCAAGGAGCACATGAGGCAACATCTATCCATTTTTGATAGTGCTTACCCTCACTTGGGTCATGGGCAAGCTGGAGCCTATAAGTGGGCCTCGACCAGTTGCCAGACAGTCGCAGGGCAGATCCATGGCTCCCAAAAAGTTTGTGATTTGGAGAAATTTCCCCCAAATTCACTATAATCTTGACAGGTGAATTTAATTTCACCTTTTGAATGCACGTTCCCAAACAAGGAGCTGAATGGCAAAATTCAAAACAAGCGCTTGTTGATGATGATGACTGGACGAATTAGAATTTCAACCATTGGCTTCATCATGCTTTTCACATCTTGACACCGTGAGACAAAAGCAAGGCCTAATAACTGATCAACAGTGTGAGGCTTCAAGCAGGAAGTGGCCACTGAGCGACATCAGCAGGTTGCAATACAGATACACACAGCCTGGATGTGTAACAGAAAGGCATACAGCAAATGGACAACCTCGAAAATTAAAAAAAAAAAAATTAAAAAAAAAAAGCAAGTTGTCCAAACATTTCTGAAACATTTCATACACAATGCAACTCAATGTGCTTCAGAGGTCACATGAAGCTAAAGTTCTAGAGAACATTAGGTTCATCTTGAAATTAAAAAGTCCAATACCACAAGCAGAAGTGTATGGCCAAAGAGGCATTCACACTTGAAATCATCCATACTTTACATACAACTCAGAGATTTCAGTAAAGCTAACATGCATATTTTTTTTCATATGAGTGGAAGCCAGAGTTGCTAAAAAACAAAAAACACAAAAGAAAACATGCAACCACCCCACAGGGAGGTCTGGATTGAGAATCCTGTGCTGCCCCACTCTCAAATAAAAACTATTCAATAAGAACCCCTGTATGAGCAGGTTCAATGCCTCACGCATGACAGCAATGTGCCGGTGTTCAATTTCGGAAGCCAAAAATACATACAGACAATTTGTGGCTATGAGCGAAATGGGGAAGCAGGGGTTGGGGGGCTATTCATAGACATGCACCTCCTCCTCAACCCCCTCTGGCACAGGCATACTGTGAGTCCTATGAGGAAAAAGGGACAGGTGTGCACACCAAGCAGGGCGTTAGATTCACGTAACTCATCCCAGAGAGACTCAAAACTAACAGCTCAAAGACTTCATGCTTTTCTTTGGCTGCTTCACTCACGAACAAGCAGGCAGAGCCATGAGCAATGAGAACTCATGTGGCTGCAAGACAACGCCATTGAACAGACAGCTGCAGCCTACACCCAAAAAGCCCAACAGGATCACCAGCCCCCATATTGAGGAGGAAACTTTGACCTTCCTCATTACTCCTCACTTCCAAAAATCTGCTTTCTATCTCATTATCTTATCTTATTAAATATGAATCACTTACTTAACATCATGTTTTTGTCCTGTCGTTGAAACTACACAATTGTCATTTATATTCAGTAAATGCATTCGGAGTGTGTTTGTGGGAATATCTGCCTTTGTGTGCGTGTGTGTGTGTGTGTGCGCGTGTGTGTGTGTGTGTGTGTGTGTGTGTGTGTGTGTGTGTGTGTGTGTGTATGTGTATATAAAAATAACACTTCAGGCCTCACCATTAATTGAAAATACTAATTTACCTAGGAATGGTCATCCCTTTTCTGACGTGCGCATGCAGGGTGATTAGAAGCTAAAAGATCAGCAGGCGTTAAATTAACACTAAGCGATTAGATGGGATGGAAGAACTTGCTTCACACTGAGGATCCGGCATATATTTTTGTAAATATATTTTGTGGATAAATCAAGTATCTATCTATTGGCTAGCTAGCTATCTATAGCTACATGTAGCAAGTTAGTTACCATTTATTTACCTGCTTTGATTTCTACATTTTAAGACCTCTTCTGTGTTGACCATAAAGTTGTTTGGATATCATATAAGCGTATGTGAGTTATAGATAGCCTTTTATTTTATCATAGTCCACTTTCAGCGCGATAAACACTAGTATTTACTAACCTAACTTTTTGAAATTCTAAATCTTGACTATAAATTTCCCCACAAATGTCACAATTTTGTTATATTGTCCTTTTTTTAATCCCCCTACATTTACATAGCCTGGTGGTTATTGTAGGCTCACTTTCGCCCTCTACTGAAGATCAGCGACCCTGCAGCGCTTGAATTTATTCTTTTTTTTTTCCATACGCGGCCTAAGAAATAAGATATAAACGGAAATCATAAACGCATTTTTGAAACAGCCTACGAGTAGACTGATTTCATTTAAATAGAATAGTTGGAAATCAAATGTGGTCTAAAAAGACTTTCCAATGAGGAAAACATTTATATGAGGTCAAGAGGTGAAATGTTTTTGTCCTACCTTCTCCTGCGCTCTGCTCAACCTCTTCTGGACTGTGATGGCCAGTTTCCCGGCGGTGACCCCCTTCCCACTGTTCCCAGTCTCGGCCATGACTCGCTGCGTTCTGGGTTGAGGCGGCACCGACTCAGTAGTGAGTGACAAGTGTCTCCTGAGGGTAAAGTGTGCGTAAAAACTACCGGACACCGAGTTGGGTCGCTGCGTGTAACTGTAATCCCGTTGGAGCTTCTTAAAGGAGCAGCGCGTAATTTAATCCGGATTTTGTACGAGTCCACAAGAACAAGGGAGATACAATGGACGTGGAACCGAACACAGCCTTTCTGCTCGGCTAATTCATGAAGACTTGCACTCCAAATGTGGACCGATTGGGTTTCCTCCGAGTCTTGCTCTTAAAGGAGTAGCGCTGGTGGTATTATTAGGCGACACCTGGTGTGTGGGCCTTTGGGGCCTGCGCTTGAGGTTTATTTGTGCACGCGCGCTTTTGCAGGCAACCGGATGGGGGCCACATGCATTCGACACCACTAGAGGGCAGTCATGAAACAATGTTTTTCACAGATTTATTTTCCCCCCAAATAAATATTCTCTCCCACCATAACTTCTTGTTGACTTTCTGTGAACAAGAAAATATTAAATACATAATGAATCCTCCTAAAATATATATCATTGTTACTTGAACACAGGAAACACAGCCCTTAAAAGTATACTGAACAGAAATTTAAATGAAGCACTTTTGTCTTAAATACTGTTTAAAAAAATCTGCCTGATTTGCCTTAGTGAGCATTTTTCTTTTGCCAAAACAATCCCTCCTCCTCACAGGTGTGGCATGTCTCAAGGCTGATTATACGGCATGATAATTGAACAGGTGTTCCCTGAGGCTGCCCACAATAAAAGGTCACTCGCAAAGAGGGGTCACCAACGAAGTGCCGCAAGGACCACATGGGTAGCCCACCAGTATTGTTCCAACAATAGCTCGCAAGTGTTGGGACATCGTGATTTTCAATTAATACCGTAGAAGTGATAATTTGAACATTTAAAAGATTATTTGCGTTGATTCCTGAATCTGCCCTTTTTTTTTTCTCTAGCACATCAGGTTTTCATAATAATCATAATCATAATTATGATTATGATTATGATTATTATCTTAATCTAGTCATATTCACAAATCAAAAGTTAGGTTCAGCAACAGGTGGAATCTTTTTCTGAAACGTCATAGCTAAATTACAAAGCATGGTAAAATCCATATCGCGCAAGCTTTTACGGGTCAAAAATAAAAAATCTCAAAGGCCTGATCTTCAAGAAAAAAAAAGTGCAGACATTTTTAAAATATGCATCAAAAACCCATTTAGAGGCACATATAGCCCTCTCTGATTAAAATTTGCTATTGGTGACCAGTGTTATTCAAGGTAATTTGAGCGAATGTTTTTCAGAAGTATGTATCAAATTGGTGTGCCTTAGGCACATTTCTGAGTGGCCTTTTATACATGTGCAACAATCATGCTGAGAGGTGGATGGTTTATTTCAGCAAAGTAGAGGTACTCACTAATACACATTTAGACAGATTTGTAAATATTATTTGAGAGTAATACCTCATTTGTGCACATGGAAAAAGAAAAAAAACCATGAACTTCAGATAATGAAAGATGGGAGCAAAAGCGTTGCATTTGTATTTTTGTTCAGTGTAGTTAGTGTGCAACTTTTCATTCCAGTTGGAGTTCATTCTCATCGCATATATCTTCCATTTCAGTTTGCTCAATGAATTTGTAATTTATTGTTCTATATCAGGATTATTTACCAGTCGATTTATTAACATATGATCCTATAGTCCGGCTGTCTGATTTATTATGACTTCTTTTCCAGCATTTCCCATGAGGCGTAGCGGTGATCCATCACATGGTTCCTTTGGATCGCCTTTCTCCAGTTTTTGTCCTCAACTGTAGGCTGCGGTCACGCCCAGTGGGTGGAGGTGCCCCGAGTCCAGCAGCATTACCCCCAGCCAGTGTAAAAGATCAGCGTACCAGTGGACCCCATCACCACGGTAACCACTGGTGCCAGTCCAGCTGTGCATCAGCCTGAGTGGCAAGAAGGCCCAGTGAGCCAAGGAATGCCCTTCCACCACCGCGTAGCAGGATGCCACCACCCCATCCACCACGAGTGTCCCCTGCGCTGTCAGAGGAGCGAAAGCCCCCCTCCTCTCCGTCACTGTGACCCTTGTGATGCGGGAAAGTGTTCCCGATGGACCGCCGGCCACCAGTGCGCAATGACCCGGCCGGGCATCACAAGCGTACACCGTCCTCAAGGAGCCGGGGGTGGGCGGCGCCCCCTCTGAGCAGTTTCCCTGAGACACAAACAGCAAGTGGGCGGCGGTCAGAGAGAGGCGCGCCCCATTTTTTGTCTTTAGGGTGTAGAAGAGCTTGTGTGTCGCCGGGTCGCGATCCAGGAAGGTCAGGACTTGGCTGTACACTAGTTCGGCGCCAGACAAGGTCAGGACTGGCTCGCCGGGGCGCAGGTCACGGATGAACTTCTGAAGGCCGTTTTCCACAGTGACCAAGGCGTCGCCCGGGAAACAACCTCCAGACTTGGCTGCCACCGAGTGGTCTGAAAGACAGCAAGAGTCAAATATTGTACTTAGCGGGGTTAGCGTTGACATGCATTTTTGTTTCTTTCAGCACAAGCAGAACAATTGACATCGTACCATTATGTCATCGCGGATAGAGTAAATGAGTATATTTGCTAGACCAAGAATCCTCTGACTCGATACTGGCCATTTGTGTCCACTTTGCTTTCTCTGTTGGGGAGGGACGGGGGGGGGGGGGTTCAGGTTGCCATTATCTGATTTTCACATTGCCAATTTCAACTATTTAATAATATACAATTTATGTAATTTGTACCGTTGGCTCTACTGTGGCCATTTGAAACCCATAAATATGACATATTTTATTTTCTTGCTATTTAGTCGATTTAAAATGAAAAGTTTGGCCTGCTCCGTTCTTCAATTGGGCCCACCCAGCATTTTTGCTTTACGTTACCCCTTTCCCCATTGAATTTGGTTAGTTACAATGGATTTATTCATATTGTATTCTTTTGTCATTTCTTTGATTCAATAACTGATTCATAAATAAGTCAGTCAAATACACCATTCGAAAGAAAATGTTCTTGAATAAGGTCAATAGGGCCAATTAATCAAAATTACGCACTGCCGACCCTGAGAAAAGAACTGCATTTTAATTGGAGAAGTGCAGGCTCCCTCTGCTGGCTGTAGAAAGACAAGATCAGCAATACAAGAAAAATGTAAGATAGTGCTCATTTGAAGAGTTAAAAAATAAAAATGAATGGATATTTTATGTTAATGACAGGCATTGATATTCGTTTAAAAAAAAAAGGAAAAAAACAAGCCCCAAAAATATTTTACATGTACAGTATGTGGACAGAAATGGCCAGGAATGAGCTGAGAGGAAAGTAAAATTCAACAAAGCTTAAAGTTTAATACAATATGAAATCCTCATGTTGATCGATTTGAAAAGATCCTCTTATATATTTAAAGCACGACTTTACACTAATTGAGGTGTTAAAATTAGTACGATGAAAGAAGCAGCCCAACATGAGGGATGTCACTCGGTCTGAAGTAGAGTGGGGAACAAAAAAAAGAACCCAAAAAGATACCAACTTGACTGCTTGCCCGTGTAATCAGGTCAAGGACTGCGCCCTCGCAACCCGATCTGGGAGGGAAGGAGAGAAAAAGGAGGAAAAGAGGGAAAGAAAAGGAAAATCTCAGTTACTACTCAGGCGTATGAAGACGGTCTGTCATGTTCTTGGCCTTTACCTGGTGGGTCTACTTCTGCTTTCCAGACTTTTTGCATGCTTGTGTGTCTCTCTCTCTCTCACACACACACACACACACACACACGCACACGCACACACACACACACACACACACACACTCTCGAGTTAGTTTAGCAAGATTGCAGCAGGGGCAGCAGAATCGTCATGAAGAGGCTTGTGGGATGAAGAAAGGGAAGGAGGCAAAGAGGCAAACGTGCAGAGGCATTCATGAAAGCAGGGACAGGACAGAGGAAGCAGAGCTGCAGCTCGTTTTGTGTTGTCTGACTTTCAAGGTCGTATGTGTTTTAGTCACTGGGCTTGAAGCGACAAGCTTGATAACTATGCCACTTCTACTGATTTACACCAGCTGGGGCACTCATTTTTACCTTGCTTTGCAGTATGTTTCTGGTTTAGCACAATAGTTCTCAAACTTTTGACACCAAGCACCGCCAATCCAGTAAATGGTGAGCAACATTCCAACGTGGAAGCGTAGTAGGCCGAAGGGTTCAAAGCACAAAGCTCCGTCCGAATGGTGACCTGAAACTCACCCGACTTGACACTGCAGTGGATGTGGGCCTTGGATTCGTAGTAGACCCAGTCGAAGCCCGCCTCCACAGCCAGCCGAGCCAGCATGGCGTACTTGTTCCGATCCCTGTCCGAGGTGGTGATGTCCACTGCCCGCCCCTCGTAGTGGAGCGACTCCTCCGAGTGATGGCCGTCCTCGTCCCAGCCCTCGGTGACCCGCAGCCTCACCCCGGGCCAAAGGTTCATCACGGAGATGGCGAGGGAGTTCAGCTTGTCCTTGCAGCGCTGCGGGACACACACACACACACACACACACACACACACACACACACACGTCAGATTTTGCCTTATGCAACCACATGTTAGATATACCGTATACCAGGTGTGTCCAAAATAAGGTTCGGGGGCCATATGGGGCCTGCTGTTTGTCTTTTAGTGGCTTGCGGGCGTCATATAGTGAAATCTGAATTTTTTTTCAAGGCGGTGATGTAAAGAATTAAACAGTTTTTTGGTGGTGTTTTTTGCTTCAGTTCAATGAGAATTGTGTGGCTCCTTCTGGTGTGCATGCGTCAGCCACCTGCGGTCATTGTAATACAGACAGAGAGAGACAGAGCAGAGCGTTAAATATGACTGTTAACATTAAGATAAACAGAAATTAGGAACATTTATGCGGTTGTTTTAATGACACTCCGTATAAAACTGTCTTAGTTTCATGTTTAGATTGACAGCAAACCAACTGGGAGTGCCAATAAACATTTTGAAGCCGCTTTTTGGAAGAATTGTTTACTACCTGCCAAAATGCTGCTTGCTGTGCAATGAGTTGAGTTCCCTCCCACTGTACAGTGCTTGTATCTCAAATTTTTGCTCACAAGTCAAAGCAAACAAATGTCCGATCTCTGAAAAGTCGTATCACTCGGATATCAAGGCACCGCTGTATGACTACTACTACTACTACTACTACAAATAATAATATATTAGTTTTATAAAGAGCTTTTGCAAAAACACACACAAAAAAATCTTGACTGAAATAATATCATTTCTATTTACAGCACCTTGAGGAACAAAGATAATTCAGTTTCACACGGCAACAGCATGAGCCACCAGTGTTTGCTTCACTTTCTGCTCAGTTTCGCGGTCGCATTTGTGAAACAAAACCCTTCAGATCATTACATTGAAATAAACACTACTTTCAACATTTACTGATTAGATCAGATTGCTCCTGTTTTGGTTCTGAACTTGGAGATGTGATTCCACAGCTGCTCAGCGCAGACGCGGACTTTTTCTCATAGAATACGCCGACCACGCGAAAAATCTGGAAAAAATCCTCAACTACGATATTTCCTTTTCACCCGGAACAGAAAGCCGTGAGGTAGCAGTTTACAAAATAAGAAAATCGTCCATAAGCGTGTTTGATCAATTCAAAGTGAAGAATGCCAAGATGGCCTTTGGTTTTCTTCTGCATGGCCCTCGAGGAAATTAGTTTTGCCACCCTTGATATACATGCGGCTTCTCTGATTTGGCAGTTCATTCAGCTCCCGGGTCCAAAGTTCCACACATTAGCTCTGAAAAAAAAAAGTTTACTGTTGGACTTTATTGGAACCCAATAAAAGTAGGAAGTTGCGAGTAACGCTTTATGATTGACATTTTTATGGGTAGTGTGTGAACTTCTGCTGTCTGGTTAAGCAAACACAAGGTGAGAGGGCCCATTGACTGACAAGGCTCCCCCTCCCATCCCGGCTCCCCCCGGACCAGCCCCTTTCCCACTCGTAACGCTGCTAATAAAGTTGTCATCTGAACCGTTCGTCTGGCCGGCCAGTGCTCGCGAACACCTTGACCCGATTGTTCATGCCAAGCGCAACAAGGTCCATTTCCTCTAAGGTGAGACGCCATTGGCTTACAGACAGGAAGTCAATTAACTGTTCAATCAGAAAAAGCTCAAATTTAGCTTGGTTAACTCAAGCTGACCTTAAAACATAGTGCCATGTAAACCTGACTTCGACAGGAGTGTTCAAACTACAGCCCGGGGGCCATTACCAGCCCGCTGTCAATTTTTTTAGCAGCACTTCTCATATCTTAAAATTAACAATTGACATGGCCCATGTCAATTGCCTGCTTTATTCTACCGACTCTTCACACTGGGCAGCAATCTAAGGCGGGTAAAGAGAAGAAAAAGTTGGTTTCCATCGCTCACTTCCTTGTGTTCCACCCTCACTAAAATAGTCCGTACATTCAAAAATGGTCCAGCCACATCAATTGAGCAACTCAGTAGCAGAGTGGGATGACTCCATTGTTGTCATTTTTAAATTTAAGAAATAAATGTATAGAGAGAAGGTCTTTCTTTCAGATGACAACTGGTCAAGATCAAGGATCGGTTGCAATTTTGTCAAGGGCAGGATATATCAATATTGCACTCAGCACTTTTCTCATTCATCGGTGCAACACGGGGCCAGCTCCCATTTACAAGATTGCCCCATGTGAATTTTATTGCTCATCGGTCATGAAATATGAACAGATTAGATGACTGTTTGGGCAGTCTTGTTCGAAACATTTTTTTCTAACCCTCACTTCCTCATTTTCACCTATCCATTCATTGTCTTATCCGCTTATCCTCACAAGGGTCATGGGTGGGCTGGAGCCATCTTCGGGTAGTAGGCGGGGTGCACCCTGAACTGGTTGCCAGCCAATCGCAGGGCATACACAAACTAACAACCGTTCACTCTCACAATCCCACCGACAGACAATTTAGTGTAATGAATTCATCTACCACGCATGTTTTTGAAATGTGGGAGGAAACCCACACAGGCACTGGGAGAACATACAAATGCCACACAGGAAGGCCAGAGTCTGGAATCACACCCACGACCTTTGCACTGTGAGGCGGACGTGCTAACCAGGCGTGCAGCGTGCCACCCTTCCACAAATCGCACATCAGTAAAATAGTAACTAAGAAACCAACATTAAGTGCAAGGACTCATGTTGTGTATTTTTTTTTCACCAAAATCATCCTACCAATACAAAATATGCATGTGATGTGCAGGTATTATTTGGAGTTTGACTCGGCATGACTCAGACTTGATCTCATTTTTACTGTTTTGTGCTTTCTACTGTCTTCATTATTAATTTATTGTTTTATTGTTGTATACATGATATTTGCTCCATGTGCAGCACTTTGTATACAGCGGTGGTTGTTTTAAAGTGCTCTACAAATACAGTTGAGTTGAGTTGTCATCCCCACGTTCCACACTGTAGTATCTCTTACTATAACTGTTTTGTGGCTTTAAAAGCTGGGGCATGTGTGGAGTTGAGTGGCGAAAGTGGAGAGTTAACCCTCTGTTAACTGGTTAGCTAATCTGAGGGTCAAGTGACTTGGTGTCAGTTGTGCCATGTTTATTTTGTTACTGTTTATGCAACAATTGATTGGTCGTGCACCAGTGGCTGTGTCTATCCTTGGCCGCCTGTGGAGGGATTCAAATTTATTCCAACTAGTGGTGGTAGGCTTTATGAAATAAGATAATAATATTTACTTGACTGTAGATGTGAAATTACAGAGTTCTGCTTGGCAGTAGACATTGCACTTTTATCAGAAATATGGAATGATCTCAAATTTTGCACATTCAGTCTTTTACTCACTCCATTCTCTCTTTTTACTCGCTTCTGAAGATATATTGTCTGTCTGCATGTTGACAAAAACTATTTCGGACTGGGGTTACGGTTAGGTTAGCGACACCTCAAGTCCTCAAGGGTGAAAAGTGGGATCGAAGCCAATTGGTTGCGTTAAGAATAGCCCGCGTCGATGGCCATGAAGTTGCCTTTTCACGGGTCCCGTGGATTCGAACATTGGTGTTTTCTCTGCGCGGTCAGACTTCATAAATTAGGCGCTCCATTTAGCGCACACGCACAGCGGTTTGTGCACTAAACCGCTGGCTGCACAAACATTGCACGCGCAGGCCGACGATCTTTGCGCACCTTCTGCCTCTGATCAATGCGTCAACGATGTCTCGCCCTCACAGTCAAATGTGTTGACACTTTCTCCTCTGCGGCGTTAACATGAGTTTGACCGCAGTAAAGTTACACGTTTGTGTCGCCGCTTTGCGCCACAAAAGTGATTAAGTGTGTTTCTGGAACAGGAGCTTCTGTATTCGCAGCAGCGCGCGCAGGAAAAGTGAATAGAAAAACCCACGAGGTGAAAAATTCACTTTCATTACGGCTTCAAAGAGGGCAAGTGCGCTCGCTATTCCTGTCCGCGCGAAACTGAGAAAACAAGCTAAAAGTCACACGGAACAGTCAAAGACAAACAGCCAGGCTGTGTGCTGCGCGCCGGATCTCCTACATTATGCGAACGCGCTTGAAAAAAAAATATACACCCGAACGCAAAATTACGCTGCTTTCAGATGAACGCCTTTGCATTGGGGGACGTGGGGGGGGGGGGTTGTTCTATACAGCACGTTCCAATTAACAAAGCAGGGCGGACGCACACTTTTTTTTTTACAGGCAATATTTCTTGCAGTGTGCGCGGTCCACACGTGTGTTGGTAGGAGATAGAGGGAGAGAAAAAACTGGTAGTATAAATACTAAATTCAATGAAAATTGGGATCACAAATAGGTAAACTATTACCTGCCTGCCTGTGTTTTAAGCCACAGAAACAAACGTGATGGGACCAAGTGCATGCTCTCATCTACAACGACCATTAAAAAAAATAATGATTTACAATTACTGTAAGCCGTCTGGGTGGACGAACTCTGGCGACCGCGCATCGCTAATGGCAGCAAGACATAACAAACGCGCGCTCTAGGCCTTGAGTCAACAAGGAATGTGGAAAAAAAAGATAAGCGCATCCACGCGTCTCAAGACTGGTCAAAGTGCACCACGAAAGTTACTATTAGATCGGAAAACTGCAATACTTGGGCCGGGGCTGCGTGTCTCACTCTCACCTGCGTCATCATGCGGTCTGCACCTGTGTTCTCCTCATCCTTGAAGATGATGTCGGGGTTGTAGTTGGGGGTGAGCTCCCTGAAGCGCTCCGAGTTGCGGGTGATTTTGCCTTCGTATCTCCCGCTGGCCCCTAATGTCTTCTCGGCCACGTTGGGGCTGAACTGCTTGTAGGCGAGCGGTGCCAGCTTCCGCGGCGAGCGCCTCTTGCCGTAGCCTCGGCCCGGCCCGCAGCCCCCGCAGCCCGGCATCAGGAGCAAGGCGCACCCGGCGAGACACGCGAGAAGCCTCGGGAGAAGCATTCCAGCCGGGCCGATGTCCTCCACCCCCCCGCCACCCCACGGGCAGGTGGTCAGAGGTTCAAATGCCCTAGCCGGTCACAATAACTGGGACCTTCAAAGCGGCGGCAAGAGAGCAAGACGCCCCCCCGAGTCCTCCGATGTTGCCATTCCACGCGCGTAAAAAAGGTGCGCGCCACGGACGAGGTGCAAAGGAACTTCCCAGCGCGCTGCCGACACTCGAGCGTCTTGAGGGCACTTGGAGGCAGGGGCATAAATAGGCGAGGTTGAGTTTGTCTTGGCAGTGGCCTTCAAAGCTGTCTCGTAGTGAGACACGGAGGCGCGCGGCGGTCAAAGGGTGTCCCCGCAGCTCAATGTTGCCCTGTGGCTGTGCGTGCAAGTGGCATGAAAGGTGCCCACCCAACATTTCCTCCCATCGGGGGCACCGGCGTGCACATCCGAGAGTTTGTCAGGGGCTGCAGGTGAGGAACACTCCTGACATTAAGTACATAACAGCAGAGAATCCGAGAGACCCACCCCCGCCGCCCCAACCACCACGACCATGCAGTAAAGCAACATATTCCTCAGACATAAATCCTTTGCTCGTTTCTCTCTCTCTCTCTCCCCCTCCCTCTCTCTCTCCCTTTCTCTTGAAATGGTGCACCCAAGACCTTTGAGCTTTTCCTCTGCATGTTTTTGATACATCTAACTTACATTTCATTCATGCCTTCAGACCTCACCCCACACCTAGCATGTCTTTTACAGAGGGCGAATCCACACGGAAGGGGGCAAATTCCCCATACAAATGGCAATGATTAACATGGCATGCCATTGCAAACCATTTCATGCAGCATTGTTTTTGTGCTGCTCTGTGCAGCCACACATAACGACCATACCAGAAACCCCCCTTATCCACTCTCGAGTAAAAGGGTGGGCAAAACTTAATTGGACTCCACCCCCACCTCAGATGCACACATTTGCCCTTGCCTTTAAAGTGTACCTATGGTGGCCAGAAGGAAATTTATATTTTATATATACATATAAAAAAGCATCGATCCATTCTAAGCGCATTTTTTGTTACACTGGTTCTATTAAAGCAAGCTTAAAATAGCTCACATAAACTTTTTGTCGAGACGCCATGCCAGCTAATGCGTGTAGCCATACTTGCCTGGGGCATTGAAAGTCGTCTTGGCAGTCGTCTCCCTAAATCAACGCGGGGTTCTCTTGGTCAGATTCTGGCGAAACTGCGTAATTCTGGCAATTTTCCCAGAGTCAATACAAACGGAAGGTCTGTCAAACCGTCACTGACCATGCCCGCTTTGTTGGCTGTGTGTCAGATGAGGCCGGTGTTGCAGAGGGTCACACACAACGGCCGCATGCGAAGGAGGAAGCTTGGCTGTGATGCGGGTCAAGTTTCATCATGTCCATTAAAAAAACAAAAACAAATAATAATAATAATAATAATTACCCGACTATGGATCTGACTGTCACGGATGTCTTGCTGTTGGAATGAGGACACGGGCGGCACTTTACTGATGCACAACCACCAGTAGACGATGCTGATGGCCCATTTTAAACATTCGATAGAGATCAGCTGTTTTTGAGTCCATGGGAGAAACGGTTGCATTTTGTGCAACCTACCCCCCCCCCTTTTTTTTTTACAACCGTTTTTTTTTCTACTACCGATAAAAATAAATAAATCTTGCACATCGGTTTTGGAGATATTTTAATTTTTTGTTTTTAAGTTTGACCTATAAAATCTTGCACAATATGGATTTCACCATGTGTTCTAATTTATAGCCATGACTTTTCAGAAAAAAAAATCCACCTTTCACTGACCCTAATGCTTCACTTGCAAAAATTGCTCAATATATTACCATATGACATATGATATGATCATGAAAAAGTAATCTACAAATGTTTACTTGCATCTCTGATGGAAAAAAAATGGGAGTAAATATTTGTCGACCAGTGTGACTGACCAATCTAACATGGTGAAAAAGGCTGTTGACAACGCAATGTTAACGGCATATAAAACATGATGTTTTGGGGGTCTTCTGAAAAGTGACTACGGTATTTTGGAGGTACAAGGATTCGGCCTGAAGCCTCTGCAATACACAATTGCCACCATCATTCGGCTGTTACTATGGGCAACAGATTGCACTTAAAATCAAGTCATGCAGAATAGTGAGTGGCAACCAAGTGTAAACACTACGTTCAATGAAGGTAGTTCACGAAAAAAAATATGCTGATCATCTCTGTTAAAAGTCCAGAAAATTGCAATTTGGTCAGAGATATTCAACCAAATTGAAAGAGGTCGCAAGAAACAGGAAGGAACACAATTTGGTTTAATGGGGAACCCCAAAAAAAAAAAAAATCATCATGCCCTGGGATCTTGAGTTCGACACCGGTACTGAAGTGACTCACACTAGCAGGGACAAATTGTGTTAGTTTCAGCATACTTGGCCAATCAAGTTGATTGTAACTCTGACGGTACTTCCATTTGTGACTGACTCCTTACATGCTGTCCCGCACGCAATGTGGTGAGCGCAGCCGACAGGCAAATATTTGAAGGTTCTATTGAAGTCCTCATGCCACAACAGCTTGATGGACATCTGCTGTCATCAGCTTTTTTTTGTCAGCCAGAGCTCACCGAAACTACCGGTACTTAGTTTGGAAATTAAAAAGACCGCAGTACATTTGAAGACTGTCTTTGTTACGATGTTTGCGAGGAAACCATCCCAGGGTGAATTTTTGTCAAATTTTCTAACTTCCGATTTCAATTCTTAATATAAAAATAATAACCTCAAGTTTACCTCTATCGTGGTTACCTTTGGCCAATTAAAACCCATGAAAAGTTAGTTTTAAATTCCTTGTTATTGACTGGATTGAATCTTGGCATAACAGGCAAAGGACATTTGAATTTAAGAAGTTGAAGCAAACAAACTGCCTGTCGACGGGTCTAACAAATGAACATTCATTCATATTCTACAGTATTGAGAATTGAGGTAAGTTGAAATGATAATTAAAAAAAAAAAAAAAGGCAACCCCCCAAGAAACTGTCAGTTGTGTCATCAAATCCAACCAGGTGTTCGGGATAAGTTGATCCGTAAGCATTTTCTGCAGCTGATTCAGCAAAGAAATGATTTGATTTGATTCACTAGAAAAGTCATTTATTATAAATATAAATTCGCAGATAAAAAGCTTATCTTCCATGATAAAATCATTACATTCATTGATTACCATAGAGTTTAAAATATTAAAATTGATTTAAAAGTAAGTCATTGAAAATGGTGTTTCCTACTGCGGGCGCTCATCGGAACAAGCCCACCGCTTTCTTCTTCTTTGCTTTGGAAGGCGCTCGCTCAGCGAGGCCACAGGTGGCGAGCTGCGGAACATCAACGTTGTCAAAATTCAGCACAAACTTATTTTGGTGAGCGCATGCAAAGATTGGAACAAACACTCAACTAAGCAGGCCAACTTCGGACATGTCCACACGTTGAAGGACAAACAAACATAAAGCCATAGTAAAATATGTGAATAATATTCACCTGGGCAGTTATTTAATGAGTTAAATAAATTTTAAAAATCAAGACATATCTATGAATTTATACATTTTCGGGAAACAAATGGCTAAAATAACAAATATTCCAGGACTCTTGATAACGTCTGCTCAACAGCAAATTTGAATATGAATTGGCTTTATGAGTCCCTGAACATATTTTTGCTGGCGATTTTAAAAACGTCTACTTTATTTCTAGCACATCGGGTTTTTGAGGTCCTGTCATTTTTGTTTTTAAGGTTCGAACTCTGTCAAAAAGTGATTTGTTGTTGCACGTGTTTGTGTGGACATGGTCTTTGACTGCCATACTTGCTGTGTTGTGGCTGTGCGGACGATGTGGTCTCCCGCTTCCGCCACCGGACTGGTCTGGTTCTGCTCACTGTCGGCTTCTCCTCGATCAGCGTCTGAAAGATGCGGGTGCCCAAACACGCAAATGTTGCTGGATTTTACAAATCTTTCAGCTTGCAGACATTGTTTTTATACATTCTCAGTACCGTTTTTTTTTTCTTAGTGTTGTTAATAGTTGTCTTTTTCTAGCCATCCGTGGGAGCTTCCACTTCTTAAATTAAAATGTAATTCTTCTCTTTGGTGTCTTCACCTCTTAAAATTAACATTTTGGCATCCATTTACTGCAGTAAGGCCATACATGCGTCTTTTGAAAACTATGAATATTACATGAAAATGTGCCATTGTCCCAAAAATGATAAAATGATGTAATCTGGTAGAAAACATATAACCGGACAATTACGCTTTTTAAGTGTTGAGTCGAGAATGAAACACACTTTACCCAAATGGTATGACTTATTCAAATAAATACAATTTTAAAACATGTTCCTCAAGGGTTTTTCCCGACCCAAAAAGTCCACAATAGAGCCAAAAGGTAGAATTTGATGCAAACATGATATTATTTACATATTTGAAAGAGTTGACAATGGAAATAACAAAATTCGACAAAAATCTTCATCTTGGGGAAGTTGTATTCTATTTGCATTAAGCAAGCTAAAATGGTTCTAAAAAGGAAGTGAGGTGAACAAATGGGGAGCGCACAGTTGGTTAGGGTGTAACCAATCTGCTGACAACTCAAATAAAGACGGGGCCCAAACCTGAGGAAGTCGTGGCGTCCACAACCGTGGTAACTAATTCGTCCTGCTCAGACAGTTTGCGTTTGCGCATGCTTCCATGTGCAACGACGGCAGTGTAAAGCTCCTGGAGGTCGACTCCAAAGTTCTTCACGCTGTGATGGTCAGAACAAACCACGGCAAGAGTCTGATGAGAAGAGACCACGAGTGATTTCTCATGTTATGTTACACCAAGATCATCATTATTTCAGTGCATATACAGTACTTTTTGTGACATTTTTGAGGGGGGACTGTGAGACGCAATGTAAAATATGGGCCTTTGTTCACTATGGATCGGGAAACCCAACCCTTGTTAATTAATGCGTGACGATCATAATCATCAAGGCTGCAAGCAGAAGTTGCGCCTCATAATGAGACACAGAAAAAGACTAGAGTCTCTAAGTCCTTCTTTCCCCCGATGGATAGCACACACACTCCAAATTAGCTCCTCAAATATTGACCATCAGAAATTGGTGGTCTTCAGCTCACTTTCGGGGGCCGAGGGGGCTCCTCAACACACTCTGGTCAGGCTTCGAGGTTTTCCATTGATTTATTTTTGTGATTTGTTTGTTGAAATACGTGGGGACCGGGGGTCTTAGTTCTGCTTTGGGCACAGAGGAACCAATGTGCTGAAAGAGGTCAGGGGGGTGCCGACTAAGCAGAAAGCCAACCTTATACTGTATTTTTGTTCACAGTAACCCCTCCGCTCACTGGCCGTCCTGTCCTGCAGCCTCTTTTGGATGATCTAAGACGCTGAGCTCCATTTGTTCTGCACATATAATCACATAACCAATACAGACTAGAAGATTCTTGGTTCTTAGTTTATTTAAAACAAAAAAACGATCTGATCATATGCCAGCTTTCAGAGCTCACCAACACCCATGTCAATAGCAAACAATATGACATCATCTTCTTTCTGGCTTCACTCGACAATTAAATTTCATATTAGTGTTGGATTTAAAGATATGGTTTGCTTCAGTAGCGCTCTGGTAATAAATCAAGTCCAGGGAAGCAACTACGCTTAGGAATTTAAGGTCAATCACGATTCCACATTTTCCTCAGACAAAGAATTGATCCGCAAGTACTTTTCTCTTCTGGTAATAGGACAAAGTCCTTTGAGGATGACAGAGAGAGGTGGGGAGGGAGTGCTCACCTGGTAGCCACACCCCTGAATCCTGCCTCCTGTGGTGGGGAAGGTGAGGAAGTCTATAGCCTGTTGACGTTTGGCTATTATTAGCAAGTTAGCAGCTCTGATTTTAGAAGCTGTTGTTTTCTTAAGGGGGGATGTGGGGGGCAGCGGCGGGTTTGCTGGTGCCAGCGAGTCTCACACTCACTCACTTTTTCTCGTCTCTGTTGACGACCTCATGTTGACTTTCTCTACACCATGTGACCTCAACTTCCTGCCCCAAATCAAAAAGTCATCTATGGCGAGCTGCTTACCTGAATTAACGATCACATTTGACAAAGACAAAAATTAACAGACATCTTGTCAACATTTTGTAGACTGGGCACTAAGTTTGTACTATACGGAGGCAGATTAATGACACACAGAAGTTGAAAGTGTTACCCTGAAATAAAGTATAGATCTTTTTACCATGGTGTCACACATACATCAAACATTATGAAAAAGTCAATGGCACGTTGTGATTTCGGGGGCTTAAGCCAGAACCAACAGCTTGGCCAGGAGCAGCCAGAGTCCTAACTTCAGAGGCTCAGTGACGAAACGGCAGACAATCCAGGAGAATCAACAAAAGCAACAAATAAAAAGGTTCATCCAGGGACCCAGCCAATGTGGTCTATGGTCTACCCTGTCAATAGCTAAATTAGGTAGAGTCATTGGTTTCATCACACTGTACGCCCCTTACCGCTAAGGCAGGATGCAAAGTGGGCTACATGTGAACACTACAAACGTCCCCAACCACCGGGCCGCGGACTGGTGCAAACAACTTTTGGAAATGACTGTGGTGGTCTTAAAAGTTCAGTATCTTGAAGACAGAAAGTACTTAGTTAAAATCTGAAACTGTTGGTCAGATTTAATGGTAGTGGCTTGTGGGATCCCACACGGGTCCATTCTGGCGCCCCTTTCATTCAATGTTTCCATTCAGCCCCTGGAAGTAAAAACGTGTCCTACCATGATTACACAGACGACATTCAGATTAACATCTCGCTGACAGCGGGGGAATATGGGCCTTTGGACTCTCTCTGTCACTATCCTCAAATTTTCTATAACTTCACTCAGACAAGTCTTCGGTCATTGTTTTTGCCCACCAAAACCAAGAACTGAATTTCTCAATGTAAAAAAGGTAAAAATGGATTTGGACCTAAACATGAAAACCGTCACATTAAATCAAAGGTTTACCGTCTAAAATAGAGAAACAGACTCATCCATGCATTTTTCTCAAGCAGGTTTGACTACTGCACTGAAAGACAGGTAGAGTAGTGTGCATTCAGAGAGTACAATCCTATTCTTTCCTGTGCTCATGTATCTGCATTGCCTTCCTGTCACTTAGAAAACAGACTTTAGTAGAGCTCAACATTTGTATAATCCTCCCTATGGCCTAGCACAAGTAAATCTCTGACATGTTGACCTCATACAAACCCGACAACCTGAGAGGCAGGTCATCTGATGGTGCCCACAGTCAGAACTAAAACCGATGAAGCTGCGTTTCAGTTCCATGCAGTTAAACTCTGGAACTGTATTCCTGCTGACATGAGACAAGCCTCTCCTCTAACAATGTTTTTAGTCCAGCCTGAAAATGGTTCGGTTTAGTTGCGCGTAAAGTTATTCAAACTGTTCTACCTGCATAAGTCTATTTTACTTTATTCTGATGGGATATTGTTTTATTGATTATGTTGTATTTGGAAATGTGTTTTTAATTTTTGTAAAGCAATGTCAATTTCCCTGTGTCTGAATTGTGTGATACAAAAAAATCAGAGTCACCTCGCCCTTACCTTGAACACATTTTTTTTAGGTTCATTAAATGTTATGAAACGTTTTTTAGGGCATACAAATGAGGAAAACTCCAATACTTTGTGTCGCTATATTCGAATCATTTTCAGCACTGTGCAGTGGCGTGCAAAGAATCTTGGCATATGGGAAGCCACCAAGAATAGCAGAGGTATTTCATCCGAAAACAGGAAAAAGAAGCCCCACAAAGAATTTTGTGGGCTGCATTTGGAGGAGATTTCAAATTGTGAAAGCTTCGAACAGTATGAGGATGTCATCATCCTTCAAAAGGATGCTGTCCCTGGTTTTGGAAAGACCTGAAGCTATTCCCAAAAAAGTAAACCCTTGAATTTGCTGGATTCTGGAAGTTGAAGTGTGTGTTTAGGAAGCCATTAACCTCGATGGTGTGTGAATGTAATGATGGGGTTTCCTGTGCTGTTTTACACACATTTAGGAAACTAGAAGGAGTCTTCAAATCACGATTGGTCACATGTCGGCCTTTGAGGAAGCTGATGTGGATAAGAGACGTGCTTGGGCTAATTCTAATCAAGTCAATGTTGACTTGAACAGGGAGGAAGAGGCTTGAGAAGACGACCGCAAGCCATTCCACCGCGGTCCCGACTCCCTTCTTTGTCACCGGGGAGCGAGAACTGTGGTGGGAAAAGGCCACAAACACACAAAGAAGACTTTTGTATGTAGTCGGTTAAACACCTCTGTAATAACTTCAACCTCCTCATGACAACTCAAGTTACTATCAGGCAAAGGTGAGTCAAAGGCGATTCACCAATGATCATAGACTGATTCACACTTGCGTTGGATGCGGCGTGATGAGTGCTCCTATGGTAACTGAGAGCCAGACACGCAAATAGCGCTTACATAGAAGGAGAGAAACAAAAACTCACAGGAGTGTATACAGTGTTGGCCTTGATAAATATTACACACAAACACTAAACGCCTTCACCCATACCTACATACACTTACGCACAGAGCTAAATCTGGTGTGTGGTTCTCTCTCTAATGCATCATTTTCGAACAACCTTCCGATTTCGGTTGCCTCTGAAGGCGGCCTTGTCACCACCCGGTGGAATTTGCCACCAGAGTCCAAAGACCAAGTCTTTGTCTGTGCCTTCTTCTGTGGTGTTTACCCACCAAGGGTTGTGACCAGCCACGGACGAAAAATAGCAACCATTGCGCCACATGCATTTGTCCACCACTGTGGAACCAGATGTAACTTTCCATTATTGCACTGTCAGAAGTGCTTGCTTGTTTTCAATTTGCCCAAACGCAACCGATGTTTTCATCTCAAACGAACAACTTGTGTCGCAACACTCTTTCATTTAAATTACGTGATATCGTCGAAGCAGTAGAGGGACAATAAAACAGCCAGTGACCTGAAATAAACTTGCGATCAAAAGACAGTCGATCAGACACCCCTTAGACATTCCTCAAGTTGATATGAAATGTTTAATCACTCACTCACTCACTCACACGAGGAGTCAGGGGTCAACATAGGCAGAGACATGAAATTCCACACCTCAACACAGTAAACACAGAGAGAGCTGGTATAGATTTGAGGCAAAGAGCGCAAGGTTCTCTCCTCAGCTTTGTGACAACAGTGAGCTAAAGATCAAAAATGGCGGGACTATGCCACGTGTCGGCCTCTCACCTTTGCCAGGAAGCTGCCTCTGTAGGTGTGTCGCTCAAATATTTCTGTCTGCAGGCGCGCTGCACATGAGAAGGAACATTCAGCGTTAAAATTGCTCGGTCTTTTTACAATGACGTTACATACATTGTACGTCCAGGTGGCAAAAGTCAAAGTGCTTTCCAATGTTCCCACTAGTGAACAAACTCTTCTATGTCATTTGACCGAGGAGTATCAAGCAAGAGACAGAGGTAATGGCTTGAATGATGATTTTAGCCTTTTTCTGTCTCGCGGCAGTTTGGATCTGTTGAGTGGCATTTGAAAAGAAAAGGGTTTGCGAGCTAAATTGCTTTCAAGGGAAAAGGACCGCTGGTCGTAATACATTTCAACAAGTACATTGATTTAAAAAAATAAATAAATAATAATAATAATAGATGTGGAAAGTCAGACAGCGGATACCATTACTGAGGGACTGGCTACTTAATTTTCTCTTTCTTGGAATTTTAGCACAGAGATGCTCTTTTATTGCTGAAATGGGTTGCATGCTGTAGAGCAGTGGTGGCCAACCCGCGGCTCGCGAGCCGCATGCGGCTCTTTGGCTGGTTCAATGCAGCTCCCGGGCTTTCACACAACAGGTGTCGAAAACGCCTCGGCAGTGGCAATGGCATTCAAACGAAGGCGCTAAGTACACAGAACGCACTACGTCAGCCTATCATCAATCCAGTTACTTGATTGACATAGAGGGCAACCAATCAGATGACTGCATCACCGCTCATGTGCAAACAACAGCGCTAAGCGCTAAACTAGTCAGCGAATTACCTCTGATTTTAAGGCAGGGGTACCCAATACGTCGATCCCAATCGACTGCTAGCCAGCGAACTGGTCCCAAGTCAACCGCAAGGAGTGGGAGGAGGAAATGGGTGGAGGGAAAAAAGATTTGTTTGTTTGTGTCTTTAGCTTTCGTTCATTTTCGGCCCGTTCCGACTGTTGCTCATCGTGGCGTGCGTGCATATGTGCGCGAGTGCACGGGTGGGTACCCATGTGCGTGCGTGTATGTTTGCACGTGCGCGATCGGGTCGATCGTGGGAAGTTGGTCGGTTCAAAAGTCGATCTTTGAGCAAAAAAGTGTGCGTGCGCGAGGAAGTGTATGATGTGGCTCTTTGCAGTAACACAGTAAAAAAATTGGCTCTTAGTCTCTGACTGGTTGGCCACCCCTGCTGTAGAGCACTAAGCTAGCATGCTAAGATATTATGTTTTTCATACTGTAATTACTCAATGACAGCCAAGTAAACATTTTATACATACAGATATTACATTATACATACAGACATGAGAAACTACACACACACACACACACACACACACACACACACACACACACACACACACACACACAGATATATCTATATCAGTGGTTCTTAACCTTTTTAGAGGTACCGAACCCAACCAGTTCAGATGCACATTCACCGAACCCTTCATGAGTGAAAAATATATATATTTTTTACAAATTCAAGATATTAAAAACAGAAAATATTAAATAACATTTCAAGAAATAAGTATTCTTTTTTTTTTTTTTAATTGTACGACGTCCTATCACGACAGCCACACATTGACTACTAAGCGAACTAAATTTCCCACAGCACTGATTGGACAAGCAATGACATGTGATCATCTGCAGCCAGTGATTGCCAGGAGGGCGTGTCATCACTAACATGTTGAGTCGCGTGTGTCTTACCCTCCATGGCAGAGGCTCCATCGAACCCCTGACACCGACTCACCGAACCCCTAGGCTTCGATCGAACCCGGGTTAAGAACCACTGATCTACTGTATATATATCATTCCAAACCAACTTTTCTACACGCTGCATGGGCTTCTCCTCCTGGCTCTTCCCAGTCCATTTCCTTTCTCTTCTCTCTCCACTTCAGCTCCTTTATTTCCTCTCTTTTATACCCAGCCCTCCTTGCTTCAATCAAGTGGGTTAAGCAGCCACTCCTGTTGGGGTTGTGAGGCATGCTGGAAAATGTAGTGGCTGTCATTCTTTTGTTGTTTGCGTCAAAACCTTTGTTGTTGGGTGAGAATAGTGGATCTTTCATACATGCATTGAAAATAATGTATTATCCTCAATGAAATATACGGTGTTGAGAGCATACATTTTGCTCGTATTCGGAAGTGCATGGTCCTATATGTGCCCCTACAGTAGCATTGATGAGAAGTTGTGGCCCCCGCCAACATTTAAGTTGCCTATCCCTGGTCCATGCAGAATACAGAAAACAAGAGCAACATGCAGAAATGAATGACAAAAATTAATAATATACATGTGCATACCACATGAACGAGCTGTGTGTTGTACCTCTGCTGAGTGTGGCTCCATTCTCCTTGTAGTCCTGAATCTCGGCATCTTTGCTGACGAGCAAGCCTTCCAGCTGCTCCACCTCCTGCTGCAGCGTGTGGCTCATGGACAACAACGGCTGCACCAGATGAAGACACACCTAGCAGACGAAGATTTACTTTTAAAGACGACCACTATTATTCTATAAGGTAAGACTTTCAGATCCCTCACAAAACACAAATTAAATCAAATCCAAGCATACCACGGTGACTGGAGCGGGGGTGCAGCGAAACTCCCAATGTAAAGGTAGCCCTGCGAGCTTGCTCTTGAGCCTCAAGCTCAAGTTGCCTCCATCCAGCCGCATCACAGAGATGTTGGCTTCACCTTCGGGTGGCTGCCTGCTGCCTGACAGACAGGGCCGAACCACCTCGCACAGGTGCGAGAAGAAGGCTTTGACGGGGGCTTGCAGACGCTTGTTCAGCTCCTGGCACAACCGTTTGGCAAACAACCACATGTTTGTAAGATGACAAAAATATTCTCTCATTACGACATCGCGGTTCACCTTTTGCACCCCGCTGCTATATTGCTAATTCATAACTTCTCATTTTTTATGAGTTTAACCATATTCAGGCAAGTTTGAAGTTGCACGGCTTTAGTGTAGTGCCACTTGGTGCCGCAACATGCTGGGCAGCACTGTGCTCTACCAGAAGACATTCAGCGTAACAGAAGAGGCAGAGAAGGTACCCACTTAAACTCCATTTTTACCACGGAGCAGAGCAAAGACGCACACGAGTATTGTTGTATCCTGCTTGAATGTTTCGTTGCTGAGTGTGCGTGTCAAAGTTTATAATCATTGTAAAATAAATGCTTATTTCCTTTTGCCTGTTTATGGCGGTTTAAATTATGTGTTAACAATAATTAGAATCAGAATCTCTTTACTGTCATTGTACCACAAGGTGGAACACAATTTCCATTTTGTTCCACACTGTCCAAAAAAAACAATTACCAACCGAGGGATACAGAATGGGAGTTGGCCACTTTTACAGTGCCCCGCTTTTGCAGAAGAAAAGAGAAAAAAAAATCTAACAAAAGCAAGTGGGAAATGTAAAAGTACAACCCCAGATTAAGCTCCTGTAAGGGGAGTATAGTAAGATTAGAAGACCTCTGTAATCATGTTTGGTTGAACTTTTGGTTTAAATATACAGTACAATATTTGCGTCACTTTTGTTTCATGCATCAGTCATCAATTGGGAGAGACAAACAAACAGCTTGGAGCAAACACAATCGGCCTCTTATTTGGAGAACTGTGCAAGCAAGAGTCCCACACAAAAGTCACACAAACTCAAGACTTGCCAATGTCATGTCACCCTACCAGATATATGCATGTCCAGATGCTACTGAAATGACAATATATTTTATGATGGCAATTTATTTATGTTAAAATGTTTCCAATGTATTTTGAAAGTCTAATCATTCTTAATTGCCCTGTGAGGATATAAACATTTTTTTGAATCTGTGCACCTGAGCGCGGCTCTGGATGGCTGCAGAGTGCATGGTCTCCTCCCACACGCAGTGCAGGTCAGTCAGCAGGATGTGGTACCTTGTCTCCCCAAAGCAGCTCTTAGCAAGAAGTTGGCAACCATCAATGGCGACAGGACGCCATGGATGCTGAAGGAGACCATCATTGGGTGCCCCGGTGGTCTCCATTTCGATCGACTGGTGTGCTCACAGGCTGCAGGTCAGAGATGACATTATTTTAAATACCAAGAAACAACAACCATGAGCAGATTGTTTCAAGTCAAGTTATTTATAATCAAAGTTGACATGTAAAACCTGACAAGAAAAAAGACTATTTCTCACAAGACATAAAAACATGAACCTGTGACACAACACACTTCTGCAACCAGGCCATCTCAGCTCATTTGTCACAATAACACACAAGACACGTTCTCCTGGTTCCAGATAGTAAAGGCATACTCACAGTTCCGGGCCAAGGCAAAACTAACGCTATTTCAATTAATAAAAAAACAAAATGACAACTTAAAACGACGCGTTGTCTGATGAGTTTAGCTAGCCAGTTGCTATTTCTTTTTCGTTCGCTGCGACACTTTTCTATCACATTCGCAAAAGTAGCACCTTATTGATTACAGCAGTTTCTAAAAAATGAGACATAAAATTTTTCAAATAAAATGCGTTTTAACGAATAAACATTATCTCCGGACGCAACTGCTTCTCAATCCGGTGTGTGCGGGTGAGTAAAAACACCGATGTGATACAAGTCAATCATTCATAGTTCCGCTTTTATTCAAACGCTCACAATTTCTTTTTTTTTCTTTTGTTCTGGGTTATTCCTGGCTCTATTTTACAAAAGAAAATAGTGTGTGTGTGTGTGTGTGTGTGTGTGTGTGTGTGTGTGTGTGTGTGTGTGTGTGTGTGTGTTCTATCACAGATTAATTTTTTAGGCACTTGAGCTTAAACATGTCATATCTATATTATAATATGTTAAACACCCCCAGCCAAGAGTGGCCCTTCTGCATTGTTGAAGCACACAGAAAAAGAAAAACAAACTGTTTGCAGCACTTCAACACGAAAATATTTATTTATAATTCCACAGTTATAAAATACTGTATCTTCTCATTGAATGTCATTTCTTTTTTTTTCATTTTCAAAATTGCGTGAGGTATACGACAATACAACCATTTCAATGGCATACAGAAAAGGTTTCTGCAGGTGTCATGGGTGGGAAGTTTACTTTCAGATGGATATCAATGATCACAGACCAGTATCAACCCTCTTATCTTGTACTTTAGGAGTAAATCATATGACATTATGCATTTTACCAAGCTTCTCTGTTTCCAACATACACTTCCTGAGACAAAAACATGATGTATGAAACAGCACAATTTACAACAGACCAATACATGAGGCTCCCACAAGAAGACCATCACAGCATCTTCAGGTTGGATTTGTGCAGGTACAGCGGATACCTCAATTTTAACTTATGGTGTAATTACATACTTCCAAAAGGATTGGGGGGGTGGTTACATGAGTAAGTACAGGTAGGGACATGGCATCTCAAAGTGTACATGTTGTGTCGTTGTTCCGAGTTTACTCATGCAGATATGTTTTTATTATATGTGGCAAATACACCCCACATAATTAAACGTGAGTTATGGCTGTAAGCCTGTACAAATCCTTTCCAAAGGATACATTTACAGACTGCTTTATTTTTCATGGTGAGACATCACTGTTAACTTTCAAGGCAAAAGGCAATCAAGAGAGAAAAGGAGGTTAGAGGTCGTCAGACAGACATTTGGTACCGCTTTACTGAGGCTGCGCTTTCAGGACGGCATTCACCTCCTCAGCCACAGCAGTCAGGGCAAATTCAAACTGGTCCTGAAAAGAGGAAATCGGAGCTTGATGATGACTTTGGCTAATTCGAGCCATTTTGTGTGAACTGTAAAAATATGATTTTTAGGATAACAAAACAGGCAACATCGCCACATTATTTCCTCTGTCTCTATCTATTTAGATCTTATTTGCAAAATATGTCTTGTACACAAATGTTCACCTTCGTGCGAACCATTCCAGGCCTCTGGTCACGAATGTGCTCCAGCGTCGCAGCGATGTCTATTTCCTTCACACCTGAGGAAGGAAAACAAAAACCAAAAAAACGAATGTCGCTCTTGTCACTTTTAACTAGGCCAAGCCTTTTAAAATTCAAAGCTCACCTTTAGCCATACGATTTAGAACCATGTCGATCAGGATGTAAGTACCAGTCCGACCTGTTCCGTTACTATGGAGAAAATGACAAAACAAGAAAACCATCAGTTCACAGCATTTAGTGACTTTCACCAACACCTTTACGCACATGCACATCCTCAATGTACACACGGTGAATGAAAAGTAACTCCCTATTTTAAAATGCAGTACTTGCTAATTATAACTATTCCCTATTAGCAGTCTCTTAGGTTTCCATTAGTTCTTTAATGTGTTTTGGCTTCATTAAAGGTTGAGAAACGCAAGCAAACACTCACACAAAAAAGAAAATACCCGTCATTAAAATAAATACATGATATATAAGTACAGTATGTTAAAACAATAAGAGTTACTTTTCTATCACCATGTGGGTTGAAATGAACATCATATCAAACCTGCAGTGGATGATGATAGGGCATGCGCGTCCTCGGTAGCATTTATTCACCTTCCTGGGGAGAGACAAGAGGCAAAATGTTGCCCATTGTGAAAGTCTGCAAGGTCAAAGTCAACTAAGGTTTACGTTTGAGTGATGGGCCTCTTGCTGCAGCCACATCAGTCCATGATCATTTTTGTGACTATGCAACTGGACTCAGACTACTAGCTGCAAACCACAAGAATGACACAGACAGATATGTTCAACAATAAACCACTGGCATGACGAGTGGGGTACGGGACAAATGAATGTTTTCTTCACCACATTGTTGTTGTTGTTTTAAGATTCATATCTTTTCGTTGCTGGCTCAATGTCATTCTTTCTGCTCTCTCTGGGGTTGTACCTGCGGAAGTCCAGTAGAGGGCGTGTGGAGGCGGGGATCCCATGAGCAGGCCAGCTGAGGAAGTGGAACTGAGTCAGGGTTCGGGTCTCTTGCGTCTGAACATTTTTCAGGTAGAAGCTCCGCACCAGGAAGTCGTTGCACCAGATGTGCTCAGACACCAGGTTCACCTGCAGATAGAAGTGGTAAGGCGTAAACAAGTACAAATACCTAATTACTGTACCTATGTGCACAGCTTTTTTTTTTTTTACAGAAGTATCTGTTCTTCTACATCTGGCAGATGGAGACAGCGATAGAACAATTACGTCACATAGCATGTGTGACGATGAGGATATAAGCGCTGAGCACACCTCATAAATATGGTAGAGCGAGGATCCTTCATCTGGCCAGTAGCGGTCACATTGTTTCTCTCCCTCCTCCACCAGAGCTGTCATCATGACGATCACCGTGCAGCCCGTCTCCCACACCATCTGCACACCAACACGTCACATGCACACAGTGGTGGGAAAACATAACATCAAGTACAGATATTTTGACACTATACTGAAGTCAACTTTTTAGATATTTGTTATTGAGTATTTCTTTTTTTGACATTTTTTAACCCTACATTTGAAAACGAACCTCTGCCTTTTCTACTACTTTTCCATAATTGGCTTGTTGCATTTTACATCGGCGCAACATTCAACCATATTTCAGCCATCGATGATGAACTCAGCTCAGCGTATGTCAAATGCAAGCAATGGGTGTCGCTGACCTGCCAGAAGTCAGAGATGGTGTGGGACAGGGGTCCCTGGGTGGCGATATAGGCCGGCATCCGAGGGTCATGTTCAATCTAAAACCAGGGAGGGAGAGGATGAGGTGATGGGCAAGTTTCCATGGGAACCAGCTGCAATGATGACATTCTCTACTCACAAAAATTTAGGTTTATTTGGCTTTCGGGTGAAATTTCAGGATGTACTATAAACTTTCGAGGTGACCCTCTGTAAACTTTTTCAGTCTCACCTGAAATCTGAATAACCCTAATTTTATATGAGTAGTGTAGAATTCAAAGTAGAGACTCACGATGGTGCTGGCGTTGATGTAGTCGGACCGAGAAGGGTTGATCTCTGGTTTAAGCTTCACCCTGGTATGATCATCTAGGAGAACCAACATAGGAAGTATTTCTGATATGCTGCACGTAGCAGTATGATAACCGAAAACTGTTGCTGGGGCTCACAGGGCAGCGAGTGGTGAAAGCGGTTCTTTTTGATGTTCAGCTCGCTCTGAGCCACAGTCACGCTGCTGGGCTCTGCCTGGTAGGAACACAAAAGCTCCCACTCCTTCAACAGACGGTCTTTGTTGCTCAGGTGGTCCTCCATGTATGCCTTTTTAAAAAGGACATCACAACAGTTAGTGTCTCTTATACAACTGCAATACTCGCAAAAAGTTTGGAATATGGAGCTTCGGGGTTACATATCGGGATGAATTTGAAATGCTCCATAACCATTCTCGGAACAAACTGTTGTACTTTTTGCAAAACTAGCTGGACTCTAACAAGGAGATGAAAGTCGAAATATAAAATAGTTGTTGGATCCATGATTGGATCAATAAATGTCCTGGTTCATTTAGAATTGGTATTTAAATGGTCCAGTATGAAGCTTTAAACAGGGAGTGGCAACTGGGATTAGAGTGTCATCAGCAGCCTGCAACAGGGACACTGTAAGACTGGAAGAGTCACAGAAAGGTGGAGACGTCGATATCCTTATAGGGGGAAAAAAAAACAGATATTTTGCCATTCAGCTCCTTGATAGGGAACAGCAAGTTGTGCAAAAAATAGTGAAACATTCAACAGTTGGATATGTAATCATGATTTCAGACTACCCCAGTCCCTCACTGCGTTACTGCTGTTTTAATTCGCTTCCTTCATTGCTCATTTTGACACTCCTATTTTCGGACCGTAATTATAAACCTGGGTAGCAGCACACAGCTCTATTGATTTAGAACAGTTTGAACAACTTTACACAGACACAAAAAAAAAGGAAGGTCCACGGGTCTGAAGACATGGTGTAAATGTCCACCTCTACAAACAAATTCACCTGTAAAGGGTACTTTAGGGACATTCTAGAATCCAAAAGTCCAATTTCCCTAACTTTTTTTGTCAGCAGTGTAGTTACGGATCCATCACTGGTCAGCTGATTATTGGACAGAGCTTTGATCTCGAGGACCACAAGGATGCCCTTTTAAAGCGTACCAGAATCATGTGGCCAGTGGAAATGTCCAGGTTGGCCTGCGCAGGCTCCTCGCACCATGACGGCGTGCTGCTGTGGGAGCTGGGACTGGGCTGGGCTCCGTCGCTGAACTGGGACGACATGCTGCTCACTCTTGAGTCGGCGCCCCCAACTGCTCCGGGCCCTCTCCCGGCACCTGCCGCTGCTCCTCCTCCGCTCGGCCCCCCGACGGCGCCCAGGGCGGCGGCTTCCAGGCGTCCGAAGGCACCTTTGGAGGTCATATGCTGGCGACACAGGTCCTGGTGAGCCAGTTATGCAAGTTGTTAACTCGGTTCTGCTTTGACTCACTTTTCACCCTTGATTCAGCCAAGGTCCCACTAATTTACAAATCAAATCTATGAACATTCACATTGTATCAAATCATATTGTGCTACTAGAAAACAAGAATACCAGAAAGCATTCAAAATCAAATCTGAGTTGACAATTTCACTTTACGTATTTTTATTTTTTTAAGGCTTCAACACTCATGGGCTTCCTCACCTGGTACTCCTGGTGGCTGAAGCTTCCACCCTCAGCCCCGAGGCCCAGCTTCTTGGCCGCCAGTCGCTGGGCGTGGCGACGCAAGCAGGTGACGCTTAGGCCCGCCACCAGGATGCCACCGATGCAAGCCAAAGCCACCAGAGTAGAGGAAAGCCAGCGAGAGTCAGGCTGCAGTCGGGTAGCCAGGGGCAACACTTTGCCATCATTCTTCATTTGCTAAGGAAGAGTACAGAGAAACATTTTAAAAAGACCACCAATTATCTTGTTAGCTATTCATCTATTACATTTTCTAAACTGCTTGTTCTCATTTGCGGTTCACTGGAGGTTACCTCAGATGACTTCAAGCAAGAGTGGCAGAGGACACCACTGACTGCTCTCCAAACAACCACTCACACTCACATTTCCAAATATGGTTACATCTGAGTCCTCAATTAGCTGGTCTCTTGACTGTGATGCACCTATGCTAAGCCATCAAGCTTTTATTTTCCCTGTTGTATTTCATTGCCAGCTAATATTTGGATTGTTTTTGTGTCACTCACTTATTTAGTCCCTTTTAGGATTACAGATACACACAGGTGACAGGAATTCCGCTTCTGAACCTAAAATCAACTTTTAAGAGGCACACTTATAACTACAAATGACTGGAGGAGATCAGGACTGTTATTTTTTCTTTTCAAGAGGCTAAGTCAAAATAAACTACTGAGTGATGTGGTTGCACAACCGCATAAATGGGGATGTGGCTGTGTTCAGAATGAACTAATCTCATCCAAACTCATGTTAAACAGGAGTAAGCACACAACTGCCACATTTTAATGGGCCTCCGATTAACCGTATATATCATATAGATATTTCAGATGTTCTAGTAGGCTTTTCTTGACATGTTTTATGTCATTTCTAGAGGACGCGTGAAGGTTTTATGTTAACTGCTATTTCCAACAGTTCCGGATTGCTTCCAGCTTGTCTAAGACTTCCTGTATTATTATTACCAGTCGATATTTGTGAATATTGAGTCTGTGACTATTTAATTTCGCTCACTGGATGAATAAATAATCTCCCCCTTCTCTATTGAGTTCTCTTATTCTTCACCACCAATACGTTTGTTTCTTGCTGTCACCTGGCCGTCGCTGTTCTGCAGAATCTTCGTGCTTGTCTCAGGCTCCGGGATGCTCTTATCTGGAACTGACCATGTGCAGACTTACAACAGCTTTGTAACACTAAAACTTTGTGACTTTGATATTACGAATACATAACTATGGCAAACTCCCCAAACTGATTCAATATTAACCTTCTTTCTCCGACAGGTTCATTAAGTTTGGGTTGGTCTCGTAGGTTCTCACTGGACCGAACACTCTGGCAAAAGGGAAGAAGAGAGCATTTGTTAAGAAAATAATTCCCAAGTGTTTGTTTATATAAACTATTGTTTGTGACAGTGTAGTCATACTTTTCGGGTTTGTTCTTTTCCAGTTTGCCCACCATTGCAAAGCGAGTATCCTTTTGGACCTCCACTGGTTTGGAGGACTTGATGATTGGCAGACCGTCTGGGGCAGCCATTTTGTGCTCCATAACACCCTCTGTCATCTGATGAATATAATGTACTACTGTCACTTTCACAATTAAATATGTAGTGGGAAAAAGTGAGCTTGTTCAGCAAATTAAAGTCCCTGTAAAGTGAAAATAAATATGTCTTATAGGTACAGTATTTTTAAAATGAGGCTTCAAAACCATGAAAAATCAAGCAATTCCTTTCACTCTCGGATACCGTGGTCATGTCCGCTGAATGCGCTGTAACCGTGCCCGGCTCAACTGCCAATCAAATGTCCCTGCTATGTCTTGGTCAAGCATCTTTCTTATGCTTCCACATACCTTTGAGCGACAAAAATATCGGAGATCAATTTAAAGCTTTCGGTGATTTGGAGCACGTATATCGCACCTATGTGTGAGCTTTTCCACAACACCACGACAAGGCATTCGGAAAAAAAAAATCCCCGACATTCCCAAATCAGCCCGAAGCACTGGTCCACATACTGGCTGTTAAAAAAGAAAAAAAAAGAAAAGTCCTGGCACTTAGTGCTAGCCAGTTCTAAACCCTGGTGCACATGCTAACTATCAAGGTGGACGAATGATGCAATGTTGATTTAAAAAAACTGAAGAATTCCATTTTAATCTAAGAAGTGGAAGCTCACCTCTGCTTGTTGCAGAAAAAGGGTATCATACTTTTAATATAAGAAAAAAAAGGTCCAACTGAGAATATACTGCATACAAAAATGTAATTTTCAAGGTTTTTTTTTTGTTTTTTTTTTTTACAAACTCCGCATTTTGCCAACAACCTTAATTTAAACGATAAAAAAACCAAAATGAATTGATATTTTATCTTAATGACAAGAACTTATTTTAGGTAAAAACGTCATGCAGTAAGAAAAAAGGGGAAAAAAATCAATAATTAATTTGACTGTAAATGTATGTGGACAAAAATGGCCACAAACAAGCTGCAAAGGCTATTCCAAATCCTACAAGGCCTGAGCGTTAAGTGATTGCTAGACAGAAGTAAATCGTACAGAATGCTGCTGTGTTAATGACATGCCTCAAGCTCACCTTCTTTCCGGTGCTGACATTTTTCCCAGAGTTTTCTGGAAGGTGAACACATGACAAGATTAGCGATGATTTGTTGACCTGAATGTGCATTCAAACTGTGTGAGTAGAAACACTTGGCAAATGTGAGTGCGCATCAGTATGTCCATCCATCGTGTATCCTCGCTGAAGTATGACAGTTTGCATTGAAATGTGAGAAGCGGGATGCGGAGACCTTTGGTTGTTTTCTGGCTAAAGGAGCTTTCCAGCTGAAGCTGCTTGAGCAAAGCCGGCAGTTTGTCTCTCTGCTCAGGGGACAAATCTTGGACATCCAGGCCGTAGTGACCCAGCAACTGAGTCAGACGCTGCACCGAGCGCGCTGCAAAACAATTCAACGTTACGCCAAATATTACTCATCATTTTATCCTAGGTGTGCTGCGAGAAATTATCTAATGTCAATTGTTTGGAAGAAAAATTATTTTCGAACGAAAAGTATTTTTGTATAGTATACTGTAGTACATCGTACAGTACTGTGTAGTAACATGCAAAAACAATCAAATATTCTTCCAGTAGATGACAGAAGGTACACAATTAACATGTGAATCCACTTATTGTGAATCGTTTTGCGAAATTGTGTGGCGTGAGATTTTTTTTATTTATTTATTTTTTAACCAATGTGAAATATGTGCCATGACTCAATAAGGGTTTGGCAACCTTATTTTCGAGGTTTGCCGAATATGGGGGCGGACGTGCAGGGACAGTAGCAACATCACGGAGAAATGTGAACCAGAGAATATAAACGATGACGGCAACAGAGTTAGAGAAAAAGGTTCTCATTTTTGTTAGTTCGTCCACAACGTTAGCAAAGTATGATGCGATCAATACGCAGGTCGATAAAAGAGGACAAAGTATTTTGTCTGCAGAGAAGTTATTTTTAAAGCGTGATCAAAACTGGTATTGTATATAACCGGCAGATAAAAAAAAAAGAAAAATCATATTTCCTATTTGCTTTAGTACTCAACATTTCAGAGTCTGTACTTTTCTATTAATATTCATGTAAATGAGGTGTGGTTATACTTTTACCACTTTTACGGTGTGTTAGTACCTTCTACCACCTCTGTCTAATTTCTTGTGTTTCTTTTATTTTCACCCAACTCCAGTATGACCTTCTTGACCTGCATCACATTATTTGGACAAAAGGATCTATCCATTGGACATTTCTCACCATCTAATCCTGCCAGAGCGTCATACTTCGGCACTACATTGCTCAGCGGCTGCTTGCTAAGACCTTCGATTTGGGAAATGTAGTCTTGGTCATAGTCTCGCGGGAAGTCAAGTTCTGGAAAGGCGGAGGCTAATGCAAAAGATTCCGCAGGTGCCCCCCTGTAACGGGAAGCAGGCTGGACAGTGGAGGAGGAGGAGGAGGAGGATGGAAAGGTGAGGTAATAGGACACCAAGTTCTGGAGAAGTTGCTTGTCTCTCTCCAGAGCCTTTCCTCTGGATCTGGTGCGAGGAGACGAGTAGCGGACGAATGGAAAGGTTGGATTTTCTTCCAGGGAGTTGAGGGATCGTTCTGCCTCATCCTGAAAATAATAATAACCAAGTTCATGTATGTAGCACCTGTAAAAATGTATTTAATAAAGTGCTTTGACAGGAGAGAAGAGTACCGGTACACTTCAAACAAAATAAGATTTTATCATTATAAGCAATAATACCCAAACAGACATACAGGACTGTCGATACTAACTGTCACATGATCCTTCTCATATATTGTCTTCATTGAGGAACCCAAAAAATGCAAGAGCCCAACAGACGCAACTGATAGCAGCAGGGCTGAAGTAAATTTTCCCGGTTCCAAAATGGCACCCTGACGGAGAATACTGTTTCATCTGTACTTTTAAGCTTTGACTTTGGCCCTCAGAAGATTCAAAGACCCACAAATCTGAAAATCACTTCTCAAACAAACTGGAAGCCAATGTTGCAACGATGCTAAAATGAAAAGGAAATACCAAAGAAGAGAGAGTTGCAGTCATGTGGAGAAAAGAAGAGTATCAATCTCAGTGATGTGTTCCTCCAGCCGGTCCTTGGCCTCGAGGACCGGCTCGAGGATCGAAGGTCGGTCCTTGGTCCTTGGCCTTGGGAGTCAAGTTCTTGGCCTTGCCCTTGGCCTCAGATTGCCGGTCCTCGGACACAATGAGGGATTAGAGCCTCGAATCCCTTGTCCAGGGATATAAAGGGGGTCCGAGGACCGCAGAAATCACGAAGGAATCAAATAAATTCCATCCAGGGAAAGACATATTGATGGATTACGCTGGCGATTTAAAAGGGGCGGGTCTGCCACTGACAAGTGACAGCGCAACGAATAAAGAGCGGCATCACAGTTAGTTTCAATCACGGTTTGTTCCGTTCGCGATCGGCAGTTTAAATAGCGTGAAAAGTCTTTCTGTAACAGTGGTGTCTTTTATGTAGTTATTTTTGCACAGTCGTCACGTTTGTGCGGTGGGACTAGAATGTTTGTTTGAACCAAGTCATTTGCGTTACAGCTGGAGTCAATAATGACGGCACTTCACTTCCGGGTTTGGCCGTTGGGATTTGGAGTCCTTTTGCTCGATTCCAGTTATGTTTGCTGAATGCTTTCTCATGTTTGGAATAATGAATATTGATAATACATAGTTTAAAATGATGGTTGATTTAATTATTTTTTATTATTATTGTGAAGTTGAAGGTATTAAATTAATTAATGTAGTATTAGTGGGAGTGGTAATAATAGTAGTACTCAGAGAATGTTTAGAGATCAGCCATCTCGTTACCTCTGCGTCCCGCGTCCGAGACGCAAAATTAACCCACAGGACGCACAGTTCCAAACAAT
>NW_017805983.1:1595019-1616569 GCF_001891065.2 Hippocampus comes | reverse complement strand
TCATGCCTGTTGAGTGTTGATTTACTTCATATTAAGAAACTACTGCACTAAAACATTCATTCATAAATGTATATCATATGATTTTATTTCTTTTTCTCAGTATAAATAACACGTACCCTGACTGTTCTACTCTTTGAATAAAAACACTTCATTCAAGTGTTAGGGAGTGCAAAGGGTTATGATGGAGGGGTGTTGCAAATCATGAGGACCTGCCAAGTGGTATGATAGCATTGTTTAATACATGTCCTTGGCTACGCCTCTGTTTCAAAATCAGTCCTTGGTCCTTGGCCTTGGCCTCAGAAGCAAGTCCTTGGTCCTTGGCCTTGGCCTCGGAAAATTTCTCAAGTCCTTGGCCTTGGCCTTGCCTCGGAAAATTTTCCAAGTCCTTGGCCTTGGCCTCGGAGGCAAGTCCTTGGCCTTGGCCTTGGCCTCGGGTTGCCGGTCCTTGGACACAACACTGATCAATCTTTTGTGGTGTCTTTTAATAATTAGTGATTTTATTTTGGCTATGGTGCATTTGATGGCCCAACTCCTGCTGCAAGTGCACTCCTGCAACACAACAGCTCACATTTCATGCGGTCACTTCTATTTGGCTACCTGTTGGTAAATGTACGGCTCCAGCAGGGGCATCAGCCCATGAATCGAGGACGAAGAGGGGTCGAGTGCCAGGTAGTTTCTGCGCTGTTGTATTTTTTGCGGGTCGCCTGCCTCCTCCGGTCTCGGAAACCTTCGCTGAGTGAGCAGCCTGTAAACACGGGAGTGAATACAAGGATTTTAAAAGGCTCCTTTACGATCTTCGTCGGCAGGCTGTGCTGGTGTGACATTTCTTACTGATTGCGCTGGTGAAGCTGTGAGGACCTAATTGACGGAATGTGACTCAACTCTCGTCCGATTGTCGCCTGGGTGATCTCATCCCTCCAGGTCATGCCTGCTCGGCCCGCACAGGTTTTAAGGGTGATATCTGCATTTTTTGCAATGAAAGTTGTTGATGAGACTCACCTTGAGCCATCAGGTCTTTAAGAACCTCCTGCAGCTTATGCAGAGCAGGAACAGAAACCAAATACTGGACCGGATCGTGGTGAGGAGCCCAGCACTGTCCAAACAAACCATCTGCAAGGGAATGCAGTAGATTACATAAGAAGCCGTGTCATACCTAACTCGTTGTAGAACATATTATTGCTCTGTGGTTGTTTTAAATACACATGTAGGTCTCTTTGTTTTATGTTTACTTTGATCGTAAACTTCACCAGGGAGTGAAATAAACCGCTTGAAGCCTCCTTTTACAAGGATGACTCAATATCTGCCAAACTGCTGCTTCTTATGATGTGACTTTACTGCCAATGAGTTTACTGCACTTTCACACACTCATCAACATGCACTGCAGAAGTGATATGACTCGGCGTGCGTGCGTGTGTGTGCATGTGCGTACGTGTGCGCCGTGACTCATCGCATCTCTACTCCCTCTATCTCTGATCAAAACAAGCACGCAGACACACGCACACACACAAGGAAGGAACACAGTCGTCAGGCAGGTGATGTCACTGTCACCATAGTAACAGCTTCCACAGCCTGCACTTGGCGGATAGCCGCTGACGGTGGAGACGACGTTCGCGTTGCGCTTCCACCCACTTTGATTCTTTCGCTCTCTATCTTCGCGTATGCTGTCGTGAATCTCGTAGACAAAACGATCCTCTTCACAGACATACACTTGTTTCAGTGCTCCAAACATATCCACGTTAGGTTTTATGCCGCTTATGGATGATTATTTCTGCAGAACTCCTGGAGTGCAAACTGATCTATTTAGTCGATCTTTACACTCATCAATTGCACCCTGAAGTCTAGTGGGAGTAGGAAGCTTTGACAATGCAGCCATGAAAGCCACAGGTTCACACTGAGTTGAAATGACATGTCATTAAGTTAGAAGAAAACCGTAGGCTCATTATGGTTTGAGGGATATCGCAAATGGTTATGACTAGAAAGAAGCATCAGGTTGTAAAAGCAGCACTCCAAACTGACGACCGATGTACAAACTCACCATCACTGCACAGCTCATCTCTGGGACAAAGCTTCTTCTCAAATAAGCAACCTGTAAACAAGGAACAGACTCTGAATTCAGTGTAGACCCCTGTCCCCCGACCCCCAAATAAATAAATAAGTGAATAAATAAAATAAAATAAAGAGACAGAACTAGGGTGGATTTTAACCTTAGTAAATGTGTGTATTCTCCACTTGACCTTTCTGAATCTAGCGAGGAGGTAAACAGCAGCAGATGGGAGGCCACTCGCTCTGTTCTCATTATTCACACCTGTTTGACTTCATTAAGGTTCTATCATGATGCTGTGTGTAATGTGTGATGACTTCCCGGGAGGCAGGGGTGAATCAGCTGACTTAATTAAGAGATTTGCGAAAATATAATTTTTGTTCCAAGAGAGTCAGTTGCTTATTCAGGACACCATGTGGAGTACAAAAACATCACACTGACATGAGACAAGAGATGCAACAATCGGCACTGAATGGCTAGATGACTGGCTAAAGGCTCAGGGATGCCCATCACATCGATCGCGATCGACCGGCAGATCGCAGACTGGTCCCAAGTCGATCGTGAGGGGTGTCGAGGAGAAAACAAACAAACAACCATTTGCATGTCTTTGTGCATCTTAGTAATATATTTTTTGTGTTAATGTAAACTCTGCCCTAATCATCCTTTCAGTCTCATTTTCACAAAAAGTATTTATAAAATAAAATAAATCAGGTAAATCTTTAACCTACGGTGGCGCGTGACCTGCGTCACCAGAAGTTGTTAGCGCTCAGCAGTCTGCAATTGCAGCTTGTGATCAGAGCTATTGCGCTATATCTTTTATCGTTATCATTATTCTCATTCAGAGTTTGTTTCGTGTACAATTCACCCAGGGCACGGGTAAAGAATAGGAATCTAGAGGGCCGAGTGAAGCACTTTAAAACGGCACATGTGAGCTACGATAGTTAACAGGCTGCAAAAGTGCGTCGTATGCCTCCATGTCAGGCTGTTGCTCATTATGGCGTGCGTGGGCGGTAACCGGTCAATCGCTGGAGGTTGGTTGATCGAAAAGTCGATCTTCAGTCCAAAGCGTTTGGGCACCCCTGGAAACGTACAGGGAGCCACCCACACATGAAACACCACCCACCCCACCCGAACCCACCCACTTGACTCGGGCCACACAGCTAGAGAAATTACAGGAATCTCTGGCTTCCGAAAGAAAAAAAAAAACGGTTCATAAAAATTTCACAAAAATTGAGCACCGAAATGTGAACTTAAACATGTACCAAAAACATGATGAAATGTCATACACTGCAAGACCCTTGAAACGATCCCCTAAAAGGAGGTAATGGTTTCAGTGGTGTGCAGGTTCAATTTCAACAAAAAAATTATGGGTGGTAGAATGGGACCAGAAAGAGCCATTGGACATGATTACTTTTCCATTGCCCAACAGAGCTTGCATTCTATTCAAGGTTTCTTCCTTTGAGTGTTTTTTTTCCTTGATTCTGTTGCCAAATGAAGGGTTCAGTTGATTTTCTATAATGAATGAAGAGTGTGTTTCTTGACCATGGATAGATCTTGAGATAACTTTATTTGTCGATTGGCAAAATAGAACGTTGTCTGTACTTATAGTTGCTTAATATTCTGAAAGAGAAGCACACAAGGCAAGGATGGTACTCCTGCTGAGTGGCAGGTGAGCCAGCAAGTTCAACTTTGGACCTGAGTGTGAGGCCAGAATCACTGTAACTGCACCACCGTAAGAGCAGCCCGAAGCGGCTCAAAGAAATGGGCGAGCGTGTGAGTATTATTGTCCCTCTGTGAGCACACACAATATTGACTCCTTCTCCAATGGACTGCTATAGGCCTCATTTCCTCCACCATGATCCTGCTTGACAGTGTACAAGGCCAAGTATAGACATGATTGATAGCGTCACTATAATATCACTACAACTAGTGGTCAGTGATTAAAAATATCCTTTGAAAGATAAGATGTGTAGGTTAAAATGTTCCCGAGGAGGGGATTTCCGGATGACAAAATATAAGAGAGGAGACTCCACATGAAAAAATACTTTGCTCAGACGATTGTCAAGGAAGACGCGGATTGCCTTAGAGACAATAAGAGGAGAAATAGTGACTATTTTCAGAGACTGTTGGCAATGGTTGATTGCTGCAGCCACTGGCTTCAACTCTGCATTTCAATGACAGAGACTCTCCAACCAGCTGGGTCTCGCTTTTCTCCTTTCATGTGCATCTTGATTGGCTGTTACAGCAGCCATATTGCGATGCCGTTTATCAATTATTCAGATTTTGAATCACTGCAAAACTATTGGCCAGCAGTTGGCCACCCATGAAAACGAGTTGCCGAATCCCGTCGACTGCTCAACACTTCATTCAAATTTGGGCTGTAGAAAGTTTACAACTCAAAACAAAGTTATGGATATCAATGTTACTAATGTCGTTGTTGTGAGCCAGTAACAGGTAACCAAACAACAAGGACTCACATTGTCACTTAAGGATAATTGAGAGTCGTCAATTAACCAACATGCTTGTGGGATGAGGCTGGAGTTCCCACAGAAACCCACTCAATCACGGGGAGACCATCAAACCCTACACAGGAATGCCCCCAACCTCGGAATTGTGAGTCTAACCAATTATCCACTAGCTGCATCTTGTTGGCTTACAATTCTATTAAATATATTTAGGAATAAAATCCCTGTTTCGGTGATGACGACTACTAGGCCTGCCACACAACTGTATTCTAATGCTGGTCATGATAGTGGTACAGTACTTAGAGCAAGACACACTTTTTAGGTGGTATTTAGAGTAAAAAAAAAAAAGTTTGAGAACCATTGTACTAGAACATACAGCAGTGTAATATTCTCATCGTGTAATGCACAGGTGTCAAAGTCAAGGCCCGGGGGCCACATCTAGCCCGCCAGGTCATTTTATGTGGCCCGCGAAAGCAAATCATGTGTGTCGACTTGCTAAAATCTGTACCGAAATGTCAAATTGTCACGTGTGACAAATGACATTGAGATTTTGCTACCCTGTTTAAACTCACTTGAACAATAATTGAACACACTATTACAATCGACTGATTTCAAAACTAGTAATCTATTAATTTGTTGTGTACAAGTTATCATTTTGTGGTTTCACTGTCATAACAGCCCTCGGAGGGAAGACATAACTTCAAATTGGCCGGCGACTAAAATGAGTTTGACACCCCTGTTGTCATGGTTCAGATTTTTAAAAAACGTTATTTTATAGGCTTATCATATCTCCCTGCTTGTTGCTTCCCTCTGGATAACAAAATTATCCATCCGGCCAGAAGCCATGATTTGCATCAGATGGTGAGTGGACTCATTACAGCTCATCATATAGGCTACTTGATCATTTACATAAGCGATAAGGCTCAAATATAATGATGTTGATACAGTAAGTGCATACTATGATGTAGGGACTAAATATTGCTGTTAAATCAGATCGGGGGGTTGGGGTGGGGGGTTAAAGAGTGTGCAGAGGAGCTCCTCTTACCGTGTCGGGCAGCCAAACTGAAGCGACAGGAGGCGTTGAGGAGGAGGCATATGGCCACCCACAGCCGACAACACTTCATGGTCCAGCCGAGATTCACTGGAGTGAAGAGGGAAGTGAGCCGCTCACGCTGTTGCCCGTCTAGCAGCTGTCCATCGTCGAGAATAAGCTCCAGGCTGCAGCTCGCCAGCTCTCCTGTCTCTTCTGCTGCTGAGATGGAGGCAAGTGGGGCGACGTGTGCGGATCCTCACCAAAAGGGGGCGCCACACAACACGACGACATACACAGGAAGTCATTTAAATTAACGGATGGTCGCCGTGACTTTTCTGATTGGGGCTGCCAACGTAGCTTTAATAGTAGTAATCTACAGAGTAAACATCCATCCATTTGATAATCTGTTTTTTGCCACGCGGGTCGCAGGCATGCTGGAGCCTATTCCAGCCGTCTTTGGGCAGTAGACGGGGTACACCCTGGAGCTGGTTGCTCGCCAATCCCAGGGCAAGCATAGACGACAACCATTCGCGTTCACAATCACACTTCGGGACAATTTAAAGGGGGCCATTAGCCTCCCATGCAGGTTTATGGAATGTGGGAGCAAACCGGAGTACCCAGGGAAAATCCACGGGGAGAACATGCAAACTCCACACAGGAAGTCTCGGGCCGGACTCGAACCCTGTACCTCTCTCTTCACTGTGAGGCTGACGTGCTAACCAGTCATCCGCTGTGCTGCCCGAAGTAAACACGAATAAGTAAATATTAAAATCAAACTAAGTCCTGTGGTCTGCTCCATTTTGTGTTTTTGATCTGAAACTAAAGCTGAATTTAATGACAGTACAGTATATTAAAAAAAAAAGTCAACATTTTTCGCTCACAAGGAAAAGGAAAAAAATGACACCGATTATTACTGCTCATTATTTTTGATAAACTGTAAATAAGTATGATAGTTTTTCATTCAGAGATAAACAACTTCAAGGGGGAGAGCACATATGAATGTACATACTTTATAACAAGAGTAAGACAATTCTAGCTAATGTCTACACCTAAGATGGAGCTTATTCAAACTGTAAAACTTGGACGACTCACCTGTCAATCACAGGTCTGACAGGACCTTGGTCACACTAAAGACAATTCCGATTTGTTGACGATGCACAAAAATGAGCAGTAAAAAAAAGGAACTCACGACATCTAACAGTAAAATCGTAAAACGATGACAATGAAAACTATACTTGTCTGTCACTGTGTATTGGAATGCTGTTAAGTAGTCTCTGCACCTCCTATGTTTTCATAACGTCAGTGTCATGTCTGAGTTTTGCACAAAATTACTTCAAATATGTTTTTACTGCATGTAGTTCACACATCATTCGCACAAATAAGTTTAATCAAACACTCCATATCGGTGTGAATGTGAGTGTACATGTTTGTCTATATGTGTCCCATGAGTGACTTGGGACCAGTCCATGGTGTACCCAAAGAAAAAGACCCTACCCGGGATTCCATCCACATCCCAAGCCAAACCTTGTTGCTGAGACGAAGCAGTGCTAATCACATGTGTTGAAAGGGTAGAGGCACTACAATCCTAACACATTTCCCCATCACTGGTGGCTGACAGCAAGTAACTTAAAATCATGATCACCAAAAGAGTTGAAACAGCTTCCAAAGTAAAGCAAAGCACTTCAGTCTTTCAATGCCTTTTATTGCAAATATAATTACAGGTGGTTGCAGCAAGTGGTAAGATAAGATAAGAAATCTTTTATTAGTCTCGCAATGGAGAAATTCCCAATTCACAGCAGCAAAGTTATGAAAGGAAGAAGTAGAAGAACAAAATATAGGAGCTGCTGGAAAGGCACTTGTGACTCTTCTGTATCAACAAGTACCTTCATCTTTTGAATTGACTCCACCTCATGTTGGTTGTTTCCATCCTGTTTCTAATCGACCACCAACGCGCTCCTCACACGGGGAAACAACTCAAAGAAAGCCTGCAGAAAGACGAATACAGATCAGGAGGCATTGTCACAGACATTTCTTGAGGTGTAGCAGTGAAAAACAAAACGAAAACGCGACAAGCCAGAAAAATACGTAAATATCAACAAAAAAATGTCAATTTTTTAACACTACTCTCTAGACAATAAAATTAGCGTTTTTTTCGGCATCATATTAGCTAGTATTGTGATACTCATACGGACCATCACCTTACTATTCCATCAACCACCAAAGGGCAAACCCAGACAAAACACAAATTTGTGCGTTTCATCTAAAAAACAGGGAAGCCGATCACAAGCTACAGATCAGCTAGTACGGGAAGAGGCTGCAGCACATCTCAAATCCAGTCTACCTAGGAGTGACACTTGACAGGTTTCTCACCTACAAAGAACACATCATAAAGACCAAAGCTAAAGCGGCATCAGGGAACAGCATTCTCAGGAAGCTTACCAACACAAAGTGATGCCAAGATAGTACGTACAACAGCGTTGGCTTTATGCTTCTCTGCAGCGGAGTACGCATCACCGGTCTGGTGCAGATCAGCCCATGCCACCAGGGTTGATACAGTGCTAAACTCTGCTTGCCATGCTGTCACGGGCTGCTTGAAGCCTACAAAGGTTGATGACCTAAACCTATTCAGTGGGATTGATCCACCAAGCATCCGGAGGACAGTTGCATCCCAGAAAGAAAAGCTGAGACAAGAAACTGACACCCGCCACCAACTCTACAATCAAGAGCCAGCAGCAAAAAGGTTCAAATCAAGGCATAGCTTCCTGCACTCTGTAGAGGCTCTGGACAGAAATCCGGACAAGCAACGTGTCGCTCTGTGGACAGAACATCTTACCCAAGCCCCACACAAAGTGTCTTTTACCAGGCGATGCGAATCTCTACCATCTGGTGCCAGTGAAGCATGGCCACTCTGGTCTTGCCGTAACCGCTTGAGAATTGCTGTCGGCCGATGCAAAACAAATCTGATAAAGTGGGGGTTTAATGAGACTGGCGACATCTCTTGTCTGTGTGGAGAGGATCAGACCATGCAACATCTCCTTGTCTGCCCACTCCTCCCGACACCTTGCACCCAAGAGGACCTAGCTGATCTCACCCCGAATGCCAGACAATGTATCCAACAATGGACTGGAATCATCTGATGATACGTAGTGACTCGAGAAGAAGAAGACTCAGTGGTTTGCTGTGTTTCACAAAACGGGAGCTTACCTTAAAAAGGATGGTGCTTTGCAAGATGCTGGAAGTACAGCACATCTCCCGGATTGAGTGCATGGCGAGCTGGGGCGCACCAATGTCCACCACGGGCACACCGAGCCCAGCGGCCAGTATGGGGCCGATGGTGGATCCGCATGTACTGTCGTTACGGACCATCACATCCTGCATGAGGAGGAGCCAGAGTTCACACTGGTCGCTGAAATTTGGGTGGGCAGCGGACAGTATAGGAAATTTCACGATGACATCACACATTCGCTACAGTCCTTTTGGGAAAAAAGATGGCAGCATTACCCCAACAATGTTTTGTTTTGGGTTCAGTTCAGTCCAGTCGTACTCAATGAAATTTCTTCCGCCTGAAAGTATATTCCCCACTTATTGTTTCCAAACATTATAAAATGGTCTACACTTGGCCTGTATTAACATTTGATCAAGCAATGAGAGCTCTGTGAAACTGCTGAAGAAGCAAAGTCCTCAGGGGCTGACAGCTCAGGAGGAAGAAAGGAGGACTGAATGTGTACTGTAGCTGTTGCATTTTTCTTTTTATGCAGCTACAGAGCGGCCACAATTTAGCCACGACAACACCGACGCTACCTGAAGAGGAACGCCGGCCTTGCTGGCAACCTCTCGGACGATGGCGGCAGTCACGGCGGTGGTGGCGTAGCGTTGGTTGCTGTTGAACTTGATCACTGGACCCTGAAAAAACAAGAGCGCAAATACAGGTCTGACACAGAAACAATTTGCTTTGAAAATCACTCATTCCACATTTCTCCATCGTGGGAAAAGTGCCCCAAATTTTACGTTTTTCCACTTACAAGGCATCGCTTGGTTATTTTGCTTTGTGTTGAGAGACAAAATCTGAATTACAGTGCAAGCAAAATTGAAATTCACTGCATCTTCCAGGGCAATACAGGAATAAACAAGTGTTTCTTAATAAAAAAAGCATTTATAAACACACAATCTATCAGTGTCCCAGCTTTTGTTAAACACCAATTTGAACATAATCATATTATGTCCCATTGAATTTGTTCCATTTCGTACCATAGTATTATTAACCACAAATTAATCATTTACACATTACAGTACATAAATGAACCACAAGACATAATTATGGTGTTTTGATTCCAGTTATTTCCCAGCCGATACTGCTGCATGACGGGGAGAAAAAAAGACCAATCACACAGCTTCAAGTGCTCAGAAGGCTTCATTAGGCCATCACGGAACTAAATCCAAGACACCAGTGGTCGGAGGGAGTCTGACAACAATAGGTGGGAACAAAAACTAACAAGCAAGACATGCAAAAGACAAACAACCAAACAAGACATTACATGAAACACTAAATCCAAACAACAAAAAGCACGTCATGACAGCGACAGTCACCAATGCATCTTCAGCCATTTATTGACAGGACTCTCAAACACATAAAAATCAAAATGAAAACACTCACAATGAACACACACTGAGACTAAACTATCCATGAGGTAAATGACCAACCAAGGTAAAGAAGTCAAAGCTTGAGATCACCACTAATACAAAATATGACAGTGTGTCTGACTTTTGGCTTAATTACACTTTTCATAGCCAGTTTCTTGACATTCTCCATTGTTATATTTTAATATTCAACTTTACAATCAGTGCTAGTTTCCTTTATTAATTATATATACAACCCCCCAAAAACAGTGGTGTATTTTTCGGGATTCTGGTACTCAATTACATTTCATTTCATTTTAATGGGAGGACTGATTGATGTAAATCGAGGAACAACAATAACTACGGTAATGATACATGGGAATCATTAATAAAATTTGTCTCGGAGCGCCTTACCTTGTGAAAAGCTGGCCGATGGTTCTCCTCATGCTTTTCCCTGTGAAGACAAGACATTTCATTAATTCATTGAAACACGTTTTGTTAGGGTTTTTTTTTTTGGTTTGATGGTCTTTGTGATCTGACTGGTAGTTGGGGTGCACAGCATGAGCCATGTCAGCGCTAATCATGAAGGAGAGTGGCACCGCCTGCTGGAAAGCGGTGGGGTTGGAGGAGGAAGAGGCGAGGCGGCTGAGGATGAGCTCAGTTAAGTTGGACTCCGCCCCCTGAGTGCTCCTTGAGCCCACCTATAAAACACAGTCAAGAGTCAGAGGTTATTTTGCATTACTATTTCCCACTAAGGTTACACAATTTTGTTAATTTTCCAAGCTGGAAACCTTCCATGGACATTATTGGGACTAAATGAGGGATTTTGATTTCAAGGTTCACTCTTGATAGGAAACTTAAATACAGTGTATAGTGGAAAGAAATGCATTTGAGCATAATGCTGATTTCAACAAGCATATTTCATGAACGTACAGTTTAATTTGAGGGGGGTTACAGGATAACTAAGTCAATCTGGGAACATCTACATATGATAACGACAAGAAGAGGCCAATATAGCAGGAAGATCAGTCATAGCATCACAAACCTCTTCGTTGTCGAAGAGCGTCACCATGCGGATGTTGGGATCTTGGCTCAGCGAGTCTCCCAAGCAGGATTCAATCAGGCCCTGATACAAGTCAGTAACAAGTGGACCACATCAGAAAATGATCAATAATGGTGACTCACTACAACATAGGTCTGGGCAATATGACTATTAAAATAGAAATCCTCTTTTCTTCATTCAATAATAATAATAATAATAATAATAATAATAATAATAAGAAGAAGAAGAAGAAGAAGAAGAAGAAGACATTTTAAAAGGGGAAACAACAAAGGTTTTATACTAGAGTTTGGGATTTTTCCTCCTTTTGGAAAGTTCTTTCTGGATATCAAATACAGGCTTCAAACTGTCAAGCCCCCCCACCCGCATCAACTGCATTAAATCACACAGAAATATATATTTTTTCCCTTTACAGACAATTTCCTCTAGGGCGTGTCAAATCCGGCCTGTCACAACACTTTAAGTGGCCTGTGAAAGCAAATCATGCACGTCAACTTTCATGGTCCTTGCTAAAATCAGTACTAAAATGTCAAATTGTCATGTCTAATAAATAATGCTGAGATTTTGCAACCATTTTGTTACCCTGTTTACACTCACTTGAAAAATAATTGAACAAATTATTATAGTTGACGAGTGATTTCAAAATTAGTAATCCATCCATTTTGTGGGTACAAGTAATAATATGATGAGACAATTTAAAATGTTTTTGGTTAGACTGTCATAACGGCCGTCCGAGCGAAGACATAACTCTTAAGTGGCATGTGACAAAGATGAGTTTGGCACCCCTACTCTTGGGGGAAAACATTTTAAATATTTGTCAATAAATGAATAAATTTATAAAAATATTCCTTTTGGAAATATTATGTAACAAAAATGACACTGCACAGAACATGAATAATAGGCGTTACTTCAGTACAAAATTTTGGCAAAGAAAACAGGTCTGTCTGCTCCGTTACAATGCCACTCCCAGGGGTGGGATTGTCATTGTGAATTTTAGGAAAATGTCATCATTTTCCCCAACGGTGTAGTTACGGGCTGGGCCTGGGCATTTTATTTTTTAGCACATGACAGCCGGTCGACGATAACATTTCAACGCATGATGGCCACCCAGGCTCAGCATGTGTGTAAATGACTGTTTTTGCAACATATGAACCAGTGGTTCTCAACTATTGTCACCCTGGGACCCGCATCTTGCAATTATTGCAAAGTCAACCCCTACATGCTTGTGATTCAGAACCCAAGGATTCGCATATTTTCCATTTTTTTCTTTTTTTAAATTTCTGGGGCTTTTCGGCTCATTTTCTTCTGAATACCCCGCTCCCTCCACTCCATTTCCTCCATTTTTGTCTCATACAAAATGCATTGAATATTCATCAGTCTTTTTTGAAGAATTGTTTAAAAAATGCATTTCTTTTCCAAAAATCAGCAGGCCCACTTAGAGTGGGGTCAAGCCCACAGGCCACCATTTGCCCATGCTTGGTCCAGAGACTGCAGGTGTTTAGATGTGAGCGAGTCAGACCTGCAGTGCACAGTAGCAGCTGTGGAGGTTGTCCAGGCGAGGAGAGTAAATAAACTCTTCATACACACCTCCCAATGCCTGCACACATATAACAAGATGACAGATGGAGAAAATGTGACATAATACCTCCCAAGTTTACAGGCAATTAATGTGGAGTTGGCGGAAGGACAGGCTCACCCCCAGCTGAGTGTCTGCCAGACAGAGTTCAAAGTCGAGCAGGGCGTCCGGCTCAATTTCCAGCTCCGAACACAAAACCTTCACCAGTGCTGGGTGATGCTTGTCTGCCTGAAGGGGACACCAAACACAATGATGTCCAACATTATAATTAGCTACTGATGTTGTCAGACCGTAACATGTGTGCTCAATATGATGTGTCAGTGCCATCTTCACCGTGCTGGCAGCGCTGACGGCGTCCCCTGATGATGCACTGCCTGTCTCCAGCTCTTCCTGGATGGCGGTGGCAAGAATGGGCACACTGAGAGATAAATCATTGTGTCAGCAAAACCTCTTAATGGAAATACACAATACTATGCCAAAAAAAAAAAAAAAACTATGAGATTTGTTATGTTATAAAGCCCATGGTGAACAAGAATGTCACTCAATAGTTTGGGTTCCTGTTTTGCATGTTTTTCTCATGCATGTGTTGGTACTCCAGTTTCCTCCCTTATTTCAAAAGCATGCATGTTAGGTTAATTGAAGACTTGATTGTCTGTCTATTTTCTCTGAGTGACCCCGAGGTGTATCCTGCCTCTGGATCTGAGTGAGTCAGGACAGATTCCAGCTCACCTGTGACTAAGGGTAAGCAGCAGAACATGGATGGATGGATGTTGCGAAAATAACACGAGAGGCGACCTGAGAAGTTAAGCTCAGTAAAGTACAATTATGGACATCTCTCCAAGTTACTGACAGGTGGTTCTCCTTGTTGGGGCCAAAAGAGTCGTTAATGTCCCTTTGTAGGTGAATGGCCAGGTGAGGAATCCTGAGCAGAGGTCGTGGGACGTGCACCAGCCGATGGAGCAGTCTGCCATCTCCCTGCATGACAATACACATGTATGAGCAATGTCTCGAATGCCCAAGCACACTGTGAGATTTTACTTGGGTTGCAAAACTCTGGGAATTTTCCAGGCTGAAACTTTTCAGGGGAATTCATGAGAATTCACAGATATGAGTTTTTCTAGCTCTGTGTGTCTGTCACCTTTTTTTAATTTTTTGGGGCTTTGTGTTGCAGGACAAAATGTGGTTACAGGCAGTGAGCTTTAGAGCTTTAGATAAACCATCGCTGGTGTGACGTAGAAAAAAATGGAACAATTAATACTCAGCATGAGACTCTGCCCTTGGTTTTGTGTGACCTGGTGTTTATTGTTTTATGTTCAAATTGTATTTATGTGTAGCACTTTTCTTCTGCGTTTTTGTTTTGTTTGTTTGTTGTTTTTTTTTACAGTGAAGTACAGTACTGTAATGTCTTTGCATTCGGGGATATAGAGCTACAATATCTGTTTTTGCATGGCTGTCTTCTTATGACCTAACAAATTCTTTGTATTTTATGCTTGAATGTGATATATTTTATCCCCAATCTCCATGGAAAGTTTCCAGTTTGGAATATTTCCAAAACTCCATCTTAACTTCCCACGTAAATTTGCCAGAAACTTTCTGGAACAAATCCCATCACTTTACAAGCCTAGATTCTATTAACATTACCTTAACAATGACACGGCCTGCAATGGTCAGGTCACGGTCAAACCAGGTGTTCCAGATGCCTCCGCCGTAGCACTCCACGCCCACCTGAAGACAGCCTTGCTTTGTCCTCTTGGACCTTGGCTTCACCTAAAAACAAAACAGAACATGTTGTGTCAGTTGAGTGGGCTTTAAACATCATAAATGTGTTGCGTTCTCACTCTGAGACAGGGGCTGTCTGTGTGGGCTCCAATCATGGAGAAGCCATTTCCAGGCGAGTAACACCCCCCGACTGCAAAGGCTATGACACTGGAGAAGTTCCGGGTCACAAAGTACTACAAAATACACAGAATGTTCACTTTTACAGACTATTATTACCACAACAGCACATGCCCAGACCAACTTACTTTGTTGGACGGCTGGATGTCCCACTTGTCCTTCTCCTTCAGTTCGACAAATCCCGCCTCCAGCAGACGCTTCCGGCATTCTTCCACCACTGAAGACGACACACTTATTTCTTTGCGTTTGCATAGCTTTCGTAATCACCAAGATGTCATTTCTAAGTGTGATTATTTTATCGGCGCTAGGATTTCAAAGTGCAAAGGTGAGACACAATGAAAGATCCCTGTTATCTTATCTCAACCTCAAAGACGTAGTTTGACCTGTTCACAAGTCAATTGGTAGAAGTCATCCACAAAAGATTCAAGTTATTAGAGAGGAGTGACTCTCAACCAGTGTGCTGTTATTAGCAATGTTACAAGTGACCGACATCTTTGTGGAATAAAAAAAAAAATTCTGTATTAATAAAAAAAAAAAAAAAAAAAAAAGCAAAACAAAACAATAAGTACATAACCTATTCCATAGGTTCCACTTGTGCTATTTGAATTGAAATTTTAGGACAAGTTACGCCATTTGAAACACCATGACCATTTTAACGCGATGCCTTGAAAAATCTTTCAGAAGCCTGATCCATATGAGCTGATTGTGGATATTTTTAAGCAAAAGTTGTCAGCCAATTGGAAAAAAGTTCCCAGAGTAGCAGAGGAAACAAAACTGTCAAGGAGATAAGTATATTGAGAAACAATCAAGTACACTGTTTTACTCAAGTGTTTTATGACCTTTTTTTTTTTTTTTTTTTTTTTTTTTTTTGGGGGAGACACAAAAAAAACTTTTTCCCCACACACACACACACACACACACACACACACACACACACACACATACACACAAAACTTAATTTCTCCAGAACCCAACAATCAATTTTCAAAATTCTTGGCATGTAATGAAGTTGAAGGGGCCATTTCAACCGCACTCAGCCTTTTTGGGGAAATCTTCGCATATTACTTTTGTTAAAGATCATCAGTGTGATTAGTGTGATTATGATTTGCTACAAATAATGTATATTTGTTCATCCAGTTATGCCAGTAAAGTATAGTGACAGGCAGAACAATGATACATCTGCTACTATACGACCTAAGGCACATACATAACCCGTGGATCCACTTTTGTGACATTTTTGCTTGGGTATGTCTGGTAAGACTTTTTTTTAAAGGAAAATAAATGCCCAAGCCCAATAAAACTGTCACAAAGGACACACAATAAGTAAGGATGAATGTCAAGATCGACTGATATACGACAGAAAATAATCTCAGAAGAACTATTTTGAATGCACTTGAATGACAACTAATCAGATTTTACCGTGATATGGAGACACGCCTTTGTTGACAAACTGTAAAAACTCTTTAGCTGCTGACTGTACGGCTTCCTTGGAGCTCTTCATTATTACGGACTGTGAAAGAAAAATGGGCAAAAGCATCTGTTAAACATGAGGGGATACATTACATAGTCCAAGTCTAGGTCCGACAATGGATCAATAATTGTTTTCTAACCTTTACTAGCAAACCTGCACGTCACTACGACCAAAGTCTTGTTCAGTTGTCTTGTTGTTTCAACTTAAGTCGAGGTTGCGGTCTCTGTCAAAGCACCACTGGCGCATCCCACACTAAAAAGAGTAATTTAAAATGATCTCACCTGCATTAGTTGGACTTTGAGACCAGTACGAGAACCGGTCAATGAGTGACAAGCTGCAACGGAGGAAGCAGGGACTCGTTGACTCATGACAGAACAGCAGCAGAGAGGAATAGTATGCTTACAGCGACATCTAGCGCTCAGGAGGTGTTAAAACTTTTAAAAAAAGAAACTAAAAGTGAAACAAATGTGTAGAGAGGAATACAGTAGTATGGTTACAGCGACATCTAGCGCTCGGGAGGTGTTAAAACTTTTAAAAAAGAAACTAAAAGTGAAACAAATGTGGACAGTACTGTCATGAGGTTTAAAAAATTGTCGGGGTGGCTTGATTTGGGCATGATCAACTTTTGGTACACTAACAACTCGATGAAACTTTGACAGTGATTCTTTTCCTTTGTTACTTAAAAAACGTTTTAAAAAGATGATTGAATACACGTTTTTGTTTGGGGAGTGGCGTTTTTTGACTTAAGAAACAAATTGTATTCCCCACCCCCTCCAAATCATGACTAAACCATTAAGCAGCTTATACGCGTCCGTTTTTTTTTCACGATGCAACAAACACACACACACACACACACACACACACACACACACACACACACACACACACACATACACACACATACACACGCCTAAAGAGATTTTGATCTCTTTATAAACACATTGGCTAAACCCGGGTGGGACGAAAAAAGACGTCGTGGACGAGACTGCTATTGTGTAGAAAAATATTTATATTTGGACAGAAAAAGGAAAAGAAGAGAAACATACAGATGGATATTTCAAAAGGTGAAGTGCAAACTTTGTTCTAAAGAACTTGGGCACCAAGAGAATCCTTCATCTATGTTGAGACATTATAGGGCCCTGCATGAAAATTAGGAGACAACTCAAATAGAACCACGCCCAGGTTAGCCATTTTAACATGCAATGAAAAAACAGCATAGCTGGGAGCTGCACAAACATGTCTACCCAAACCTCTACAAACTAGCAATAACCTTTCTCTGTCCTCTGGCCTCATCTGTCCCTTGCGAAAGACTATTTTCAAAAGCAGGAGAAATCCTATCTAAAAAAACAAACCGTTTAAAGCCAAAAACATGGAAATGCTAGTTTTCCTCAATAAAAATGAATGAAAGGTGTGTCTTGTTCCTTGTTTATATGTCAATGTCTAAAATAAAGCAATCATTCTTGCAAGTAACACATGCACATTCATTCACATCACAACTCCCTGCCCTTTTGACCCCATCAAATCCATGGTATCATTTTAATCACTCTGTCTGTCATAACATTTATTTTCCACGTGAAGGCGCAATAGAACAAATGAAGCCTCATGATGCTTCGGCCCAGGAGCGAACCAATTGGATGGAAAGCCTCATGGCTTCATGATGCTTCAGTTTGCCATCAGTACTCAACTCCCTAGCTTAGCTGTTGTCGTGGCTAGGCTAGCTTAGCTGTTGTCGTAGATCAAAGCTCTTTGAAGTGTAACGTCCGTTGCGTCAGCATTGATTGGTTGAAGCCAAAGGACGCGAGTGCGTACACGTCCGCGCTGATGCACGCACAGCGGAGAGCAGCGGACTATGACTGCTGAGTCGCGCTTCACTCGAGTGACGTCGCTACACGCCCACGCCAACGCACAAGATTTTTTTTGGGGGGGGGGGTTATTTTTTTATGTTGACGTGCAGTTCTTACACTAACAAAATAGAAGCAGCAGTGCCTTTGTTTTATCATTGACCTGGGCCAATGGCGGCCGTCTCTCAATGTTCCCTTTCTCCCACCTTGAGTTCCCGGCTCCAATGCGACGTCTGATTGTAGCACTGAAAGGCATTTAAGAGATAGGTCTTCATCAAGACCATCAAGCCACATGTACTGAGACAAGCTGAAGCATGAAAAAGGGTTGAAACAGGCCATAGTTGCTGTGATATCTTTAGGTGTTTCTTAAATTGCTCTTTGTGTTGTGTGGGTGTTCAGCAAGTCAGTACATTATACCAACAAGTTGTGACAAACGTTACAAGAAAATAAATGAAGCATATAACAAGTAACAGTCAAGGGATGTGATCCACATCACCAGAATTTATTATCAATGTGTTTGTGCATATACCAATGATTTTTATCTACATATTTCTACATACACAGACAGGTTAGAGAACACGTTATCAAGATGAGACAGATTGAGGAGATTAAAGTGGGCGTGTGGGCAGGGGCAAAGCGGCGTCGGAACATGTGAGCAACACATATATGCGTGTGTGTTTCCAAGAAAACAAAATGTTGGTGAAAGTTGACTTGGGTGCAGCCAGAGGACTTTGTAGGTTTTTGGAGTCTAAAGGAAGCCACTGTTAAATGTGTGTGTGTGTGTGTGTGTGTGTGTGTGTGCGCGTGTGTTCGAGGTCATGCAAACCATGTACATTCATTCCTTGCTTTTACAAAGATCAAGACTCATTCTCCCTCTGTCCCCCCCCTTTTTTTTTAAAGAAATGATTCCATTAAGGAGATCTTCACATCCTTTTATCTACCTCTCTGATGCTTACTCATGTTACCAGGCTGCTTTGTCAGACAACAACAGAAGTTATACAGTGACAGGCAGAACAATGAAATGCTCTTCTATAAATGGTGGACGATCAATCTAACCTGTGTTGACACCTGCAGCCATTCAAACAACAGAATGCTTTGTAATTAACTAAACAGGACCACATTTCACACACGGTAAATTTTGATGAGATCATCATGAGTTCAGTATATATACAGTAATCCCCACTCCATCGCGGGGGTTACGTTCCCCAATCCCCACAAAAATTGTGAAACCCGCGATATAGAAATACCCGAATTAAATACTCTCGAGGGTAGATTTTTTTTTATAGCATTTATGGCACTTGAATTTTTAAAGTTCTTTAAACACGCTTAAAATAATAGAAACACATTTAATCACATACAATGTATTGAGAGAGAGCAAGAGCAATGGCTAACACAAAAATATTGTACAATGTACCAGTGTACCAAACCCTCAATATGTTTACAGTAAATAAATGCTGTTTTTTTCCAAGCAAACTTATCTCACAATATAAGTCAATAATCATGCCCAAAGCTGTACATTATAAAATTAACCAATAGCCATCATTTTCTGTAGGCATAAAAATCAGGGTTGAAGGAGATTGACATTCAGTAAGACTGGTCAACAGCAAATTTGAATCAGAGATGGCTTTGTGTTCCAATTTTTTTTTCCTAGCTCATCGGGTTTTTGAAATACTTAAATGTTTTAATTTTTAAGTTTGACCTAGAAAGTATAAAAGCTTGCACAATATTTTCCTGTACTTTTTAATTTATAGCTATGATGTTCCAGAAAAAAATCTCCAGTTTCTAATGATTCCTTCATAAATATCTTAATATCTATTAATATATTACATATTATTATTAGAATCTGATGTTGTAGAGAAAAAAAATGAGGTCAAATTTGGAATCAGTGGGAAAAAAATAATTCAGAACAGATTACTTGCATATATGACAAAAAAAGTGTAAAAATTAGTTCATTGGTGTAATTTTCAACACAATCTGGACTGTGATGAAACACAGCACTTTGTTTCATTCTTCTTCTTTCAAATGTACATGGTCTCATTCAAAATAAATTTACAGCTATCTTGTGGTCAACTAATGAGAGTTAGACCAAAATATCATATATTGTTATTAACTGTACAAAGATATCCGTGAAACTGCGGGACTTGGAAGCTGGAACCGGCGAAGGAGGGGGGGTTTACTGAACAGTACTTTTGGTGACATTTCTGTTTGGTGGTGTGCTGTCATATTTTTTCTGATATAAAATAAGTGCCTTTGCACAATAATGAGCTAGAACATGTGGCAGTCGAAATGATCTTTGGGGTTCTGAAGGGAGTGTGACAAGGTGGCACTGAATGCAAGCTGCAACAAAACATCCAACGCTTCCAGCACGCATGCTGGGAGAGTTGTGGCAGGGTGCCACTATCCATATGGCTTTCTTTCTAGCACTGTCGTCGGCTGTACATGCATGCTCGTCACAGGTTCAGGCATGGTGAAGACAACAAGCCAAGCCCTGAAGCAAATGTGACCCTGTATGTGCACCCAAAAAGCGGCAGTACACCCCTCCTTAGTCACAGGAGGAGCAAGGCACCCGTTACAGTAAAATCAACTTGAAGACAAAATGGTCCAGCACCAAGGGGGGCAAAACCCCATTTGAAAGGTGGCAAATGGAATCCAGTTGGCACTCTTGGCCTGCAGACCGAGGATCACTTGTTGTCTGTTGTGAGGATGCCTGTGCCTGAGGTTTGTCTGCATTCTGACCTCTGACCCTGAGGCGCTGAAACAGATGTCGACCCATCACATAATAGTTGCTGTGTGTGTGTGTGTGTGTGTGTGTGTGTGTGTGTGTGTGTGTGTGTGCGTGTGTGTGTGTGTGTGTGTGTGTGTGTGTTAGAGGGAAATTGTGCAGTGATGCATGGATACAAGTAACACAGGTGTGCACACATAGCACACACAGGTGCAAGTACAGCAAGTGCGTGTCTTGACTGAGTCCAGGTGATGCGTTAGGCTCGTAGTAAAGGTCCTGTGGCCCCAGTGAAGGGCGCCGTCGAGCCAGAGTCGTAGCCCAGGTCCACTGCGGCGTGCGGACCACCAAGCAGCTGTCCTGGGAAAGGCTGAGCCTGTACTTGCCGGTCCCGGAAATTCTGGATGTAGCTCTGCATCACAAGATAGGGGGATTAAGCCTCTTGTATGATATGGAACTCAAGGTTTGGTTATCTCCAGTCATTTTTTTCACGGGTGTCCAAACTACAGCCGAGGGTCCAATTGTGGCATGTACAATGATGCCCTGAGAGTGACCAGCCTTCAGCTATTTTCGTTTATATTTTCCTTGCCTTTTGCAAGCGCCTTTTGTTTCTCCCGTTTTATCCTGGTGTCTGTGCCGGCGTCTTTATTTATACTTTGTCACCTTCGCGCCACTTTTTCTTGTAATAAATATTTCTTGCGTATATCTGAGTCACCGTTTTGAAAGTCCACTTGACAGAGATGAAAGTGGACTTTTCTGAAAATTCCGGAAAAAATAAATAAATAAAAAAATGTGTGTGTGTGTGTGTGTGTGTGTGTGTTTGTGTGTTCA
>NW_017805983.1:1564992-1594735 GCF_001891065.2 Hippocampus comes | reverse complement strand
TAAGCTAAGTTAGCCGAGACGACACTATGTCGGGCGGGCACGATTTTCTGCCAATCTGTGTTTTTTCCTTTTTGGCCAAATATATATTTTACGACAACTGTCTTGTTGACGGCCTCTTTTATTCTTTCCACTGGGGTTTAGCGGGTGTGTTTATAAAGAGACGAAAATTGTTTGGGGACTATCCCCCACGTTCTAGTTGAGATGGTATAACCCAAGAGGCAAAATGACGCTTGCTACTGTTGTTGCGAGTTGCCATTCGTTCTACTAAACCATTAGTCAAACGCCATCATGTCTTCTGTCGTTATTACACAAACAAAAATCTCTTTACTGTTACTAGTGTTAGTACCTCAATATGGCTACGCTCGTGAAAGCAATACAACGAACTCAAACGCGTCTTCATTCAATGTTGTCAACAAATATCCGGATTATGCAAATTTTCCTCAATTCTCCGGAGAAATTTTCATAAAAATTTGAAAAACCCGGAATTCCGGGAAAATCCGGAGAACTTTCATCTCTGACTTGAGAGCTTGGTACGTCTGCGGATCTATTCTAGTGGGATGCAGGATTGCTGACCGGCCCAAACTTCTGAAAAAAAAATCATTGACTTTTTGATTTATCACACCTCAGGACCATTTGGAATCTTCAATAATTTGGACCCGCAACCTAAAAATTGTGAGACAGACCCGCTAAGGGATCATGTGTGGTCTATGATTCTACTCACTGGTGAGAGGACGTCGGTGTCATAGCGCCGAATGGGATTGGGCTTGCGGCGATAGGCGTGGTCCTGGTGGAGTTGCTTGGCTTGGTTTTGGTTGGAGGAGGACACCAGATGCTTCTTCTTTTTCTTCTTGTGACGGTAGCGGTCGTCCCGTTGTCGAATACGCATCACCTGCATCCTCCTCTGCTGACGACTGATGATGACTGGGGAAGAGGAAACGGGGGCTCCGTTAGGTGCTTGAAACGAAAATGAAAAGAAGCTAATAGCAGAAGCACAAAAGGTATTGTGAGTAAAAGACTATCTGTGACCCAATTCAGGGGCTGTACACTTCAGACAACATTGAGGTGACCCTTCAAATTTACACAGCCTTTCTACAGAGGAACGTCATCACCTCTGAATTAGGGCACAGCTAATGGCATGTGTCCTCACCCTTGGTATGCGAATAGCCCTCAGCAGTCACCTTCCACTGGACCACCACGCCCAACAGGGTCAGGGCAGGCCACACCCCCAGCACCACCCACGTAAGCCAGCAAACCGGCTTCCCAGGCACGGCTTTCATCCGCTCGTACATGTACAGTACGAGCGCAAAGAGCTCCACGAAGTAGTCCAGCGCTACGGTGATGACGGCCGCGCCGAAAACAGCGGTGGACAGCGTGGTGAAGATGCGTTGCCACTGGAGGGTGAGCACGGCAAAGAGCATGCCCAGGCCAAGCAGCACGCCCAGAGGCACCCAGACAGAGCGTGGCGGGCTGTGGGAAAGCTCCTCCATTCCCACCAGGGTAGCGACGGCCACCAGCAGGCCGAGCAGCAAACCCACCATGAAGAGGCCCACGCTGCGAACCAGCATGGTAACCAGGCCGCACAGCGTGCCGATGCCCAGGCCGATGCCCACCGAGGCCTCCACACTCAGCTGGGTGTCCAGCACGCGCTCCTTGTAGCAGAGCATGAAGATGACGACCGAGCCGAACATCAGGCCTGTCAGGAACATCACCGCCTTGAAGCAGCGGTAGCCTGCGGGAGGGTCAACCACAAATGACTTACTGGACAGAAAGCTCTTCCAGCCTGTTCATGGATGAAAATTGATTTATACTGTGTGTTCATCTGACACAAGTCATATATTTGCTGTCAAATAGCACAATTTTGAGACCAGGTACACCCATTCATTGCCTTCTTGATGTCAAGGAAACCCAGTACAGTAGTCCCCAACCAAGTTGTTCGCAAATTCACCTATTGTGCATTACCAATCCTGTCATTTGCTGAAAACTCTCAGCAATTCACATTTTTGTGCTCTTTCTGTTAAACTCTAAGACAGTGGTCCCCAACTTTTTTTGTTTCACAGACCAGTTGAGACAGGTACATTTGGTCCGCGGACTGGCAACCATTTTTTTCCATTGCTTTTAAATTGCCAGTTTTAAAGCACTGGTGCTGACAACAAAGATAATTTTAGAGATTTTTTCCCCCCATTCATTTCAGTGTTATTCAACTGTACAACAAATGTAGAATAAAATAAAATAACAGAGAACCACAAAGAAATGGACTGATCAGGAATAAGAATTACGCCTTACAATGTAAACATAATTTTAAAGTACATATGGCGTTTGCATCATGCGACTTGCAAATGTGACTGATCAAAAGATGACACAATTGATTGCTGCTTTCATCTGTGGCTGCCAGCTGGTTATTAGCGACTAAACTGCTAATGTTTACGTGGACAGGCTGTGCAAACTGCTCACGTCTTCATGTTTTCCATTTGATCACTTGGGTGCTACCTGTTCCAATGATTCAACAGGTTTCTCGTATCGCCTTGTTTTTGACGACATACCATGCACAACAGCTTCCTCCTCCGCGTCGCTCTGGAGATACCGCTAAGGGAGGAACTTCGCTTGTCAAAATGGCTTCATCTTTGGAAGTCATGGCTGCTCATCAGCTGTGCGTAAAGCTAGCTGTACGTTTGGTCAATTTGTTACTGTTGCTTTCGGTTTACTGCTTCTTCTTTCATTGGCTAATTACATATTAATGTTCTAAGATGATTTTGAAATAAACTGTGTTGTGACAATAGTGGTATATTTATGGCTAAACTTCTAGCGTTGACTATAATCACTTGCTGATTTTCACCATTCAAGGTAGGGCAACGCAAATTACGGGTTTGCACAAGTGCGAGCACCCTCTTATAACTGGAATGTGGCTATTTTCAGAATTGACCAATTACATTCAAACTCATGTTGAATAGGAGAGGGGTTAATCAGGCAATTTAAATGGTGTCAGGTGTGTGCTGACTCCGTTTCTCATGAGTTTGATTGGTTAATTATGAAACCAGATGCCTCCAAGTTATATGAGAATGTTCACACTTGTGTAATCACGTTTAGTTGTTCATTTTTACTTCACCTCCAAAAAGATTAAAACTACAAAAATGCATTGAGTTGTGCAGGTCACAATAATGGTGGAAACAGTGTTGAATGTTTTGTTTTAGCATTATCTTATTCTTTTTGTATAAAAAAAATAATTGTCATGTGACTTTTTATATTCACGTCGGTGTAAATCAAGCGATACTGTGGTGTGAGGTCCGCCAAAGGTTCAACTTACCAAAGAAGCAGTAAATTACACCAAAGAGGCAGCACATGGAGCACACTACGGAGGGGACCACCTTGTAGCGGCCAGCCGAGTCTGCGCATCCGTTCAGTAGCCAGGGTTTCAGCTCCAGTTCAGGGCGAGCCTGCAGTGGTTCCAGGATAGTCGTCATGATGAGCAAAAAGAAGAATGGAGAACCCAGGAAATGGAGGATGAGAGGCGATCAGATGAGAAGCCAGGGAACTGGGAGACTACGGAGCGCCTCCCGGCTGAATGCCTTCACCTGTGGATGAAACAGGTGCCTGTGACCGAAGTCAATCGTGAAAAACTTTCCAGTGGAATTAGTAGGTAGAAAGAGGAAGCGATCAGGAAATTACGTAATTGAAAGTTGAATGGGGCGTGGGGCGGGGGTGGCTCCAATCGCTCACTTCACACTGCGCATGTTTTGGGCCCACATGTCAAAAACTAGTTAAGTAGTGCATTTCATTGAAAAGAAATCAGAGGAGCTGTGTTCACTCCCACCGTGGCGCAGACCACAGATCTGCCGCCCTGCACTCATCTGCAAAATTACCAACACCAGGTCTAACCCGCCTCCGCTCAGTCACATCATGTGCTACGGAGAATAACACCTTTCACGAAAACAGAGCCATGAATTTGAATTCAAGTTGCTCAGGATTCCTCCCTGATTCCAAAACCATGCATATTATACATTCATAAGACAGAAAAGACCAGGCAAATACACATCCAAATTTATCGTACTGATTTTGTTGTTGTTGTTGATATCTTTGGAGTAGGCCTAATTCAAAATCAATTGAAAGTACATTTTCACACAAGTTACATTAATATAAGTTTATGGTACTTGGATGATATTACTAATAAAATTTTTTTTCTAATTACATTTTTTTTGACAAGTGACTAGTACCTTCATCAAAATGCATTTTTAAAGTAACCCACCCAACTCTGGTTTTAATATTGCAAACCTCTCGTTTGACAATGATTTATCACCACTCACAGGTTTGACGGTGTCTAAGTTGGTGTCTCTGAAACGTTGACATGGATAACATAGAGAATGAATGAATGAATATAACCTTCATGTTCTCCTGAGTCTGAGACAAAAGATATTTCAAAATGTTCCGCAACTTGTATACTGTAGTCACTACAACATCGGCATGGACACAAATCTGTCATTAATAAGCATATTTGGTGAAGGAAAGCACCACACCAGACTGTGTCTGTCTGTCTGTTTGTGTTTGTCCATGTGTATGTGTGTTAGCATTAAGCCATTTTGTACCGCAGATGTCAATGTGCAACATCCTCTTAGTCAAATCAAACAAAATCTCACAGGCGAATTTTGATCCTGAACCATAAGATAAACAATCAGCCTCCCTGACGCCCCCCCGCCCCCCCCGGTCTGGCCTCTTCCTGTCTGTCACTATGACAACGATGGAATGCTGACAGATGCTTGTGAGGCTTGATCTGTCTCCTCCAAATGACAGAGCAATGACTGTCATAGCAACAGCATGAGAGCCAATCAGAGGCTTGGCAAGCACATATTGTCTATGCACGCATGCGTGAGATGGTGTCGGTTATGGCTCTGTCGCGCACATGCTGATCAGTTGTTGTATGTAAACAAACATCCGGCCATCCATCCATCGGCGTTCTGATGACTGAACTACACACACGCACACACGCACGCGCACACACACACACACACACACACACACACACACACACACACACACACACACACACACACACACACAGTGTACATACCATAATGTCAAGCAAGTAGATCAGACTCTGGAAGATTGCAAACAATACAAATCTAGCACACTGAAGCAATGTAGTTGGAAGTGAACAGCTAAAAAAAAAAAAAAAACCTCTTTAAGGAGCTACATGCAGTTGAGATTTACTCCGGTATCGCCCTTGAATCTACTCACACTGGCCTAACGAGATCTTCACAGAGCTCCGCGGAGCTTATCCTTAAATAACTCAGTGCACGTGGCAACCTCTCTTTGTCCTGTTCATCTGAAGTCACAGGCGAACAAATGCTGAGTGGTTTCCTGCTGCTCAATATTACTGTGCAGAGACCAGTCGGTGTAGATCGATATGACTCTTCTGTGGAAAGTGTGACTGGGTGCCAGCACGTGGACGACAGGCCTGAGCGTGACACAAAGGAAATGGTGGTTCGACTAGGGTGGCAAAATTCAAAGGCGGAAATGTCATATGGGAATGAAGGACAAAAGTTAACCTTAAAAGGGAACTTAAATATACAGTAAGCCCCCCATCCAATGCGCGTTTCCAGGTCACGGTCCTGCTATTTGACAATGTGAAGAAGAACGAAAACAGGAAGCACTTTCAGATTAGCCTCGTTTTTGCTGAAGATTACACTGAGCAACAAATGCTTCATTTTTTTTTTTTTTAAATCAGAAAGGCAACAAAATTTTTCACAATGGATTTTTTTGCACTGATTCTGAATCTTCCCTTGTTGTTCTTTAGCATGTCAGGTTTTCATAATAAAATAACAATAACCTAATACAGTCAAACCTCGGTTTTCAAACGTCTCTGTTCTCGACCAAATCGGTTTTCGATCAAAAATTTTGAGTTTTTTTATGCCTCGGATGACGACCGAATTTTGGTTCTCGAACAAACTGAGCGCACTTGAATGCGTCATTTGACTCCTCTCGCCTTCCTTACACGAGGAAGTGACGCTTCCTCGGGTAGACGAGGAAGTGACGCTTCCTCATGTAGTGTTACATTGTGAACAGACGTGTTCAATAAAGATTTTTTTTTAAAAAACAGAGTGAGGTTTCGGTTTTCGAACAAATCGGTTTTCGAACAGCCTTCTGGAACGGATTATGGTCGAAAACCGAGATATGACTGTATGTAATATATTCAATAATATTTATGAATTGAGAGTTAGGTTTGTCAACAGGTGGAATTTTATTTTGAAACATCATCGCTATTGATTAGAATGCATGGTAAAATCCATTTTGCACAAGGTTTTATAAGCCAAACTTAAAAAAAACTTTTTTCTTTTTTTTTTTCAATAACTCAAAAACATTTTCAGCGTCAAAATTAGATTTAGGGACACATAAAGCCATCTCTGAAATAAAGTGACAAATTCTATAAAGCTCCATTTAATTTCTATGAATTCCCATGGAAAGTCTCAAATTTAAATTTTTTCCAAAACTCCCCATCTTAACTTTGCGGAAATTTACAGAAAATGTCCCTAGATTTTTGCAACCTTAAGTACAAGTGGAAAAGGGGAATATTTTCAACTATCTGACAGTGCTTTCTGTGTGCTCTGTTTGCACTTTGCACAGCTGCAGGTGGTTCTCAGGCCACCCACCTCCGTATGCAGCCACTCATTACACCGTTAGCGCCAACCTCCTCCGACAAAGCCTCCTCTTTTTCTGTCGCATCTCAGCCTCAGCAAAAAGAACCAAGACGCCTCCGTGCAGCGTGAGCTGATGAATGTAAATGATGCTTGTTGCCACGGACAACAGCTACCGTTCTTCAGAGGAACTAAACAAACAAAAGCCGCATGGCCGCGTTGCAAGGAGCTGGGAAGGGGGGGGGGGGATGATGACACATGAGCAGATCAAAACTAACATGTGGGGCATTTCTTTCCTCATGAACTCTCACAGAGCCGTAGGGTTCAATGACTGTGTTGATATCCTGGCCACTTGCACACAACACAAGCCTTCGTTGGTCACACTAGAGTGAGGAGGGCAACTGGTGTGGCGCATGCAGCCCTTTGGTCAATTGAAAAAAACAAACAAACAAAAAAAATATTTATTGTTACTTTTGTTTTTGGGTGTGGGGGTTATGTGCATTTTTCAATAGTGGACTGCTGCATACTTGTGGTTCAGCACCCTTTTCACAGATTTCAATCTAGATTTTTTAAAATTGTTTAGTGTTTTTTGCGGGGTGTAGGGGCAACCTGCATTTTTCATGAAAATTGCATACAAGAGGCTGACCAGCATTTTATTGAAAGAATTTTTTTTTTGGGGGGGGGGCGTTACAATAAAAACAAAAAAACAAAATCCAATGCATTTCAATGCAGGACAAAAATGCACAAAATAACTTCTTGCACATATTTTGGTTAGCTGTTCAGCAGTTTTTATTTTGGTGCCTTGAATGGTAGTTTTTATGCACATGTACCCTTTGTAAATGGGGAGGGGAGGGGGATCACAGTATTTGTAGTTATTTTGTGATTGCTCAAACACTTTGTTGTTCAAGGCTGGATCGCTGATATGTGCATTGAGCAAGATACTGTGATTCACATTGGGGCAATAAATCACAGACGCATGGATGATTTTTGTCCATATTTAAAATGGCATTTTTGTCAGAGCTGGTTAGGAAGTACATGATATTATGCGGCCCCCAGTAGTACTGATGAAAAATTATGGGCCCTTCCAGCATTTAAGTTGTCCATCCCTGCATTAGAAATAGCATACTGCAGTAGTACATGGAAAATAAACCGATACCAAATAAATGCTCAAATAGCTATCAAAATGCCTACTAGTTTGGCCTTGGGGCAAGTGCATCACAGTAGGTTTCTTTACATGCTAGTTGGCCAAAAATGGTATGAATGGTGCACAGAAATGTCACACAGAATAGTGGGGGGTGGGGGGGGACATTTTTAATAAGGCAGTCGTGCGTGGCGGTGAGGACAAAAAGCATACTAGTAAACTGACAATTAAGTGCACTAGACATGTTTGGAGACATTTGTACAGCTGCATGCAACTTGTATGGTGCATTTTGGAAAATATGGATATAATTCACAGGAATATTTTAGTATATCTGTATCGTATTTGTCTACGTCCGCGCCTCGAATGTGAAATTAAGGTGATTAAAATTGAATAAACGCTGCCTTCAGCAGAGAAGTGAAATGGTGCGTGCTGCTGTCACGGACCGCGGGGAGACGTCAGTGCTGCAAAAGCCCCCATGTTTGTGCCTCACGTTGCACTGCCAACCATCCGTTGAGCCTCTCGACGAACTCATCGACCGCGATGCGGCCATCCGCGAAACCCCGATCGACCTCCATCCCTGACTGACCTCAATTCAATGCCGTGCATTCCGACTCTTCCTCACGAATGACTCGGCAGCATCCGTTGTTTGACAGCAGGTGGTGCAAAAGACGACTGACGGGGGACTCACCATTATCGCCTCCGACGGGGTGACGCTTCGGCACCGCGACGTCCTCATGACTTCAGAGGGGGCCACCGCAGCCCGAGACCCGACCATTCCTTGGACACCCAGCCCGTCAAAAGGTGTGTTTCGTCCGTCGGCGTGGGGCGGGACGACGCGCCTCTCCCGATGATCCGGATGCGGACTAGTCCTCCATGACTGGAGCTCTTTCAAATAGGTCGACGAAGAGGAGCACCGCGGGGAGGTCGGCAGACGAAAGTGGAGCGGGCCCGGATGGACGGACGGACGGAGGCGGGATGTCGTGCTTCCCATGAAGATGGCAGGCAGCCGCTCATGCCCGCGCGCCGCCTGGAACACTGACTGTGTGAAGGCCAAATGCGCCACCCACAGGCTGACAGTCGAAAAACACCCACCTTCTCGAAAAAGACGGGGAAAAAAATAGCGGGTGTCTTAGAAACACTCCTCACCTAGAAAAGTACTCACAAAAACATAATTTTCATTAAAAAGTTTTTTAAAAAGTTGCACAAATACTCCCTCGCCTGAAAAAGGGCGACAGAGTAGGTACCCCATGGACTGGTCGCCACACGAAGGAATAGCATTCGTCATTGTTGCATACAACAAATTTTAGAGTGCCCACCCTTTTGTGCACAATAAGGCCTAAAAACAGTGTACTAAAGAATAATGATCAACAAAGTGTACAGAACGACATCAACCCGTGTATTCATCTTGTAATTGTCATTAGTGTAATTACCTTGTGGCTTTGTTAATTGTAGTTGAGCGAAAACTGGCTGAATTTATTTTTCCAACCCGTCTCACTCACAGTTGAGCATTTCTTCTGCCTAACATGCTGCTCTGTGAGGCAAAATGGGTGGTGGGGAGCCTCGGGCAGTGCACGTTGGTAGGTTGACCATCGACAAAATCTCTTCTCTACATCATGACAATGAAAAAAAAAAAAAAACATCATGACAACGAACTTCAGTACAAGATCATGTTCGCTACAATACCTGAAGTGTCCAGAGGAGGGCGACTGACAATACTTATTTTGCATTACCAGTTTCGGCCATGTTCTGCAAGTAAGCCACTCGCCGATATCCTATCTCCAAGTGTTTTTTTATAGAATCTTTATTCGAACTAGTTCTAATACAATTCTCAATAAACGGAAAATAAAATGAACATGTTATTAATACATACACATATTACAAACATTTAAACAAAAAAGAAGCCAGGGGATTTTAAACAAAAATTTCAAATAAGGAGCATATAGCCAGAGTTTTAATAGCTTTCTTGTTTTTAGAAACCATAATAGAACTTAGGTACTGCTTTATTTCTGTTTCAAAAATTAAGAAAAGAGGTTTTAAATTACTCATCTGGATTTGTGGATATGGAACTTGGCGAGAATAATTATTAAATTTATAATGAAGGAGGGTCCAAGTGGTCTAATAACAGGAGTGAGTGCAAAGGGAACTAAAGTAAAAAATATGCCTGGTTTTTATTCGGTGTTTTTTTTTCTCTTTTTCACATCACAACGTACACTATGCAAGTTAATAAAAGAGGGAAAATGAATAGCGCGCAGCTTTTCATTGGTACTGTGTGAAGTTATGAAAATGTCTTGTGTATTGACAGTAAAGTATGTAAAAGTCAACTATGTTTGAGTCACCAACAAAGATGAATCAACTCGCAAAATACCAAAACAAAATCCGTCATTAGATTTTGTGGTACAAGTTAAGGATTAAACAAGCGTAGTGTAGCGTCTATCATGTGCCAAAGTCGAACAAGACATTTCAACCTTGTTTTGGGTGTATTGTAGTCAGGAATACATACAGGATGTGATGTGGGTTTTATTTTATAAGTGTTCTGTATTATTTTCATACACTTGAAAAGGTCCTTGCTAATGTAACTACTGGTTAGATCTATCTAATTCATTCATTCATCTTCCGAACCGCTTGATCCTCACTAGGGTCGCGGGGGGTGCTGGAGCCTATCCCAGCTGTCTTCGGGCAGTAGGCGGGGGACACCCTGAATCGGTTGCCAGCCAATCGCAGGGCACACAGAGACGAACAACCAACCACGCTCACATTCACACCTAGGGACAACTTAGAGTGTTCAATCAGCCTACCATGCATGTTTTTGGAATGTGGGAGGAAACCGGAGTACCCGGAGAAAACCCACGCAGGCCCGGGGAGAACATGCAAACTCCACACAGGGAGGCCGGAGCTGGAATTGAACCCGGTACCTCTGCACCGTGAAGTCGACGTGCTAACCACTGGACTACCGGGCCGCCATCTATCTAATTGAATATGACAAATAAAATTGAATTGAACAGAATCTATTCAGTGAAGTCACTGATGGTGTCGTGTTACGCTCGCCTGAGTTGTGTGCGGGCAGCGGAAAATCGGTTCCCACTCGGGAACGGAGTGGATGTGGGGTGTGAATGGTTGTTTGTCACTATATGTGCCCTGTGACTGACTGGCAACCAGTTCTGGGTATAGTCGGCCTTCCGCCTAAAGTCAGCTGGCATAAGCTCCAACAACCCCACACAACCCTGTTCAAGATAAGAGGTGTTGAAAATGGATGTATGTACTCAGTGAACAGTAATGAGAAAACTACTTGAATCAAATCCTTTTGTTGTTGTCTTTGCCTTAAGCTCCACCTTTTTCTTCTGTGCTGGATACAGTTTTCGGTTTCATTTCCTCAGGCTCTTTGCAGGAAACGAAGGTCGATGGGCTTTGCAGGAATGAGCAGCGTTCGCGTTTTGGCCTGGATGGTGGCACAGTCGTCTCCCCTCGGCCGGACCTCGAAGTGCTGCATCAGCTGCCAACAACAAGTTGGCATTCCTGACTAAGTTCTTAGCACTTTAAAATTCTGGTTGCGTGATATGAGACAAACATGGTGGCGCTTACCCTGCACAGAGCAAAGTACATCTCCATCTCGGCCACTCTCTTACCCACGCAGCCTCGCACGCCCACACCAAAGGGGATGAAGCTGTATGGGTGGTGCCGGAAGGGGCCTGGCGTCACCCTAGCAGCGCGAAGCCATCGCTCTGGCATGAACTCGTCAGCACGGGCGAACTGTGTGTGGTCGTGGCTAACGACGTAGTGGCACAGGTGGAACTGAGTCTGGAAGCAACATGGCACAAGCGTGTCCTTTGGATCTCACAGCGGCATGTGAAAGCATCTGACTATAATTTCGATTAATCCATTCAAACATTTTCTATAGGACTTAAACCTTGTTTTGGTTACCGGTGAGCTGGAGAAAGATGGGAATGCCATTCAGCCTCACCCACTAAAACGGTGTAGTGTTTTGTTGTTTTTTTTTTTTTTTTTTGTAGGAAAAATAGCACTCAATAATATTGTACTTTATAAATACATACACAATAAAACAGTGTCAGTGATTACCTGAGTGTAACATGCTTTTGCACCTCACCCCAGCACCACCACCTTGATAAAGCAACAGATACTTTACTGATTACTTCATTTTAAAATTAAAGTTAGATTAGAGGTTATTTGTACAGTTACATTCAGCAGATACTGACAGTCTTTCTAGACTTCGCTTAACAAATAAATTTTAAAATAATATCTCAAATAAAAGCAGTCTTTTTGCGTGACATCTTTAAGTATTACTGTTGTAACAACAAAACACAATTTTTATAATATGCTGCACATTGTATATCACTATAGCAATTAAGTTTGAGGTCCTCCTGCACACAACCTGGAGAGACACTTGTGAATGCATACTGTACTGACATGTTTTTTTTGTTTCTTTTTTTTACTAGTTATTGAAGCTAGCTAACACCTTGTCGATAGCACCGCGTGTGCAACAAACCATAGTATTTTGTTATGAGCTGGCACAAACTCAAAAGTGACTGTATTTCCAGCTTGAAAATGTGAAACTCTTGCTGAAAACATGACAGGACACATTTGTGATGGCGCTCCCTCAGACGGGAATGTGAAGATGAAAATTCCCAGGATGCCTTCCCATCTTCAAGCTGTAAATACCAGTTTCCCTTTCTTACGTGTTCCATAATACTCTATATGGCTGTTTGTTGAGTACCTTGAGTGAATACTATGGTGTTAGGAATCAAGTGTCCTCCTGGATTTCACTATTCATAAACTCTTATATTTTATAAATTGCAATAAAAGCGACAGGGAATCACCAGGGCTGAGAAGTGTGTGGTTTTTTTGTTTTGTTTTTAAGTCTTGTTAATTCTTTATCACTGCTCTAACCTGGAGGTAGTAAATGCAACTAACTGCCTTTGATGGTGAAAAGTGCTACTTTTTAAAATACAGTACTGACTTCACGTGCAATAATACAATACATCTTAGTAGAAGTAAATATTATCTGTGAAATAGTTTGCTGGTACGATAAATGTAACTGTAATCTGATTTCTTAACTAGAAAAAATTAAGGCATTAGATTGGTTGTTACTTTTAAATGTTCACATTTTCGAGTAAAACGCGTCACTGACATTGCTGGCAAAATCACAATCTAAGTTCCCCCAGTGCACTTTACAGTTGGAGTAGGTCGAGATGGTCACCCCTTACACATTCCGAGCCCAACCGAACCACGCATGAGCAAGCACGGGGCAACAGTGGCAAGGAATCCTTCTTTCTAAGGAAGAAACCTCGAGCAGACTGCTGACTCTGTGTGCCAGTACCTTCTTTGGGAACCAGTAGTTGTCTACCACCACCTCATTTTCTGTAACAAAGCGTCCGTTGCCAGGAACAACAGGATACAAGCTGGAGCGAAAGAACATTTCAGAGAGTCAGCTCTCATGAGAGAACAGGACTAAAAACATTTGGTGTGCATTGAACCCTGAACTGGGTGGCTCCAAATATTTGTGCAAAGTGGAGCACATGAGACAGCTCACCGTAACGTCTCTTTGATGACAGCCTTCAAGTAGGGCATTGCTTGAAGGTCGTCCACGCTGGGCTTACGTCTGTCGGCACACACGGCATTTATCTCCCTGTAGAGTCGATCCTGCACTCGCGGGTCCCTCGCCAAGTGGTACAAGGCCCAAGACAGAGTGTTGGAGGTCTGACATCATCATAACACATCAACAGGTTCACTTTGGATCACAGAAGAAGACAATTTTAGCATTGGACACGGCCCAAGATATGCTATCTTTGAGAGCGGCTGTCCCAGTAAGACAAACACGTCTCAGCCTGACGCGTTAATTCAGCTAAATTCACGCAGCTACTTGTAGGCTCCGATGAGGGAATCAATCTGCAGCCAACTCAAAATGGGCGGAGTTGATGGCAGATTGATTCCTCAACGAAAAAAGATCCATGTCATTTGACACCATTGCTCAAAAACAGACCATTTCTCTCTGTATTAACATCTTCATGTTGCTGTTCCATAACGTTTTATATGAATCCAAAGAGCCTATGCTCAACCTCTAGTGAAATGTTTTTATTTGGGGCTTTTTTGATTCTGTTTAAAAAAAAACAAAAAAAAACGTCTTAGTCCCATGGCTCTTATTTGATCAAACAAGTCGTTTCAAACACTTAAAAGTGGAGCATCTTAATTTGATTTGTCACTCTGACTTCTTTTGAACTTCATTTGAAACGTCTGAAAATATTGTCTGTGTACTTGGTTGGTTTTGCATTTCAATTGGGAGTTTATGGAAAAGCGGAACCAACTCCCCTTGTAGTCCATATTAAGTTTGATTGCACTACAGTAATAAAATGTCCAAAAAATAAAAAATAAACCACTCTACAAGACCATGCACCATAAGTGCATCTGGATGGACAACCTTTGTGTTCACATTCCACACGTTAAGTCATCCATTCTGAGGACCTTATTGTGGCCAAGGAGTATAAAGTGACAAAAATGAAAACAAATTCACATGTTAAATATGTTTAAAAACACTCAACACATTTACAAAGCGCCAAACAACCGTTGCAACCGTATTTTATGTGCTGTGCATAATGAGTGCCTGGATTGGCTGACGCAAGTGGCCTTGAAATCCAGTACTTCCACATTCCGCAGACACGTACCACTGCTCTAGAGTACATCTATTTGATTTGTAAAAGGTTGTTTTTAAAATAATGTTCTTGTTGAGTCTTTCTTTCTAAATTAAACTAAAAATTTCTTTTAAACGTTGCACACAAGAAATATACCAAATTTAGAAAAATATTAAAACTAGTCAAAATTAAACTAAAAAGAAGGATTTGGGGAGAAAATTAAACTAATAAACACAAAAAAACCTAAATCAAGCTAACTCAAAAAAAAAAACCAAAAAAAAAAACCTGAAAATGAAATAAAAATAATTAATGAAAAATCCAAACTTATTATAGCTCTGTTTAACTCACATCAACGTACTGTATTCCCTCGGCACCAAGATGACGAGAAAAAGAGCAGGCAAGTTTTTTAGCAAATAATGGAGGGTAGATTCCACTCCCCAAAAACATAAATATAGTGAACTAGGGCCAGATTGAGTAATCGGCTGGCTGATTTATTCAGGCAATGTATACTCTAAGTAGGCAAAAATCGGCCAATTTTTTTTTGCAGATTTTTGACGATTTCTTTCTTTTTTTTTTTTTTACACATTAACACATTACATCACAAGACAAATGTTATATTCAAACAGCACCATCCCCCCCATGGAGAATTGACAAAAAATGGGCAGATTTGTGCAAGCATTAAATTTACTTCAACTAAATTCAAATGTAATGTATTCATCTATTATCTGAGTCACACATCCTCACATGGGTTAGGGATGTGCTGGAGCCTATCCCAGCTGTCTTTGGGCAGTATGCGGGGTACACCTTGAACTGGTTGCCAATCAATCGCAGAGCACACATAGACGAACTACCACTTGCACTCACACTCACACCTAGGGACTATTTAGAGTGTTCCATTAACCTGCCATGCATGTTTTTGGAATGTTGGGGGAAACCAGAGTACCCGAAGAAAAAACACGCAGGCACAGGGAGAACATGCAAACTCCATGCATGAAGGCCAGAACTGGAATCGAACCCTGCACCTCTGCACTGTGAAGCGGACATGCGTACCAATAGTGGGTTTTTCAGTTAGTTCATGACATATTATGGAAATCGATTGCGAATCAATTGGTGATCGGAATTTAAGTCTGCCAAATTTCGGAATTGCATCGGCCTAAAAAAAAAAAAAAAAAAAAATCCAAATTAGTCAAGCCCCGATGTGAACAGATAATATGCTGGAAAGCGCTGTCTGTGGCTGAGTTTGTCCTGTGAAAGTGTATCAGAAGTTGTTATCACCGTGTCAACTCCGCCCAGCAGCAGCTCAGTCACACTGATGTAGATCTCAGATCGGGTTATCTTGTCGGAGGACAGGAGGTAGGTCAGGTATAAGCCTTCTGTCAGCTCACCCCGCTCGGTCTGGGTTTGGATGTCAGCCAATCTGCTGTCGATGAGCTTCTGCGCTATAGCGTCAAAATTCATTGTGAGCTATTTCAACTCAAAACCGAAAGAAAGTTCAGAACCAATGCTTCACACAAAGTTGTACGCGCAACTGTCAAAAACCTTACAGTGATCAGTACATTTGTTAAGTACAGCACAGTGCTTAAAGAGGAAGTCAACCCCCAAATTTTCTTGACGAGAATATGTTCTATGCAGCTCCACTAGTCTAAACGTGGCATTCTGATTAATTTGAGTGTGTGGAATATGTGTTTTGCAGTAAAATCCACCCATTTTGTCCATCTCAGGGGGTGGCCATTTTGCCCCTTGCTGACGACTGAAAATGATATAATAAATTGCTCGGGCTCAGGTAACGACCAGTCATGGTTCAGCTTCACAAAACAGGTGGACATACTGAAAAACAACATGTGTAATGTGTTTTTTAACATATCTAGCATCATTATAATGATTTTTTTAAATTTTCTAAAAACCTAACCAAAAAAACTAAAACATTGACAACGACTGTTCCAGCCTACCAATGTCATAGAGGTTGTCCCAGGCCTGAACAAAGCGTTTCCAGAAAGGAAGGATGCGACGGGTCCAGCGTGGAAAGATAACAACAATCTCAGAGAGCGTCAGCATGTCGTTGACGGCAGCGATGAAGCGCTCCGTGTCTTTAGGAAGGTCCTCCTGGAGGCAGCCCAGCCTGGTCTCAAACAAAATGTAGGAAATACCTACATGATGGCATTTAGAAGAACTTCAACAGCACCTCACCTCCACTGTTGCCTCCAGCATCATCGCAGCAGCAACTCACCTTCAAAGCCAAACTTGTAGAGCTCAGCGGTCACATCAGAAACAGAAACTCCATCTGGACTGCGAGCGCGCAGAAACTCAATGCGTTTAAGCAGATCTTCGACCACCTGGTGGATGATGGGAGCGTAGGCTGACACTTCCTGCAGCTTCAGCATTTTTGGGTTCAGAGCACTTCGGATCCTGTACCACTCCTGCCCCTTGCTGAATGGTCAAAGTAATCAAAATGTCACCATTTAGCCTTATTAACCAAATCACAGGAAGCTTCATGTGTTTTTATATTCCTATATTCAAGTGAAGTTACAATGTTTAAACTGTGCACAATGTTACAGTGGAGGAAACTCTTTTTTTCATCTCGTCTGTTTAATGCACAGTACAGTCTGTTTTTATTACTACAGTTCATTTGTATTTAACTTTAAGTTCAATACATTTGAATTTAATCTTCATGAACTGTTTGTGGCCGGCACGGTGATCGACTGTTTAGCACGTCCGCCTCACAGTGCGAAGGTGTAGAGTTTGATTCCGGCTCCAGCCTTCCTGTGTGGAGTTTGCATGTTCTCCCTGTGCCTGCATGGGTTTTCTTCAGGTACTCCAGTTTCCTCCCACATTGCAAAAACATGCATGGCAGGTTAATGGAACACTCTAAATTGACCCGAGGTGTGAGTGCGAGTCGAAATGGTTGCTCGTCTCTGTGTGCCCTGCGATTGGCTGGCAACCAGTTGAGGGTGTCCCTCCTCACCTACTGCTCGAAAACAGCTAGGATTGGGTCCAGCATGCCCGCGACCTTCGTGAAAATAAATGGATTAGAAAATGGATGGATGGATGAATTATTTGTTTTTAAACATGTATCTAGGTACACTTTTATGTGCAATACATTTGAATGTAATCATATTTTAAAGACAGGAGTGTTTTTTTCCCCTATGGTTAAGTGCAGGGATAACGTCATCCAACTGCATAATGTTACAATGACTTTTTGCTTCTTTAATTGAGGATATTTGTTTTTACTTTTCATTCACAGTACAGTGTATTTTTAAGTTTCTTGTCTTTTATATTGTGTTTTTTAAAAATTATGCTGAAATAAAGGACATTTCCATAATGTGTAATTCATACCTTTTTCCCATGCATTAAAGCACATTGTTGATTTTCAAACTGTGCATAATGTTCCAAAGGGTTACAATCATGTTAAATTTACATGTTGTGCTTACAATAATAGCGAATACTGTATACTATTTAGCAATAAAACACTTTATACAATTTATAAACATGTGACTGCCAAAGCTGATTCACAGAAGATGTTTGTACCCTGGAGGTACATGTACTCACTCTACATGCAGACCGTAGGCTTGTCCCCTCAGGTCCCTGTATTCCTTCCAGTGTGGCAACTCTGCTCGCACAGGGTAGCGTCCTTCCTGATAGATCACCTGAGCAATGAGCTCAGGACTGGCCACATTGACCAAGTCAAATTGGCCAAACTTGGAGCGCCAGATGGGCCCGTACAGATTCTTCTGTACACCCTAGAGAACAAGGTCAGGTGAAGGGAAAAATGCAGAGGCTCCCATGGGACGTCGGAGGTGATATACAGTATGACTTTTGCAGGTTCATTAGGGCATGCGGCGTAAGAATATGTTGTCACGCAGCACAAAGAAAGCAAGCTCGGTTAGCATCGTACTTACTGGTTTTGATTTTCATACAAATATTTACTGTACTCCTCTCAACTGCCTTTGCTTTGCTTCTGTTGGCCTGTCTTATGCCCAGTTGTGCGCAAGTGCGGAATGGACACTTTATTTTTTTAATTTTCTGAGGCGCATATTCCAAAATACTAAATTTCACAAATGCTCCTGAAGCTCAAGCTAATCGCTGTATGCCTGAAAAAGCACAGTAAATGATTGTCCCCCCATTTGTCACACCTTTTTTTTCTCAGATGTGTTGTTATTCCTCAGGTGTGGTGGTTTCTGAAAAGATTTTTTTTAAATGCAAACTCCCCCTTTTAAGTAGAAGAGTTTCAGACCCTTGAATACGAAAAGACTGGTATTAGTAGAAGTACTGTCGAAGAACTAATTAAACTCCTTAACTTAAGTAAATAATAAATATAGAAAAAATAGCATGCAAAATAGGCTCCTTCTGTTCTTAACTTACATAGTGCTTAAACGGAGAAGGAAAACTGTGGCAGGTTGTTTAAGAGCTTGGCTTTATTTATGCTATCAAAACATGTTCCAGCCTCTTCCCATACCTTTGCCAATGTTTCGACTGACAAAAAAATTGTCATTTAGAGAAAGCTAACTCCTTGAAAAATGCACCTTAAACTTTTTAGAGTGGCACAAAACACAATGTGTTTACCACAAATAATTAGCACGAGTGCCGACAACATTGAACAAGTCTGAAATACAGTACATGGATGGGGAATATATTGCGTTTCTACTTTTAATCTGCTGCGTCAACCTGAAGATCTAACTCAATACATCAATTACAATGTCAACCACAGGTGACTTTACCTCCCTCCATTTGTCTTTTGTTTTTACACTGTATGAAATAAGAAGCAGCCTTTTACAAAAAGTACAATATTTTTTTAAAATGTGGCGTAGGAGTAAAGAGTCGTCGGAAAAAATACTCAAGGAGACAAAACAGAAAACTACAGTACTTAGGTATACTTCGTTACTTCATACTACTCTTTGTAGGTTAATGATAATGAGAGTAGGATTGCGCAGGAAAGAAAGCGAATACGCCGTGCCAAGGGTTCCATTAATTAGAGACCCATGAATAACAAAATAACAAAGAGCATGATTTATTTTTTTTAATTAATTCCACATTTGAGCATTTTAAAAATCGGCAAGTATACAACATGCACAAAGACCTTCAATTATAAACTAACTGGAAGGATTTTAAAAATAAATCCGTCGAATGACACCCCTTCGAACCGAACCCAGCAGGCTGAAGGTCCGGCCCGTGGTTCTGCTTACCTGCAGCAAGTGGCTTTTGTCCGCATAGCCTTTGACAAATAACCAGAAAAGTGTTTTGGACAAAGTAGGTCCGGGCAAGTCATCGATGGTCTTCAGTTTGGTCGCTTCAGCCCTTGTTTGTACGAGTGTTCTGGTCCAGAGGCCGACCGAACCTCCGCGTCGACAGAGTGCAAACAGGCGAGGCGGAGAGGGGGACATTTCCTTTTTTGTTGTGAGCGCCCAGTATATTTTCCGAAGAACCGCTGATGGTGTACACTGTACAGTACTGGAGTTTGTTTTGGTTTGTGCGTCAATCTGTAGTCACTCACGGTGTTGCATTTAATGCCACCCAGTGGACTTTACGCAGAAATGCAGGGATTTTTTTTCCTGTATTACATTAAAGCAGTGGTTCTTCATCTGTGTTCGATCGAACCCTAGGGGTTAGACGGAGCCTCTGCCATGTAGGTTAACACATACTTGCCTCAAAATGTCAATTAGTTATGACACGCCCACTTGGCCATAGCTGGCTGCAGATGATCACATGCTTGTCCAATCAGTGCTGCGGGAAACTTAATTCGCTCAGTCGTCACAATGTGACTGGCGTGTTAGTACGTCATATAAAAAAAAATACTTATTCCATGTAATTTTATTTGTTTTTAATAAATGTGTTTTTTAATGTCTTGAATTTGTAAAAAATCATATTTTTATTTTTCACTCAAGAAGGGTTCGGTGAACGTGCATATGAGCTGGTTGGATTCGGGACCTCTAACAAGGTTAAGAACCACTGCATTTAAGTATTGAGAAGAAGCTACGTGTGCGATGGCACGTCAGGGGCATAATTCGGTTAAAAAAAGAGAACAGTGCGGTAGCCAAATGGATGAATAACAGTTTATTTATGGTGTGTGGCTTCGACAAAGCCAGCCTCATAGACTGGAATGTTAATACAGGAGTTCGGTTAATGCAATGGGTTACATCGTCATCTGTGAGGTAGAAATAAGGTTGCTATCACTTCTGGGTAAAATAATTACATGAATTTACTGAAAACCATACAACAGATGAAAACAAAAAATGGACATACTATATGCCATAAAAATGTTAGCCGGAGAATACTTAAACCAGAAAAATGAAAATAAAAATCACATTTCTTCCAAAATGTACTAATATGTTAAAGCCACAACATTTAAATAACGTATTTCATACAGCATTTAATAAAATGCAACGACCCACTTCTTCATGCATACTGATGCACTATAAAATGATGGTTAATAGAGCAGACAGCATAAACATTATAAAATTGCTGAAAAACAACATGCACTCATTTTAATGAAATTACATGTACAAAGGTAAGTTCCCACCAACACCTTTACAAACAGTCTCAATGAGTATTAAACCCAAATATTACCATTCACATGCACTAGAACTTATTTCTGGTTCGCATGTCCGCCTCACAATACAAAGATCCAGGGTTCAATTCCGGGCTCTGGCCCTCCTGTTTGCAGTGTGCATGTTCTCCCCATGCCTGCGTGGGTTTTCTCCGGATACTGCGTTTTCCTCCCACATTCCAAAAACATGCATGGCAGGTTAATGGAACACTCTAAATTGTTCCAAGGTGTGACTGCGAAAATGAATGGTTGTTTGTTTATGTGTGCCCTGTGATTGGTTGGCAACCTGTTCAGGGTGGCCCACCCTCTCCCCACTGCCCGAAGACGGCTGGGATGGGCTCCAGCATGGTCCTCGTGAGGATAAGCGACTCGGATAATGGACAGATAGATTCCCATTCTCGTTCATAGATACATTTTCTGACTCATCAGAAAAGCAGAAAGCAGCTGCATAATGTCTTCAAGACAATGCACTTGAGACTGGCTTCCAACGATATTTTTTTCTTTTGTTTTTTTCCCCCTAAAATTAGGGAATCCTGCCCCAAATGACTTAAGTACACTTAGTATGCAACAAGCAAAATTGTTCAGAACAATTTTGTAGTTTTCAGAAAACATACAAAACGCAAAGAGTGCAGTCAGGACAGATGTGTAAGATTGCCACAAAAGTGGGTTGATGTGCACTTAGCAAACTTAAGCACAAAAACAGTAGCATAGCTACACTTAAGTGTGTAAAAATAAATGCTTTTGATAAATAAACATACAAAATGGAGACAGTCAAGAGACAATGACAGGACAGGAAATAAAGAAATTGTGATTGTCATAAAGGGAAAAGTGATGAGGTGATTGCACGGGATACATTAGCCCTGAATTGATTCAAGGCCAGAAATACATGTGCATAACAGAAGCACTCAGAACATCAGCGATGCCATTCAGCAACAAAAATATAAACCTGATACAATTTAATAATTTGGCCAATTGTGTGAAAGAAAGCTAAAGAGCTAAAAACTGGAATAAATACATCAAGGATAATATCCGTTACCTATGAAAGCACTTTGCTTACAGATAAAAAATGGAGGTCCTTTGTGCTGCTATTACACAAGTAGACCTATGCACCTGATAGATGCTCTCCTTCCAGTTGTTAGTTACATGTGTTCATAGAGAAATTAAAAAAAATAAATCAAGAGATTAGCAAAGGCATTGCAACGCATATTTATATTCCATAACATTTGGAATTGCTTAGACTAAATGCACATGACCAGGTATCAGATGCCAGTTTGTACCGCAAGGCAATTCATACGTATTAAAACATACATTTGAAATGCAGGCAAAAATGTAGACGTCATATGTTCGTTTTTACACTGTATTTAGTTGGATTCTTTATTATTCCATCTTTAGGTCAAATGCAATTTTGAACCATTGGGTTTCATTTTTGAGACGAGAGTATGCCTCCAAAGGATGCTTAACACAGTTTCAACACGAAACCTGGAGCAACCCTCGAGGGAACAAAGAGTACCTGAAGTGGAGATTTGGAAATGTTTTTCCTCATCACTCAGCGGGGTCGACATCCTGGCTGTTATACTCAGCTGTTTCCATCTTGAGGATGTAGGGAATGATGCTGTCAATTGAGACGTTGCCGATCAAGCCAGTAAAGAAGAGCTCCTCGGTGATGTTGGAGTTCATGAGGCGCAGCGCCGGGAGTCGAGTCAGGATGCGAGTCAACCTGAAGATGGATGGAGACATGCACGCATGCACGCACGCACGCACGCACGCACACACACACCCACCATAAGTGCAGAGTGAAAAACAAAGTCTGGTAGTTTTAGGAGCATGACAGATCAGTGATTTGCAAAATGTGACACGAGTACAATTAGTGGTATGTGGGCTCTCTCTAGTGGTAAGTGAAGTAATCACTGGATTAAATACAAATAAAATTTAGTTTTAAAACATGAAATTCAACGAAACTTGTAATAATGAAATTGGTACCTATGCATACAGCCTGTTTACTTTTTAAAATCCAGTACAGTACATTTTTAAGTATAGTTCAGTTGTATTTGACTTCTGAATACAATACATTTGCATTTAATGTTTAACTGTTTGTAAAATTATCTACTGTCAAACTAAACATAAAACAAAGAGAATTGAGAACCGTGGGCATGTAATTCAGTACACCGTACAATTTTCATTTAACTGAATAATGTCGGTAGTTTTATCATTTTCCAATATTTAAGCAGTGTGTTAATATAGCTTTTAGGAATAGAAATCTTGGAGTCACCACACAGAAAGTAGGAATGCCTTTTATACCTGTACGTGTCATCTGGATATGTTTTCTGCACATAGTCCTGTAGCTCCATCAAGGCTTTTTCTTGAAACTTTTCCACCTGTCCGCTGCAGTCTACACCAGGGTGATCTGTTGACATCATACAAATGCATTTCTGTTTTGTTTTTCTGCTTTTCTATTCCTCACATCCACATCATTTGACTATTCACAGCAGTGGTGAGACATAAAGACTCACCGGGACTGAACAAGACGATGGCCTTCAAGTAGGCGTACTCATAGCTGTCTGTCTCCAATCTCGTCATGCTGTTGCAAAACTCCTGGAACTTCCAGATGTGCTCCATCACCTGCTTCACTCTCTCCCCTGACAGCTTGTCTACAGGTCACACAAATTCACAGGACAACAAGGTCTGTGTCAACCATGCTGGATGGATCACCATCAGGTGTCAGCAATCACACAGTTCTGGGTGATATGGTGGTGCTTTGAGAAACAAGTGACCCGTCATTAGCGTTTTTATTTGGCTTTGACTTGCAAACAATTCTTCAAAAAAAAGAGACTTCAGGCTGTTTGTTGCCACTTGCAGTTGAAGTTTACTTTCAAACTAAACAGAAAAGACGATAAACGTGTTGTGTATTTGAAGCAACCACATACATTTGCCTTAAAACCTGCTAGCAGAATGCTAACACATAATGGAAAACACCACAAACAGGCTAGCTAATAGTAGCGACGTGACCCGATTACCCACTCATGACAGTCTGTCAGAAGGCTGAGTCAGTTTGGAACGGCCATTTCAACCTGAATACAACGCAGCAAGAATTTTAAAAATCGGATGAGGGCTTCCAGAGAAATTTAATTTTTTGTGTGAGCCAAAATGGGGAACGATTTTGGAGATTGCCTTTCGAACAGCCGGTCAAAAGACATATTCAAATTACTGTAAAGCAGTACAACTTGATGAGTTCTCAAGAGATATTTTTTTCTGTAGGATTTTAGAGGTCATTTTCATAAAAATGTCACAAAGATGGTCACAACATGTCACATTCCAACAATTAGCATCCACGTTGCAGTTATTAGCAACGGATACAACGGAAACAAATGTTGGAACAACACATGTAGACAGAGAATACAAAAATATTCAGAGGCATTCATTCTTTATCCTCTGCGAAGAACGAATACTATTAACTGTTGCTGACTAGGGAGAGGAGACCAACTCCATGTGTATAAAACTATGTATAATAATACATTTTATTTATGAAGAGCTTTATTAGATACTCAGACATTCAACAGTACAGGATTGAAAATGTATACAAAAGAAAGAGATACGTATTTTTTTTAAAATGCCACCTCTTTTATACTGCCCTGAGAAGGCCAAGTCACCCAAACCAGGAGGAGCACAATGATATCCATTGAATGGAAGCAAAAAAATGCGACAAAAACGGTGTGATTTCTTGACTTTCTATTTAGTTATATCTTACTGCATGTTCTTATAAATTAGAATAATACAGTGTTTTCGTATTTAAAACAAATTACAAATATTTTTTGCTTTTGGGAGGAGGCTGTAACGGAGTACTGGTATTCTATTTACTTCAACCGGAAAAGATAATTTGAGAATTGTTGTGAGTGACGCACATGGTCATGTAACAGATTAAATTCGTATCTCAAGGCACAATTTTATCACAATTTTAAATTGACTTAAAAATGTGCTACCACTGCCAGCACCAAAGAGTGCAACGAAGTTATTCCATTTTTTTTTCTGATCAAGTGACTCCCAAGTCAGATTAGAAGATTTATGAAGGTGGTGTGGCAAGACTTGCAGTTAGCTGGAGTTGCAAAGGACAGGGAGAGATGCAATAGTAGACGTCTACCTGCCAAATGCTGACTCGCATCTACTTTGCTCTAGCGAGTCATCAATAGTGTGAAGGCCCAAGGCAAAGAATAGCAGGGAATACATTGTAAGACTAAAACATCCGGTGATCCTCACCTGTGAATTGGGCATATTTTGACACTACAAATGTTGTCGTTCTGTCCTACTGTGAGATGAAGATAGCGGTGTCCCATACCATCCTGGATGCTGCTTTGAAGGTGGTTGACAATGGCAGCCAAGATGGTGGACAGGTTCATCACATGAGCACATTGAGCGAGACCCAGAGTGAAGAGCTCGTTCCAGCAGGCTCGCACCAAATTGGTGTTTTCTTCCTGCCTGGTAAAAAACCATGACAGTGAACTAGATTTTGTGCTTCATGTCTGTCACATGCATGCTTTTTGCCTCTGGCAGCTTAGCTCCAAAAGTTGCCAGCTGCATATGGTCGTTTTCTAAAAATGTGTTCTTTAACTTAAAGCGTACCTCCGGTGGCCCAATTTGATGTTTTGATGGGGAAATGGAGCAATAATATAAAGTTTAATAAATATCTTGTGTTCCCATTTTTGGGTTGAACCTTGTATTTGCTAAAATAACCCCCCTATTAATTTTAATGCATGGTGCCGTTTTAGGAAAAATGTGAGATCAAGTTGCTGACTGGGCTGTCCCTTCCACCCACCCGTTGATCTTGAGTGATATACCAGATCGCTTGCCTCGGGATGTAAATCTGTCTTTTCTTGTTTTTTTTCCTCGCTATGTGACCCTAATAAGCTGTCATAGAAAGAAAAGAAAAAGTGTCGATTGAAACACCTTCCGTTGGTATTGACCCTGGAAAATTGCGAGAGTGACAGATTCCTCTGAATCTGATCAAGAGAATGGTGCATTGAATTGGAGAGACAGCTGGGCCAAAAACGCTTTCAATGCTCAAAGATCACTGCTTCGCCTCTTGCAGGCAAGTTTGCCTGCGCACATTCGCTGTCATGGCCTCTCAACAAATAGGGTCCGCGAGCTATTCTAAGCTAAATGTGTACATGTATATATCTGGTATATACATATTAGTAAGTACAGAGGAAGAAAGCTGCAATTGAGCTCAATTAATATAACTTGCTTTTCGCATATTAGTAAGAATATTTGTCTTTGAGCATTGATCTCTTTTTTGCCTGTATGCGTTCCTAGAGCGTTTGCGTCTGAAAAGTCATTATTTGGAGGAATATTACTCCTGGAAGTAAATGCTAATTTTCATTAGCACGTCAATGAGATTTTACATTGACATTACATGGCATTAGCACTGGCAGTGTTTTATAAAATGAAAGCATGTCTTGGATTTAAATATAGAATGCGTCTCATTCTTTTTGTTGTGTGTTTAGTGTTACAGTAAACTGGAATGTCATTACTGTGTGTGTCCTTACCCGAGGGCTACGAAGGCAGGGATGGAACGTGCCCAGTGCATTGAAAGGAAGAGAAGCCTGGAGGCCGACTCACAGATGTAGTGTACATTCAGGTACTCAGGCATGGGGCTGGGCATGGTCAGCTAGAAGGAAGACATAAGGACAAGTTGTCTAGGTTCTTTCAAGGAGATGTGTTCATGTCATTCACCCAAGTGGCCTTTCGATTCCTTTTTTTTTGGTGGCAATAATACTGTCATTGTGAATGATTGGACCACATAATCGCACATAATCTCAAATCACTACACTGGCTTCCAGTGAGTCACCGAATATATTTTATTACCAGTATATACTTCTCTAAATGGTCTTAGACCAAAATACATGCAAGATGTACTCTGTGATGCATCCAGACCCCTTGGTCATCTGGGACAGGTCTCTTGTGTATTCCCAGAATCAAACAAGCATTGTGTTATAATGCTCCTACACTGTGGAACAAACTCCCTGAAGACTTGAGGTCTGTTCAAATTCTCCATTGATTTAAATCAGAGCTGAAAACTTTGTTTACTGCAGCATTCTCAGGAATCTAGCTTTATTCTCTTCTTTTAATCCCCATTTATACGCTATCATCTAATATATCTAGACCAGCGGTGCCCAAACGTTTTTGACCGAAGATCTACTTTTCGATCAAACAACCTGCTGAGATCGACCCGTTACAGCGCACGCGCGCATACGCATGCACGCACGCATGCTATGATGAGGAATAGCCTGACGCTGAGGCATGCGACGCACTTAGGTAGCCTGTTAACAATCGTAGCTCACGTGTACCGTTTTAAAATGCTTCTCTCGGCCCTCCAGATTCCCATTTCTTTGCCCGTCCCCTCGGTGAATTGTACAAAACAAACTCTGAATGAGAATAATGATAACATAAAAGATGTAGCGCAACAACTCTGATCGCAAGCTGCAACTGCAGACTGCTGAGCACTAACAACTTTCGGTGACGCAGTCACACGTCACCGTAGGTTTAAGATGACCTTCTTTATTTGGTTTTCTTTTTGAAATACTTTTTGTGAAAGTGAGACTGATTGAATTATTAGGGTGCAGTGTGCATTAACACAAAAAAATATATTACTAACATGCACATAGACACAAATGTTTTTGTTTTTTTTCCCCCTCTACACCCCTCGGATCGACTTGGGACCAGTCCTTGATCTACTGGTCGATAGCGATCGAATGTAATGGGGCCCCCCGATCTAGACTGATGCTTGGTAATTGTTTTAATCTCATGATTTTGGATGATTTTAATGTGATTTTTGGAATGTCTTAATGTTTTGTTTCTTTTTCTGTAATGTTTTATGCAAATCACTTTGAATTGTCTTGTACATAAAATGTGCTCTACAAATAAACTTGCCTTGCCTTGACAGTATTTGATAGCCGTTATTGAGATGCTTGATCTCACCCACCTTAAATTTAACATGGCCATCTGTGAGCAGCGGCCCTTCCACCTCAATGATTGGGGTCTCCTGGTCTTGACCAATTAGCTGTAAGGTCGTTTCACTAACACACTTGTCGGTTATGACGCCCGCTTCAGGGGGATTGAAAACTTTGGCCAGGGTGTCAAAGGCACTGTGAAAAACACAAACACACAGGCACGCACACATAAACCCGTACATTTGTCGATTCACAGAAAACTTCAGAACACCAAAAATTAGTAAGATAATTAGCAGCAGATGCTGTACTTTGGCCATCTCTGCCCACTTACAGAGTCCTGTTCGTGAAAAGCTAAATCATGAAATTTGCAGTGCTTTGCTAACCGTGTTATCTCTGTATTGTTTTTCTCCATATATTGGCAGTCGGATGAATCTCCATTTTTCAAGTTCTGCTTTAAAGAGTCGCTCAGGCTGGCCAGTGATGTCACCACATTTGCTAACGTCCCAAGGTCACTATGGCCAGACTCCATCTAAAGACAAATACAACAGGAAACGCTTCAAATTTTGACTGTGTCTTGGCTGATGGCTGTTTGAAGCCTGTGGAAATATTTAATGGAAGTAGATTTTTGCACAATCCAGCACACTGAGAGTCACACCTTTGAGTCAGTTGTCAGCATCAGCGTTCCATCACTCTGCATGACGGGCTGCTGGATGTTAACCAGCATCCCCTGGTCCAGCAGGCTCGATCTGCAAGCGACATGTACCATTCTCAGGACCCGCATTGCATCTGACGCATGTCAACATGCCAAGACTGTGAAGTTACCGTATATTGCCACTAACCTGGAGCCATCTGTCTCTGTGTCCGAGATGAAGGTTGGTGTGGCGATGAGCGGACTGTTAATGTCCTTGCGGATGTATATTTTTTGGGTGGAGGGTGCACAGTTGACATGTTTCTCTCGAGGCACAACATCGGCAGGCTTCCTCTCGCTTTGAACGGCTGGGGGCAATGAGCAAAATATGTTCTGTACCACACTTAGTTTAATCATCCAGTCTCCAAACCACTTAGGTTTTGTAAACCACTTAGGGCTTGGAGACAGTTTAGGGTCATGGGTGAGGTGGAACAAGTTAATTTTTGGCTGACTGGCAGACACCTTGCATTTGGCTGCAAGTCAACCATAAGACTTGCACTTTAATTTGATCAACAAAATGCACTAAACAATTTCCAAATACAGTGGTGCCTTGAGAAATGGATAAATCTCAAATCATCTTTCCCCAGCTTCAGCCTCAAAATGCAGAGGTGCAGGGTTCGATTCCAGCTCCAGCCTTCCTGTGTGGAATTTGCATGTTCTTCCTGTGCCTGCGTGGGTTTTCTCCGGGTACTCTGGTTTCTTCCCACATTCCAAAAACATGTGTGGCAGGTTAATGGAACACTTGAAATTGTCCCTGTTGTAATTTTATATTGCTCTGTTTTGATTCCCTAAAAAGAGCTGTTAAAGGAGCTGTTGTGTGACAAAATATTTTTTTTCACTGTTGTTGATGGACAGTTATATTGTGTGAGAGATTATGTGTGAATAACTACTCCAAGTGAAAAATGTTCATGTAAAATTGAAATTGTTGTTTCAGTAAATATTTGCATTTTGCACATAGAAAACTGATCCAGGGTCCCATGTTGATGAGAGCATTAAAACGGGAAAAAATAGGACAAAAAAAATCAAAGGAAATTTAGAAACGATAAGAAATGTGTGAGTAATCACGATTAATTATGAGTTAATTGTGAGTTAATTATGACGTCGCGTTTTTAATCACGATTAATTATTTTAATCGTTTGACAGCTCTTATGTGTGTGTGTGTGTGTGT
>NW_017805983.1:1562961-1564553 GCF_001891065.2 Hippocampus comes | reverse complement strand
ATATATACACACACACACACACACACACACACACACACACACACACACACACACACACACACACACACACACATCAGTCTGTGTGACTCCACTGTTTGTCTTCAAATATCCGTTGCTTAAAGGGATCTAACACTGCAACTATTGAGGCTGTGTTTTGGGTGCCGTTTTATTGCACTGAATTCTTGACTCACAGTCAGTCTTCATCCCCATGTTGAGGCATTTCTTCAACCGGCAGAACTGACAGCGGTTGCGGTGGTGCTTGTTAATGACGCAATCCTGCTTACTGCGGCAGCTGTAGGTCAGGTTTTTCCTCACACTCCGCTTGAAGAAGCCTTTGCATCCCTCACAACTCATCGCTCCGTAGTGACGGCCTGAAAACAGGTGATGTGAATGTGAGACTCACTTTGTGTGTGTGTGAGAGCAGATTAGCATCCTCTAAATCTCAGACTGGCAAAAACAATCCATGACATTACTGTCAACTCAACCACCTGAAGCCTTATCCCCACACACCACACAGTACTCGAGCATCTGCGGCCGACTCAGATCGCCCGAATGGCCGAGCAACTGCTCCATCGACAGAGGATCTGTAACAATCTGAGAACAAAGTGATATAGACATTAATGCAATATTAATATTGCCATATATAGCCAAACATATTTCCTTAATGTGGCTCTGGTAAAATGAACACTCAGTTGTTGAATCATCTTGGTCAGGGGTGTCCAAAGTCGGTCCTCAAGGGCCGCTGTCCGGCCTGTTTTCCAGCTCTCCAAGGAGCAACGCACCTGAATCAAATCATCAGGATCGTTCTAATGCTGCTTCAGAGCTGGCTGATGAGCTAATCATCTGAATCAGGTGTGTTGCAGCCGGGAGAGCTGGAAAACAGGCAGGAAAGTGGCCCTCCAGGCCCGGAGCTGAGATTCTTGGTGGAAAAAAGTGAGGTGTATTGCCCCTTCAGCAAGCAAGAGACAGCATCATCCTTATGACCGAAGTTGAGAAATCGAGTTACTCACCTCCATGTGCTTGTGCTGTCCTTAATTTCCCTCAATGTATTATTATTAATTACAGTGTATCTCCTTGGAGAAAAGTGTCAGGAGTGATTTGTGATAGAATGGTGTCAGCTAAGGTGAAGGGAAAAGTTTGCAGAACAGTTGTGAGAGCAGCCATGATGTACGGTCTAGAGACACTAGCAATTGGCAAAAGACAGGAGGCAGAGTTAGAGGTGGCTGAGTTAAAGATGCTGAGATTCTCCTTAGGAGTGACAAGGATGGACAGGATCAGAAATGAGGTCATCTGAGGGACAACTCAGACAGGAAAGTTTGGAGAAAATGTTAGAGAGGCCAGACTGAGATGGTTTGGGCATGTACAGAGGAGGGAAAGTGGATACATTGGTAGGAGAATGTTAGAGAGGGAGCTACCAGGTAGGAGACAGAGAGGAAGGCCAAAGAGGAGATTCATGGATGCCGTGAGGGAAGACATGCAGGTAGTTGGAGTCAGCGTAGAGCAGGGGTCCCCAACCGCCGGTCCGCCGGGCATTTGGTACCGGGCCGCACAGAAAGAACTTGCCTTAATTCCGTTTTATTTATTTCGGAATA
>NW_017805983.1:1562447-1562907 GCF_001891065.2 Hippocampus comes | reverse complement strand
CTGTCGGCTTTTCGCTTGACACACGTCAAGCCACGCTTCTCCTTCACGTGACCGATTACTTCAAAACAAAACGCGGGAGCTCGCAAAATGAGTAAAAAAAAAACTGCTGGAGATCGCAAATGACGGCGGCCTTAAAAGTACGTTCGAGACAACTGGATCAAAGTTATGCCTGAATACTCTGAGATGGCCACAATAGCACTGTTGCTATTTCCGACATCCTACCAGTGTGAGACGGGGGGTTTCTGCAGCAACGGCGACGAAAACAAAATTACGAAGTAGACTGGACATAAACCACACACTTGAGGTGTCATTGTCTCTCCTATTACCCCGAGATGGGACCGTCTGGTTGCAGAAAATCTAGCTCGGTGCTGTGGTGAGTCGTCATTTTCATGCACTTTGAATTTGCGTTGTATCGTATTTTGAAGGCATTAAACATTGCCATAGCGATCGGAGTGTTGCG
>NW_017805983.1:1545861-1562017 GCF_001891065.2 Hippocampus comes | reverse complement strand
GCGACTAAAACAAAATTACGAAGTAGACTGGACATAAACCACACACTTGAGGTGTCATTGTCTCCTATTACCCCGAGATGGGACTGTCTGATTGCAGAAAATCAAGCTCGGAGCTGTGGTGAGTCGTCATTTTCATGCACTTTGAATTTGCGTTGTATCGTATTTTGAAGGCATTAAACATTACCAGAGCGATAAGAGTGTTGCGACCAGATTAGACGCTCCTTGTGTTTATTATTATATTTCGAAAACACCACAGTTTTCATGCAGCTCATACCATATTATTTTGTTGTATTAATTCCGCCACACCTTAAATGCCGGTCCCTGAAAATATTGTCTGACTTAAACCGGTCCGTGGGGCAAAAAAGGTTGGGGACCCCTGGCGTAGAGGATGCAGAGAACAGGGAAAGATGGAAATTAATGACTCGCTGTGGCAACCCCTGAAAAGGGACAAGCCGAAAGGAGAAGAAGAAGATAGTGTATCTCCTTGCTATTGCAAAATTCATTGAATTTTTTTTTTATTGTGTGCTCTGCCCGGTGTGCACTTACTGCCGCCACTTCGACACCGCGCAGTCAGTGACTAAATGACAATTCGTCTCTGACAGTTAGCATTTGACAATCATGAGGGGGCTATTTCAAGTGAACGATCAGAAGGGCTCCCAATACACGACTCCCAAATCATTACTTTTGACGGTCGATGTTTATTTCTTAGTTTTGTTCTTCAATGTTGGGCAAAATACACATTTTGATGATTGAGATGCAAAACCGCTTATTTGGAGCCTTGTGTTGGGGAAGAACTAAGTTTAGCCACGGATATGAACGGGGCTTTCGGAAACTCTTTGCCGCCATGTCTATACCTTTGCTCTGCTGGGTAACTGTTCGCCATAAGTGGAACGTCATGTGACCAAACCCGGAAAGCAGGTCAGCAGGCTTCCTACATATCTACAATAACAAGGGGTTGACGACATGAAGATTTCAAGCTGACCTTGCTACAATTTTGTTTCCTTTATGGCTGATGTCTTCAGACAACAAGTTGAATACTAATCCTCACGAGGGTCGCTAAATGCCGATCATTTGTTAATGTTTTAAAACTACAGATGAAGTCAAAATGTTGCCAGTCACGTCAACATAGAGAGAAAGGTGATCTTGTATGTATTGCATTGAATTGTTGTCACCTGTATCCTTCCTTGCATGAGGCTGTCTGCAGATGTAAAAATTAGCTGCTTTGTGCTGTGGTTGTCTGGAGAGGTCAGAATAACTTTTCCTGCCCCAGAGCTGTCCGATGTGGTCAGAATGAATTGCTGCTTGGGAGCACTGGAAGGGTTCATGGCAGTTACGATCTGAATCTTCGGACCACTCTGCCGGTCAGTTACAATCTGTGGAAGGAGAGCGACAGTGTGGCAGACATACTGTAGTGTGGCACAGGCTAATACAGGAAAAGAGTAGACAACACCAGAGGTGGAAGATAGCATACCTGTATCTGCTGTGATGTTGCTGGGGCCTCACTAGACACAATCTGAAAGCACTTGGGTGACTGACTCATCGCCGAGTCTGTTGGGAACAATAATACCCTACAATTTGAAAAATGTTTTATGGATCTTCATCAAGCAGCTCAAACAAACACAATCAACACATTGCCCTGCATGGTCTTGTTTACAGAGGAGCCTGTAAGCCAGTCTGCTAAGAACAGAACCAACATTTCAAACACTAAATAAAACACAGTTCGGACAAAACTCCACTGGAAGCCACACTTACCTCTGCCTCGTAATCAAAGTCTCCTTTCTGCTGAGAGAGCAAATTCAGGTTGGCCGTCATGATGATGATGATGATGATGATGATGTAAGGTCATTAGTGAGGACTGTTTGGAACAATGGAAGGTGCATGATTAATCACCCACAAAGGTGCATAATAACAAAAGAGCGGATAAAATATTTGTGCTGGTGTATCATGCAAGCTATTCATGATTTTTGTATTGATGCAGCATTTCCCGATCTTGCCAAGGTATAAATTTTACATTAGAAAAAGCTCAGAGCAGACCACCAAGAAAAATGTCAATCTAAGTCTTCATTTTTTAAATGTTTATGACTCAACTTGTTGAAATGTTAATCATGTTCAGATTTTCAACAATTTGCCTCATGTGACATCTTTTTGACTGAAAATCACACATTCAAACTGCGGTGGTAGAGAAGATGGCTTCAATCAACATTCAAGACATTTACCCTGTTTTGTCAATTGACCTGCCTTGGTTGCTTGCTTCCTCTCCTGTGGTGTGCGGTATGGAAACACTCATATCACATTCCAGGGTTCGACATTAACGGCCCACTACGTGACTGTATCGGGCCACCCAAAGTTCACAGAAAGAAATATGATGAAATCAACGCATTCTTGGCTTTTAATGTTAAATATACTTTGGGTTTTAGCCGCCTAAATTGATCAATTATCATTCATATTTTTACTGCACGGAGCACAGTTTTTGCACATCAGATTAAATCCTTCCATAAGTAATGTCTTGAACAAGATTAAAGGATTTGAAAACATCAAATACAATACATCTTTATGTAGAATATTCAATTTGATTTTTTACTACAAATAAACATCACATGCAAAAAAAAAAAAAAACTACACAGAAGTAATATTTTCTTAAATACCCCAGTATAAACTTGCAGAATATGAAATAATCATTGCAACTGGAGCTGTTGTGAAATCAATATACAAATAAAGATGTACTATGGTGTATAGCATTGTACTTATCATATAATGAACATAAAAGGCCAGATAGTTTTGCAAGGCCACTACAACATGGATCATCAGTGCCTGAAACCAAGAGGCTTCATGTAGGACCCTGAATTCCCTCAACTGCACTGTCAATATTTTGCACACTGATTACAGCGCACTGGAATTGTCATCTCTATTTTATTTCGAGTAAAATACAAAGACTTATTACACACTTTTCATATTTTTATATATTAGTAAGTTGGCGTGCATTCATTTGGGATATTACTGTAACACTAAATATCCATTTGCGGCTGAATCTGTCTGTTTGTTTGTGATGGCAATGCTCGCGCTTTGCCACCCGGAAGTGTGTGACGCCATGGCGCGACTGTCTATAAAGGGAGGGGCGTGAAGCTCCACAGTCTTGCAACGATTGGATACGAATCACAACACAACAAAATGGAGAATTTGGCGAGCAGCCAATAACACTGGTGGTGAATCCTCACGACGATTACATGTCAGGACATAAATGTTCACGCGCGCATATGACTGAAGATGTGCTAGTAGCAAATAAATGTTTAGCGATTCAGCATTGGGGGGTAGAGGGAGGGTGAGTCCCACGACATTTCCGCCACATTTGTGTCGCCGGGAAGGCAAAGGTAAAAAGGTCGTGTTGTCTACGGTTAGCTAACCAAGCTAGCATAACACGACCACATCCGCAGCGTGTTCGTCATTCATTCTACATTGACACATCAACAGCTCACGTTAGGAACGCTGCACGTCATACATACGCACATGTCAACCCAATTCAGAGGAGCCGCTGTGCGCAACGACCCTCCTCGACCGTGTATCGAGTCGCGCATCGGCTCCAGCTAGCATACAAACCGGGAAATTAGCACCGCTAATTTATCACGCGCACCGTCTCAAGGCTTTTCTGTGCTTTTCAAGCCGAGGCCGACCCTTACCTCAAAAAGTGGACAAACGGCGATTTGGGAGCTGTCTGATATTTTACAAAATTAATTATTTGGATTTTCTGCTGTTAAAGGTCATAGTTCGTGACCCGTTGATGGTTGGTGGTTTTTCTTTTTTTTCCCTTCTTCCTCTGTCGAGTCCCCGCGCTCCTCCTCCGGGCGCGTGCGAGCCAGACAGAGGTGACGTCATTGTGTCTACCAAGAGACACGTGTGTCTGCATGTGAATCAGGACAGCGTTCATTCTTTCACTCGTCGATCGAAAATCAAAATCTAAAAAAAGGCTCATTATTTTGTTATTCTTTTAAACATTTATGTGGTGCTCAACCCCTCCCCCTACTTAGTGTTTCCTCAACTTTGTCTGGTCCTGGTCTGTTAACAACTATGGGAGGGTTAATGTTTAAAAAAAGTAGTATGAAGTATGGATGAGCCTATACATATATATATATATATATATATATATATATATATATAGAGAGAGAGAGAGAGAGAGAGAGAGAGAGAGAGGGAGAGAGAGAGATCAATATATATAAGCTAATCCATACTTATATATCGATTATTTCTCATTTCTGTAACAACTTTATTTGAAGATAAAGTTGTACTTGACTTGAGAGAGAGACAGAGAGAGAGAAAACTATATATCTATATAGGCTAATCCATACTTATATATTTATTATTTCTCATTTCTGTAATTGCTAAAAACTCATCATGACTTGACAGTGATGCATGATAAATAAGGCATGTGGGTGGCACGGTGGGTGATTGGTTATTAACTCGTCTGCCTCACCGTGCAGGTCATGGGTTCAATTCCGGACCGCGGCCTTCCTTTGTGGAGTTTGCATGTTCTCTCTGTGCATGCATGGGTTTTCTCTGGGAACTCTGGTTTCCTCCCAACATGCATGGTGAGTTGATTGAAGTCTGTCGTCTAAACTGTCCCAAGGTGTGATTGTGCGCGCAAATGATTTTTGTCTTTACGTGTCCTGCGATTGGCTGACAACCAGTTCGGGTGTATTCCGACAGCTGGGATAGGCACCTGCACGCCCGCAACCCTCGTGAGGATAAAGCGGCTCACAGAGTCAATGTGAAAATAACATCAATATCATTATTTGGGTGGGCTTGATATAGAAGTGATGCTGAAATAACATAAATAAAATTGTTATCCGACATAGAGCAAATTGTTGTCAAAGTACTGATGTCACGTTTTTGTCAAATTATGATGATAACTTGATATCACTGTTCGACATCATATAGATGTTGAATTGACATCATATGCCCACCGGGGTGCGGCCCAGTAGTCCAGTGGTTAGCACGTTGACCTCACAGTGCAGCGGTCATGGGTTCAATTCAAGCTCCGGCCTCCCTATGTGGAGTTTGCATGCTCTCCCCGGGCCTGTGTGGGTTTTTCTCGGGTACTCTGGTTTCCTCCCACATTCCAAAAACATGCATGGCAGGTTGATTGAACACTGTAAATTGTCCCTAGGTGCGAGTGTGAGCGCGGATGGTTGTTCGTCTCTGTGTGCCCTGGAATTGGCAGGCAACCGGTTCAGGGTATCCCCCGCCAACTGCCCAAAGACAGCTGGAATAGGCTCCAGCAGGGGCAAACTCACAGTCCACTTAACTGACAGTAGCAACGTCCAATCAGAGCGCTGGAGCAACAGCCCCTTTTTAAAAATGAAACCGCTTTTTTCCCTCCCAATATGGTACCTTTTTAACAACAACAAAAGCTGTTCTTCTTCCCCGCGTGGTATTTGTTTTTAGCGTGACAAATTAAAGTAAAGCCCGTGAGCGTGGCATTTGACAGAAATAAGTGAGTATTGACTTCTTAGCAGCACGTTCCTCGAGCAAATCTTAATATCAAGCGGGCTTCCGTCGCGAGCGCGTCTCATTCTGCTCGAGCCACTTAACGGCGTAGCTTCTATGGCGGGTGGGGGTGGTGGAGTGGAATGCGTACTTTGGCACATTTTCATTAAACGTGTCACAATCGATAGCTCGTTCGAGCGTGTCGTGTGCGCAGCTGCGTAGCCCACATCTGTGCTGACGGCGAGCGCCCGCAGCATCCGCAGGACTCGCGCAGCGTGAGAGGAGGAGCGACCACCGCGTGGAAGCAACGATGGTCGTTCGGGGGCTGTGGAGATGCATACCAAGGTTGGGAAAACGAGGGGGGCGCTCTGGCTTCTTGTCGTGCCTGTGCGTGGCGATCGTTAGCGTTGCCGTCTTCGCGTTGCTCTTTGTGGATGTCATTGAGTACTGGATCACGTCTCTGCGGATGAGCGCCGTGCGGGAGCCACATGCCCGCATATTCCCCCCACAGAACGTCCCTCCCACCAGACCCGAGGAGTTTCTGCTCATGCCCAGTCCGCTGGTGTGCCAGCGTGCCAATCCGTACCTCATCACCATGGTTATTTCGGCCCCTGCTCACCACAGGGCACGTCAAGCCATCAGGGACACGTGGGGCGGGGAGAGCAACGTGAGTGGCTTGAGGGTCATGACCCTCTTCATGCTGGGTGTTCCATCTGACCCAGGACTGGCCAAAATGCTCTTTGAGGAGGCTAGAGAGCAAGGGGACTTAGTTCAAGGACGTTTCCTGGACTCGTACGCCAACCTGACCCTGAAAACTTTAGCCCTCCAGAGCTGGGTGCGCCGCTTCTGCCCCCAGGCTCACTTTGTAGCCAAAGTGGATGACGACGTCCTCTTCAATCCCAGCGCACTCCTGCACCTATTGAACAAGAGCCGCAGCCCGTACGAACAAAGTGACTTGTATCTCGGCAAAGTGCATCTCCGCGTGGCTCCGAAACGGGACCCTCGAAGCAAGCACTATGTCCCGAATGAGGCCTACCCGTCATCTGTTTTTCCAGACTATTGCAGTGGTACAGCATATGTTCTATCCCGCTCCGCATTGCTCAAAATATCATTGGCTGCCTCTGTGTCACCCCTATCCACGGCTCAACCCCCCGAAGATGTGTTTGTGGGGGTGTGCGCCCGGGCAGCTGGCATCCTGCCTACACACTCCTCCCTGTTCTCTGGTGGACCACCTATGCCGTATGGACGCTGCTGCTACCAAGCCATGGTGTCGGTACACCACATTGCACCTCGGGATATGCTGTACTACTGGGCTGATATCCACTCATCGGGACAGTGCCTGTGGTTGAGCACGCGAGCATCCTTGTGCATGTGCAAAGTCGGTGCCCTGCTGGGCTCAGTGCTTGGCCTGGGGAAGGAGGCGTGAGTGGGGCGAAATTCAGTACTTTTATAAAAATGACAGTATGCAAAAAGGGGACTTGGAACGGCCACTTCAACCTGAGTACAACCCAGCAAGAATTTTGAAAATTGGAAGATGGGTTCTGGGGTTTGAATTCAGTTTTATTGTATGTATCTTTTTTTTTGTGACATCACCTACAGAAAATTTGTTGAAAAACATCCAAATTTTAGGAAGGTATAACTTGATGACACGTTATACATTTTTGTACAAAATGTAGCAAGGAACGTGGCATGGAAATGGACACACATGATTTGCTTTTGTGGTCCACAAAAGGATTGGCAGGCTGCACCTGGCCCCTGGGTCTTGCGTTTGACACCAGTGTACAAGGAGAAGCCCTTTTACAATTGGCTGACAAGTTCAAGTGAAAAATATCCCACCAATAAGCTCATACAGGCCGAAATTCCAAGGGCTTCATTCTTGGTCAAAATGACCATGTTTCAAATGGTGTCAGTTATCCTAAAATATTTATTTTTGTTTGTTTTTCAAACTTGTCATGTTGATACTTAAAGCACACATTCTTGTTCAGCTGGTGTAAATAAATTCTATTTTTTATACTGTCAGTGTTGACACCAAAAGGGACACTTGCAGGAAGTGAGTTCATCAGATATGATCTGAGCATCTTTGCACTGGCACAAACTATTGTCGGACCTGTTTCCCCAACATTGATGAGTCAAGGCACAGATTTTAAATTAGAAAAAAACAAAATCTGAGCCCATTTAGTTGAATGCATTTTTTTGTATGAATGTAAACTGTAGGACACGCATGTTAATTGTACTTTCTGCCATCTTGTAGAAGAGCATTTAATTTTTTGTCCTGTTTTAGTAATTAGATTTAGTAATTCATTTTATGGAAGCACACTCGACGGAGGCTGATTTTTGTCAGCAAGCTGCGCTTATCTATATTACTGAGCAACTAATGCTGTCCCACAGGAGTGCAACTAAAGTAGTTCATGTCTTAAACCTAACATCAACCTTAGTAGGCAATATAAGCTATTTGACATCCCGTCACTGTCATGGCTTATTAGTGCAGAGCTGCTCAGAAAAATAAATGCGACACGACACTCCTGTTGGCTGCATACCTTCACATTTGTATCGCATGTACTGAGATCGTTTTACCGTATCTTATTCTAACACTGGTAGTTGAATAAGAATGTTCAAAGCAGAATGTTTCTCAGCAAATGAAACATCTTACAGGTACAAACGTGATACGTAATTACAGGTGGATTACGCACAATCTCAACTATCGTGATATCAGCACTGAACACACATTGGAACACATACTGTATGTATAACACATTGTACATAATGCACAGTGTCCCCGCTGTTCCAATCCAAGCAGTATTTATTGTGTTTTATGACGAGACTAAACATTGATTGAGGGTTGTGTCGATGAGGTGATATTAACAAATCTACAGTTCAGCCTCAGTTTATCCTGCTACACTCCTCAATCCAATCCACTGTATTCCGAAAAATGAACAAATGTTTTTTCCATTGAGGAAATTACTGTGAACAGAACGTGCTCATTCAATAAAGGAGTCAAAATCTTTCCACAATTCCCGTTTTTTTTTTTTTTACCCGCCACGTTTCAAAACACTTTGTCACGAGTCAAAGTACGCTGCTTACACCAGCAGTGTGTGTGTGTGTATGTGTAATATTTAACCAGCACCAGGAAACAGGCGTCACAAAGGAGATGAAGTTGTGGCTGTTGTTTTACTTCCTTCTTTGTGCCATTTCCAGCCTTTTATTTCAATTAGTAATTTTTTTTTTGTGTTTGCATTTTGAACGCGACTGTCAGAAATTTCAACTGCAGAATACATGCACATTGTTAACACCATAAAAATTATTTCTAATCTGAAATAACTAAAATGGGGATACCTTTGTTTAAATTTCTTAGCTGGACTATTTATTTCTGGCCTACAAACAGTTGCAAAGTACAAAGGCAGGGATCAGCTGTTAAATCATAATCCATTTGCAAATACGTATATGCAATGTCGTGGCAGAGGTGGTTATGCTTAGCAATAAACTACTTTTGACCTCCACTTATCAGTTCATCTTTTTCATGTCGCACTGTATGGACTCAAGCACTTTGGCACTTCATTTCTATTTAATTGAAGAAATAGTTGAGCTAATAAAGTACATGAGTTAGTTAGGAAGCATTTCCCATTTTTCAATTTTCCTCTGCAGACAGGACGTGCTTAAGGTATGAACAAGCTACACTGCCACATCGCTCACCACTGACAAACAAACGTCACTCATCAGAAGCAATGTCCTCCTTCTGGGTTTGTGGCACGGCTTGTTTTGACCACACGCGGCGTGCGTCACTCAGAACAAGGATGTCACAGTGTTTGAGGGCTCCAATGGCTCCTCTCCTATTTTTGGAATCTGCCCAGAGCTGATTTTTGGCTGGCGAGAGCTGCCATCTTCTTTTCCTTTGCTTTTCGTTCTTGCTCCAGCTTCATTTTGTCCTCCATACTTTTCACGATAAGATCCTGCATGGTGAAAGCAACAACTTGTTGATATCCCCAGCAGATGCAACCCCCAAGACACCAACATTTGATTGCCGACGGGTTTTAAGGTCATCACACTTACCCTCTGGTCAATATTAGCGACTTGCCTCTTCCGCCTGTCCACATTGCCCGCTGAGCTGCGGCCTTTTTTCTTATGCCTGGGGACAAACTTTTCTTTGGCAAGAGGATCAAAACCCTAGAGAGACAAATTTTTTTTCATTTATATCTAGCAGGGTTGCTTATAATTTTGAACCTCGATGACAAGCATTCTCAAACTGACCAGGGCCTGCACTCTGTCTTGGTGCTTTTGCTGGAAGGTGCCAAGATCAACCTTTCCGAGTTGAGTGGGGTCCAAACTGATAAGCTCAGGCTGGATCTTTTCCAGCAGCGCCTTAACTTCCCATTCCTGCCTCTGCTTGGCACTGCGGTATGGATTTGAATCCAGGCCATCAAAGTTTGGCTCACCCGCTCCTGGAAATGAAAATGAGGATGAATATTTTCTTTGAACCATTCAATCACCTTTTAAATATTGTTACAGCTGCAGGTGTTGTGAAAGCAATACATAAATAAAGATGCATTATATTGTATGCAAGTAAAGTGGTGCCTTTAGATATGAGTGACCCAATTTAGGAGTTAGATTAAAAGATAAGATAACCTTTATTTGTCCCACACTGGGGAAATTTGCAGTCTACAGCAGCAAAATTGGGTTCATTGCACAAAATAAATGTTTCAGAAAGAACTGTACACAGTTCAATAAAAGTGCAATATAAAATATAGCATTAGCAATACAGTGTATTTGTAGAATAAATATAATAACTTAGCAATAGAATGGAAAACACAGCATAAGGTGGCTGTGCTATTTACAATGGTTATAGGTTTTCACTTATGCTTATTCAGCAGCCTGACAGCAGTCTTCATTGGTAGACTTCATTGATACGATTTGTTTTGACGAGAGAGAGAGGGAGAGGGAGAGGGAGAGGGGGAGAGAGAGAGAGAGAGGGAGGGAGAGAGAGAGAGGGAGAGAGAGAGAGAGAGAGAGAGAGAGAGAGAGAGAGAGAGAGAGAGAGAGAGAGAGAGAAAATAAAGATCAGAACCACAACTTTGCCCGAGGAAGGTCCACTTTGCTTCATACTAATAAATAACAAATCACTAATGATGGGCTAATAAGAGCATCAATGTTGTTCCGTTATAACCCTTACAGCAACTGATGCTTGACCACAAATGGTGGAAGACAGCATGTAGACACTTTGGACAGACAATAATAATAGTCAACACCGAACAAACTAAAGTCGTATCTGAAGGCACCTCAAAAGAGCCAAATGTGGTCAGACCTGGTACGAGTATGCTCGTGAAGCCTTGTCCGTGCCCGATCCCGAGGACATCCTCAAAGGGGCAAAAGCGTAGCTCACATGCTGCAGCCTGGGCTCTGTGGGCCATGTAGGGTTTTCTCACCGGAGAGCTCCAGACATCCCTGTACACCTGCAATGGATGTTCACTGTACTGTATATTGTCAGAAGAAACCACAAATCCATTTACAGTACAGCTTTTCTAGGGGCCTGTATGTAACATTGGGATAAAAATTTGGAACTACACAACCAGGAAAAGAAAAAATTACAACCTGCCATTCAGACATGCTATTTAAAGAGGCAAAATCAGCCATATCGTAATTTGTCTCAGGTGTGATCGATCCAATATGGTGCTAAGCTGATCAGCTTCTGCGTCTGTTTTCGTGCACAATCAATGTTTGCAAGGGCTAACCATTAGTAAAGAAGACCGTTTGTATTGACCACTGCTTACGCTAAAACGAATCCTTGTTCATCCAAGATGACGTGACTGACCTGGACGACATCCCCCGTGGCTGCAGCCAGCAGCCCCCGCTGGCTCAATGACAAACAGGAAGCTCCAGCAGGGAGGAAGTAAGAATTGAGGTTCTGGAAAGTTCGGACGTCAAACACCTTCAGCTTTTTGTCCATGCCCGACGTCACCATATATCTGCCAAAATAGGTAACGTGACATTAGTGTCCTCCGGTCGACCTGGTGAAAATAGCAGACCATACAGAGAAGAGAGAACACCCTCCCCCCCACCAGCCGTTCGCCACTTTTGGAGGGAATCTGGCCTTCATAATATGTTGAAAAACTCGGTCTTTGCTGTTTTGGTGTTCTTTCTGAAGAGCCCTTAGGTCAGCGGTCCCCAAGCCCTGGACCACGAACCAGTAGCGGCACGTGGGTCATTTGGTATCGGGCCGCACAGAAAGAATAAATAACTTACATTACAACAATAGATATATAGGTGTATCTTCTTTTGAAGACACGTTTAAACATTACCATAGCGAACAGAGAATGTTTTGCAGCCAGATAGGACGTTCCTCGTGTCATGATTCGTGTTTAGTATTATGTTTAGAAAATAGGCCAGTTTTCATGCAGGCCATATCATATTATTTTGTTGTATTTATCCGCCACACCTTTAAGGTCCCTGAAAATATTGTCTGACATTAAACCGGTCTATGGAGCAAAAAACGTTGGGGACTGCTGACTTAGATGGCACAAGATGGCACCAATGCCCCGTATGTTTTTGGATTCATTCATCCTATATTAATTTTTACTGTTGTGTTAATGGTGTATACTATCCTTGAGGTGCTCGAAAGACATGTTACAAATGAAATGCATAATTCTTATATCGGTCATTAAAAGAGAGGTGGTCCTTTCATGTGCTACAAGCACCAAGTACAGTATGTGGGGGAGAAGCTAAGTTGAGCTCAGGTCAAGCCACAAGAGTCATCGGACCATTTTCATGTGCATTTTTACAGGCCGATCACGCATGAATTAGTTTACACAAAACGCTATTCAAATACTCGACATTCAATGATTAATCTTCCTTTTGTGTGCACACGTGCACCCTTTGTGGCTTTCGTTCTCGCCGAAATTTCGAAATCTCCGAGATATGGCGAGGCCATGAGAATGCGAGGCGAGGGTATTACTGTTGTGGCGACGCCACTTGAGCGAAGCGCGCCTCAGCAGTAGATAGTCCGCTACTCTCTGCTGTGCATGCGTCAGTGCGAACATGTACGCAAGTGCGTCTTTTGATTTCAATCAATCAGCATCGATGCAACCGACGTCACACACGACATACGACAACAGCTAAACTAAGCTAGCCGAGACGACACTCGAAGTCGGACGGACACGTTTTTCTGCCAATCTGTGTGTTTCCCTTTTTGTCCAAATATATTTTTTACGACAACAACTGTCTTGTCCACGGCGTCTTTTATTCGTTCCACTGGGGTTTAGCAAGTGTGTTTATCAAGAGACGAAAATCTCTTTACTGTTACTAGTGTTAGTGCCTCAACATGGCTACGCTCATGAAAGCAAAACAACGAACTCAAACGTGTGTTCGTTTAATTTTGTCAATTAATATTCGGATTAATTTTAGGCAATTTTTCCTCAATTCTCCGGAGAAATTTTCATTAAAATTTGAAAATCCGGAATTCTGGGAAAATCTGGAGGACTTTCATCACTGATTTTTATAAAGATCAAGTCCTCTTGAAGCAATTCCTTTTTAGGGCAATTTAACGCGTGTGAAATGATACTGAACTGTTTTTCATCTGTAATGTGGCATCATTATGTTTGAAACTAACCATGACAAACCACTGTGGTCATCACTAACTTGTGATTATTTGCTATTTGTGGAAGGGCTCAGGCCGCGATACCGCATATACATTCAGTGGACACATCATTAGGGTAGACATCTAAATTTGAAAAACTTACTAAAGATTAGAATGCTCAGTTCCAAGAGTACGAGGCAATGCCAATTATTCTGTTTAAGGTTCCTTATGACGATGATTATTTAAACACAACACACAATTTTCCCCTGTCTCCAACTTGCGGTATCAATACGCATTTACAAACAGTTTTAGGGGCTGTCAATCCATCGTAGGTTTTCACTATTCATGGTCAGGGCTTGACAGAATTCTTAAGAAAAGAACATTGCAAATGGGCTTTTTCGTTAGTTTTGACTTACGTTCCTGTTTTGTCCACGGCGACAGAGCGCACTCCACCGTGGTGACACAGCATCTTGACGAGGGGCTCTTTTTGACTGGGCGACCAGAGGGTGACTGTGCCATTGGAGTGCCCGAGATGGATGACGGCGTTTGAGGGGTTCTGGCACATCACGTCCAGGCGGCCCTTCTTGGTGCATATGGCGGCGACCTCTTTTCCCACGGATACATCAAGATATTGCAGGAAACCCGTCATGCTCTAAAAAAGAAGAAATGAACCGCACAACAGCAGAATATCAGAATCCAGTCAACTCCTCCGGTTTATTGCAAGAGATATACCTCAGGCACAGCCGCAGTCTGTAAAAATCATGTCTGGCGACACTTAAAAGAAATTAAAAAAAAACGATTTGGCCCTCCGATTAGAGTTGGGAGATTTTTGCGATATATGTCGCAAACACGACAGATACGTTTTTATCGTGCTACTTCCCTCCTATCATGTCTAGCATCATTTGTCCTCATTCAGGGTGAATAATTACATTTGTTAGGGTGAATTATGGCAAATGGCAAATACCAAGAATGACAAAGGCAGCTTTATTTGATGGCTAAAATGTTCACTTACTATGCCCATTCCAATGTGTATACAATATTGTTACGAAAAATATCTGTTTGTGTTTTTTTGGGGTGCTGGAACAGATTGATGCCATTTCTGTTCATTTCAATGGGGAGAGACAATATGACATGAGTGATTTAACACAATAATAATAATAATACATTAGATGTATATAGTGCCTTTCAGGACACTTAACATATCCTTGTAGATCACAGAGAGAAAGGGGGAGGCGTGGTCACGGAACGAAGCTAACTACTTGTAAGTCAAGGCACCGGTACTGCGTGGGCTAACGATGACATAATTAAAATGTGTGTCCAAAGAGTTAATAGTGTAAATTGTAGTTATTGTGTTGATATTTCTGACACAAACATTTAACAAATTATAAACTTACAGCGGTGGCCAACAAAAAGTGGTAGGGCAGAAACTGCATGCGAAGGACATCGTTGAACTTGCGGATGCAGTGAAGTTCAATTCCATTTGAGTCATAGATGAACAGCCACTTCTTCTGAGCCACTGCAAACATGGTCTCAGTGTGAAGCCATCTGAAATGTGCACACTTGTTTTGAGTGCATCATAAATTGAACAATAGCAACTTAATTCATTCTTTACTCATAAAACTGGTAGGATGTGATGACACTCGCGACCATTTTGCCAGCCTTCTTGCCTGAGCGTGTGGTGTCAAATTGGACAAACAGTCAACAGTTCTTAAAAAGAGTCGAGTGCTCGCTTCAAGTTGTTTACAGACACTACCAGCCCAACAGTAGTGCAATAAAACTAGCACAAAATAAAGACAGTTACACTTCATGAATGTAAGCAAACACATAGCTTCGTCTTGCAAACACCTACTAGCTCAATGCTAAGACAAATCACAAAACATTATAGAGAGGCTAAAGAATATCATAGATGTTGCAGTATACAACATCACAAATGACGCAGAAACATACACAGAAATATGCTTGAGCAATACGCAAAGGCATATATTCTTCGTAATCTGTGTGTGTGTGTGTGTGTGTGTCCGTGTGCGTGCGTGCTTTTGAGGCTTACCGAACATCACGAATGGACTCCATCACATTTATTTCACACATCAACTGTTTGGATTGCCAGTCAACACAAGCAACATGGCCTCTCCTCCCACCAAGCAGCAGGTGACTAAATCAAAACAATGACGCAAACAATTAAAACTTATTCAGTACCAGCCAATTCTAAACCAAGTCTGAAAAGACATATAAAAACGTCTTTCGGAGTGAATGAGTTAAGCACCAAATAAAACTATTCATACATACTATCCCCAAAATGATTAATCCACTATATTGCAATCTAAATTTAACAGACATATTTATTTATTTAGTTTTACTGCTTGAATCGGTACATTCTGACTGGAAACGTTGAAAGATGAGAAAAGAAGTTGAAGTAAAGACATTGATTACATGTATGATATTGATCTGAATGGACTATTCTGAGAAACTGCTTTGATAATTAACACTCTTAATCAGTAACACAAACACAATTCAAGTTGGGAGAAGAAAGTGGGCTACTGACCGTCCGGTTTTGCTGTAATCCAGTTGGTATGGTCCAAATTGAGACAGATTCAGGTCAAAATACTGAGGACCAAGTAGATGAAAAAAAAAATGGGTCAACTGTAATAATAAAATCTGTTTCTGTACCTATTTCAACCACGATAAACCATCAGAGCGGTAATCGGCCCTTGCCTAATTACAAGAGTGAACAACTGGCCAAGACTAATAGACAAGATTGCTCACCTTGGTCCCAGACGTTATATCCACAGCATCTGCGATATCTTGCTGTGAGATAGTACATGTGTCCTCATTTTCGTCTCCTTCTAGAAACCTGAGGAAGTTCATAAATAAAGTTACAACAGTGTGACATTTTCAGACAACCTCGTCAAGCCATGATTATTTTACCCTGCTTCTTCTGGGAGGAGAAGGTCAAACCGGGCAGCTTGTTTTTGGGCCATTTCTGAGGCTTCATCTGAACGAGCAATGGATTCTTTCAGCTTTAAGTGGTGCTTGCTGACCTGAAAAAAAACAAAACAAAACAAAAAAAAAAAAAAAACAAGGCAAAATCAGGGAACAGCGAGAATATGGCACTTG
>NW_017805983.1:1527567-1532235 GCF_001891065.2 Hippocampus comes | reverse complement strand
CCTCTTTTCCCACGGATACATCAAGATATTGCAGGAAACCCGTCATGCTCTAAAAAAGAAGAAATGAACCGCACAACAGCAGAATATCAGAATCCAGTCAACTCCTCCGGTTTATTGCAAGAGATATACCTCAGGCACAGCCGCAGTCTGTAAAAATCATGTCTGGCGACACTTAAAAGAAATTAAAAAAAAACGATTTGGCCCTCCGATTAGAGTTGGGAGATTTTTGCGATATATGTCGCAAACACGACAGATACGTTTTTATCATGCTACTTCCCTCCTATCATGTCTAGCATCATTTGTCCTCATTCAGGGTGAATAATTACATTTGTTAGGGTGAATTATGGCAAATGGCAAATACCAAGAATGACAAAGGCAGCTTTATTTGATGGCTAAAATGTTCACTTACTATGCCCATTCCAATGTGTATACAATATTGTTACGAAAAATATCTGTTTGTGTTTTTTTGGGGTGCTGGAACAGATTGATGCCATTTCTGTTCATTTCAATGGGGAGAGACAATATGACATGAGTGATTTAACACAATAATAATAATAATACATTAGATGTATATAGTGCCTTTCAGGACACTTAACATATCCTTGTAGATCACAGAGAGAAAGGGGGAGGCGTGGTCACGGAACGAAGCTAACTACTTGTAAGTCAAGGCACCGGTACTGCGTGGGCTAACGATGACATAATTAAAATGTGTGTCCAAAGAGTTAATAGTGTAAATTGTAGTTATTGTGTTGATATTTCTGACACAAACATTTAACAAATTATAAACTTACAGCGGTGGCCAACAAAAAGTGGTAGGGCAGAAACTGCATGCGAAGGACATCGTTGAACTTGCGGATGCAGTGAAGTTCAATTCCATTTGAGTCATAGATGAACAGCCACTTCTTCTGAGCCACTGCAAACATGGTCTCAGTGTGAAGCCATCTGAAATGTGCACACTTGTTTTGAGTGCATCATAAATTGAACAATAGCAACTTAATTCATTCTTTACTCATAAAACTGGTAGGATGTGATGACACTCGCGACCATTTTGCCAGCCTTCTTGCCTGAGCGTGTGGTGTCAAATTGGACAAACAGTCAACAGTTCTTAAAAAGAGTCGAGTGCTCGCTTCAAGTTGTTTACAGACACTACCAGCCCAACAGTAGTGCAATAAAACTAGCACAAAATAAAGACAGTTACACTTCATGAATGTAAGCAAACACATAGCTTCGTCTTGCAAACACCTACTAGCTCAATGCTAAGACAAATCACAAAACATTATAGAGAGGCTAAAGAATATCATAGATGTTGCAGTATACAACATCACAAATGACGCAGAAACATACACAGAAATATGCTTGAGCAATACGCAAAGGCATATATTCTTCGTAATCTGTGTGTGTGTGTGTGTGTGTGTCCGTGTGCGTGCGTGCTTTTGAGGCTTACCGAACAACACGAATGGACTCCATCACATTTATTTCACACATCAACTGTTTGGATTGCCAGTCAACACACAACATGGCCCCTCTCCTCCCACCAAGCAGCAGGTGACTAAATCAAAACAATGACGCAAACAATTAAAACTTATTCAGTACCAGCCAATTCTAAACCAAGTCTGAAAAGACATATAAAAACGTCTTTCGGAGTGAATGAGTTAAGCACCAAATAAAACTATTCATACATACTATCCCCAAAATGATTAATCCACTATATTGCAATCTAAATTTAACAGACATATTTATTTATTTAGTTTTACTGCTTGAATCGGTACATTCTGACTGGAAACGTTGAAAGATGAGAAAAGAAGTTGAAGTAAAGACATTGATTACATGTATGATATTGATCTGAATGGACTATTCTGAGAAACTGCTTTGATAATTAACACTCTTAATCAGTAACACAAACACAATTCAAGTTGGGAGAAGAAAGTGGGCTACTGACCGTCCGGTTTTGCTGTAATCCAGTTGGTATGGTCCAAATTGAGACAGATTCAGGTCAAAATACTGAGGACCAAGTAGATAAAAAAAAAATGGGTCAACTGTAATAATAAAATCTGTTTCTGTACCTATTTCAACCACGATAAACCATCAGAGCGGTAATCGGCCCTTGCCTAATTACAAGAGTGAACAACTGGCCAAGACTAATAGACAAGATTGCTCACCTTGGTCCCAGACGTTATATCCACAGCATCTGCGATATCTTGCTGTGAGATAGTACATGTGTCCTCATTTTCGTCTCCTTCTAGAAACCTGAGGAAGTTCATAAATAAAGTTACAACAGTGTGACATTTTCAGACAACCTCGTCAAGCCATGATTATTTTACCCTGCTTCTTCTGGGAGGAGAAGGTCAAACCGGGCAGCTTGTTTTTGGGCCATTTCTGAGGCTTCATCTGAACGAGCAATGGATTCTTTCAGCTTTAAGTGGTGCTTGCTGACCTGAAAAAAAACAAAACAAAACAAAAAAATACAAAAAAAAACAACCCTGCTTTAGCCAGCAGCACAATTTAAATACCAAACGGAAATTGCTGACCTCCTCTTTCGTTTTCCCTTTCCTTGTAAACTTCTGCAGCGTGGCTTCGGGAATAGAAGCAGGTCCTGGGAAAGCATCTTGTTTCTGGGGGAGTGCCAATAATTGGGTCAGACAAACCTCAAGTGCAGTGTACAAATTCCTTGGTTGGATTAGTTATTGATCATTGAGGGATTATTATTTTTATTTTTTTTGCAGAGAGTATCTGTATATTAATAATTGTTCCTCATCAGTCATGTCTTTGCTTTTCATAAACGTCAGAATAATGATAGGAGCACCAAACTTGAAAAACTGTTCTTTCCATTTTATGTGAAGTGAGGATAAACCTGACACTGTCAAACAAATATGGACTGTCTCATTGTGTTAGACCTATAACTGTGTGAATGTTACTCTACATCCAAAATTTTTTATTATTATCATTATTCTGTTCTACCTTATACAGATATTTAAACTTGAGATGAGATTCCTACAATTCAGAAGACCCAGTGCAATACATGTTATTCAGGGCATAATTTAGGAAAAAGTTTTTAATTCAATTTAATTTTGAAGAGTTAAGTCCAGTGCTAATGTTGAAAACATGCATAATGTTACAGTGGCTTCCAATAATATTTAATTGTCTTTTTGGGAGATGTTTTTTTCTGTACTGGTGTAGTATTGATGAGGATGGTGGTGCTTGGTGAGCATATTGGTGAAAAAATTGCTCTGGTTGTAACATAAAGGAAGCACTTGAGCCAACTTCAATTGCTTAAAAAATTAAATGTGTCTTACCCCAGATTTAAAGCGTTTTTCTTGTCCATGGTCGTTTTTTTTCATCCTCTTCTTTGCTGACGTTTTTTGAGGCATCTGCTGCTGTGAATCAACAGCCTGTATTCCACCGTCGCTTTCATCTTTCTTCTCGTGCCAGTAACGAGCTGGAGGCTGTCAGAAAGAAGACATCCATACTCCTAAGATTATCAGCGGGCATTTTAAAACTCGAGTGAGAACAACTCTGTTAGCACGCGTTGATAAAGTAGCTCAATGTCACTCGATGCCTCTTCTTTATAAGTCATCGTGTTTTCCGTTTTGTCGAGGCCGGCAGTAACCGATAACGACTCACACGACTGCAATCGTGTGTTATTGTCTGTATAATGGATTACCTTTTTCGTTTTCCCCACGTGTGGGCCTTTCTTTGCCTGTTCAGCGGCCGCCGCCATCTTTGTTGTGTACTCTAGCTCTTCCTTTTCTCGACTTCGTCACTTCCGTGATGAAAACCAAATCGGGATTGACGCCCTCTCCATTGGCCATTGTTTCCGACATGCGTACAAAAGAAATCTCAAACCGTTGTTTAATTGATTAAATAACATGTCACCTAATTTTACATATAAAGTAAAACATTAAATAATTCAATTATTATCATTTAAATGAAAAACAAATACGCACTATCTACTCTGCATGCACAACACAAAATGTTTTTGTTTATTGTGTGCATATTATATTAGTAAAAACGTCATTGTCATTACAGTGAAATATTGATTAGCAAATGCAAAGGAGTAAACTGCAGTTTAATTCGGCACGCAGGAATGTTATATTATTACTACTACTATTTTACTACTGCTATTAGCACAGTTATTGCTACTAATAATAATGTGTACTTCTACAGTGAGGTAAAGCATAAAACGGGTGTCAAACTCATTTCACATTGTGGGCCACATACGGCCTCTGTAGATGTCAAGTGGGCCAGACCATTAAAATAATACAATACTCTGCTATAAATAACCAAAAAATATGTCTTTCCTTTGTTTAGGTCTGAAGAAGCACAAGAACATTAGGAAAATTTTGAAATTTAATGAACATATCTTTTACAAAACATTTCATGAAGCCCCTTAGATTTCCTTAGACAAATGTGCAATTTACTTTTATCATTCACAAATATGCATTGCAACTGATCCCACAGATTGTACAAAGGCACAACCAGTGGCGGGCCGTGCATTTCAACCTTAGGCCTTCAGTGACGTCACATACATACACAATATAGGCTCGTCAAGCAGCACTTAATTTCAGGAGCATTTAAAACCATCAAGTATGCATTCACAATTAAGAGCAGGAAACTAAATTTACAGATAGTCAAAAATAAAAAGATGATTTAAAAATACGAAATAAAATG
>NW_017805983.1:1473587-1526998 GCF_001891065.2 Hippocampus comes | reverse complement strand
TCTGAGACTCGTGATCTGATTGGCTATTGAAACCTGACTGTGCCCGTTCACTTACAGCGCACAGGGGCCTGCTCTGTTTAATCTGAAGGCCCAGAGCAAATGTAATTTACCTGGCAATACAGCTAGCTGAAATATGATTGGTTAAAAACTCTACCATAATAAATAACTTATTTATCGAGTGGCTTTCAATGTTATTTAAAATAACATTGAAAGCCACTCAACTAAGTGGAAATAATGCAACGTAAAGAATACAGAGAATAATTTTGTTTACATATTTATGAAAATAAAATAACAAATTATAAAATAACATAAAATACATAAAAGTAAATTTACTTTTCTGAGAATGTTTAGGCCAGCAGAGAAGGCCTTGCTGGCCCTCAGGGTCCGCCACTGGGCACAACACTTAAACAAGTAATTGGTATTGAAAAATATAGTAATGCATTTTAAGATTAAACAAGATTTATAAAGAAATAAATTTTTAATCCATTTACACATGTGCATATAAAATCTAAATTTAATCCCTGCCTACACTTTACAAACTAAGGAGAGTGCTATTAAATGTGTAAAGAATAACGTATTCACATGTGCTTGATAGCGTCTGCTGTGTTGGGTCTGTCTCTGACAGACTGCGACTGCTGTTGTCTTCTTCCCTGATGAATGCATTTTAAGATTAAACAAGATTTATAAAGAAATAAATTTTTAATCCATTTACACATGTGCATATAAAATCTAAATTTAATCCCTGCCTACACTTTACAAACTAAGGAGAGTGCTATTAAATGTGTAAAGAATAACGTATTCACATGTGCTTGATAGCGTCTGCTGTGTTGGGTCTGTCTCTGACAGACTGCGACTGCTGTTGTCTTCTTCCCTGATGAAAACAAAGTTGTCTTCTACTCTGATTAAAACAGTAGCGGATACTCTATGAATTATTCACCTTATTAAAAATATTCATTCCGTGTCTTTTATGCATTTTTTCACTTTTAAATGATCCTGCGGGCCTGATCGAACTTCCTTGGGGGCCGGTACCGGCCCGCAGGCCGTATGTTTGACACCACTGCTGTATACAGAAGGAAATCAGCAACTAAATATACAAGAAAGTCAGGTTTGAAAAGAGTTTTTTAAAATGCTGTTGATTTAAAGAATATGCTGAGTTTGTTATTGGAGAAAAGCTCTGCAGCAGTGCGAATGACAAAAACAATTAACCATGCCAAACTGAATAATTGACTTTTCAGTTCAAAGTAAATGTCGGGAATCGTGAGGTTAACATGTAGTTAAGAGTAAGGGGGGGAGAAAAAGAGTGGAGCCACCTGGCTGATGGTGCAGCTGCACAGGCCAATGCTGATGGTGAGTGTCACTGTGAAGCCTGCAGAGTCATATTGGGAGAATCCGTCAACAACTGTCTGAACCACGGAAGATACAGCTGGGACTCTCAGTACTGGACCACTGAAACCATGTTTATTTTATGGCCACGATTGATCAGTATATAAATATAAAAACAACCCATTTGAAGAGATTTATTTGGAACTGTGTTTTTGTTGTTTTTTTTTTGTTTTTGTTTTTGTTTTTTTGTTTTTTACTGTATCATACTACAAAGTAATAGCTGTTTCTTGTATCTTAACTCAGTGATTGCTATCAGTGATTCTCTGGAGACCAGTCCGTGTTGTACCTCGCTTGTGGCCCAAAGTCAGTTGAGATAGGCTGTAGCTCACCTGCCACCCTAATGAGGATGAGTGCTATAGAAAATGGATGGAGTTATGATTTGCCCTGGTGATAACTTTCAGTCAGTGCAAATCAGACAGAAACCCATGGAATTAATTGTTTTTGACCACAGCGGTTAAACCTGACTGTGCCCGTTCACTTACAGCGCACAGGGGCCTGCTCTGTTTAATCTGAAGGCCCCGAGCAAATGTAATTTACCTGGCAATACAGCTAGCTGAAATATGATTGGTTAAAAACTCTACCATAATAAATAACTTATGTATCGAGTGGCTTTCAATGTTATTTAAAATAACATTGAAAGCCACTCAACCAAGTGGAAATAATACAACGTAAAGAATACAGAGAATAATTTTGTTTACATATTTATGAAAATAAAATAACAAATTATAAAATAACATAAAATACATAAAAGTAAATTTACTTTTCTGAGAATGTTTAGGCCAGCAGAGAAGGCCTTGCTGGCCCTCAGGGTCCGCCACTGGGCACAACACTTAAACAAGTAATTGGTATTGAAAAATATAGTAATGCATTTTAAGATTAAACAAGATTTATAAAGAAATAAATTTTTAATCCATTTACACATGTGCATATAAAATCTAAATTTAATCCCTGCCTACACTTTACAAACTAAGGAGAGTGCTATTAAATGTGTAAAGAATAACGTATTCACATGTGCTTGATAGCGTCTGCTGTGTTGGGTCTGTCTCTGACAGACTGCGACTGCTGTTGTCTTCTTCCCTGATGAAAACAAAGTTGTCTTCTACTCTGATTAAAACAGTAGCGGATACTCTATGAATTATGCACCTTATTAAAAATATTCATTCCGTGTCTTTTATGCATTTTTTCACTTTTAAATGATCCTGCGGGCCTGATCGAACTTCCTTGGGGGCCGGTTCCGGCCCGCGGGGCGTATGGTTGACGTTCGAATTGTTTTATACTATAAAACGATTAACATGCTTCAGACAATGAGAGCTGCAACAGAGCAATCAGCTTTGGTTAAAAATATGATGTATAGTATAAAGTGTTTAAAAGTAATAGTATTTTGACTGACTTTTAAATGCTGAAAAAAATGTATTTGGAAATAATCATTTTTATTCGTCATGTATTGACAATGTACACTGCGAATGCTGGTGGTGCAGTGGTTCACTCGCCTGATTTGAGTGCGGTTCTTACTCTGTGACGGTGTGGAATTGGGTGTGAATGGTTGTCCTCTATGCTAAACTGTAAGCCATTCGACTCACCACGTGAGTTCTCCCCCTTCATACTCGCGTCCCACCGCAAGCTAACGCGAACACAGCGTATCAAACGCTGGCTGACCAAGTAAATAAACGCGATCTTAAGCATCCAGAGTCACCCTTTATCATTTTGGGTGGTTTTAATAGAGCACAACTTAACCATGAACTTCCCAGATCTAAGCAGCTCATTGATTGTTTCACCAGAGAAGGCAACATTCTGGACCATTGCTACACGACACTTAAAAGACTCATACCAATCTTTTGCACGTGCAGCACTGGGCTTTTCTGATCATTGTTTAGTACATTTAATACTTGTATTGCAGGCACAGACTCAAATGTGTAAAACAAGTTGCCAAGACTGTCAGGAGGTGGACCGACGAAGCAAAGGTGGAACTACAAGAATGCTTGGGCTGCACTGACTGGGGCGTCTTTGAAACTTCAGCTGGCAGCCTGGACCAATACACAGACACTGTGACATTATACATCAGTTTCTCTGAGGACATGTCCCAACCAAGTGCTTCCTCACCTTCAACAAGGTGGTTCACTGCCATATTCAGGCAACATAGAAAAGAGAAAGAGGCCGCCTTTAGAAGCGGAGATATGGCACTGAACAAACACGCTGGAAACCAGTTGACAAAGGAAATTAACATTGCAAAGAGAACCTATGCAGAGAAGCTGAAAAAACTATTTTCTGCTAACGACTCTGCATCTGTGTTGAATGACTGGCGACCATGTCGGGGTGAAGTTCGCCTTTCGCCCGAAGGTCAGTACGTCCGCCTCACATCGCATCGATCATGTTTGGTGTTTGAATATTCTCCCCGTGTCTGCGTGAATTTTCTCTGGGTACTTCGGTTTCCTCCCACATTGCACATTCCAAAAACAATGCATGGTAGGTTAATTGGACACAGTTTGTCGATGCGTTCCCTGCGATTGACTGCAGGCAATGCGCTACTGCCTGAAGACAGCTGGGATCAGCTACAGCACGCCTGCGACCCTCGTTCGGATAATGGATGAATTTCCACTGCTGTATATGGAGAAGTATTTTATCATCATATGCTTTGTGAACCATTCTTGACATTATGTGTCTAACGTTGTGGACCTTCCTTTGTTTCTTGGTATTTTGCGTGACTGACGAGCCACAGGATTCCAACACCCCCCTACCACCAGTGTTGAATCCAAATTGTTGTTCCGCGCATGAGAATAATCTTCTGCCAAAATTACTATACTGGTAAATATTACCTAGTCACCTCGAAATGTGAAGTACATCTTTGTGGATAAAGTATAATCATTGTTTGCTAATAAAAACACAATTTCTACTACTGTACCAAGAAAAGCGTCGAATAGCGTTTTCGAAGTGGTGCTGGATTTTCAAAATGTTCTGTCTGTAATTATCATCCACAAGGGGGTAGTATAAAACTGTGACGCGAACTGGAAAAGATCACCCTCTCTCACATTCGACTGCTCCTGATGTTAACCATCATCTCAGGTTGAGTTAAAACACGCGCAGTATACGAGAACGCACAAGTAGCCAGCTAATAAAACGTCCAATGGCAACACAGCACATAACAATTCAGTTAAACTTCGTTGTCTTGAACTAAGGTCCAAACACCACTTGACAATCACCTTGAAGGCAAGCAAACTTAATGGGCCATTCATTTTTTTTGATAGTGCCGCTTGCTTGAAATTTTTAGAGGTGTACGTATTTGCATACATCCTCTTATTTGTCCACACTTCAGCTGTCGGTTAATATTGTTCAGCACAAACGTGACCATTTTGCATGAAGTGTTTTCCATGAACTGGTTTGTACGTCATGCTTCCACTGAAGAGCGAGTGACGTAACATAATTAGTCAAACATGCGCTTGCCTGTTTGAAGAACACTTCGATACTATACATACATTCTTGAGGATCTACTGTGCAGCTCAGTGTGAGTGGCTTTGTGTACTCTTCTTTTCTGTGACTTTTGAATTGCGGAAAAGGAAATATTACATTTGTTTTGTATTTTGTTTCTATATTACACGTGAGTTTTAGTTTTGTTTTCACTGCTATTTCAAGTTCTTATATGACTTGATGGTCCCGAGTAAGTTTGGGGAGTTTTTAGGTGTGTACTGTATAGGTAATATAATCCAAAAATTGCATCTAATGATATAATGGTAATGAATGGCAAGTTTCTGTGATCATTTTAAAGCCTTTTTAGAACATGAATAATTACATCTAAAAATATGTTTGGGGAGTTTTTTGGTGTGTACTATATAGGTAATATATTTTACCCCAAAAATTGCATCTAATGATACAATGGTAATGAATGGCAAGTTTCTGTGATCATTTTAAAGCCTTTTTAGAACATGAATAATTACATATAAAAAGAAAGGTGGTAGGGATTACCTTAACAATAACAGGTGTGGCGACATGAATCCTAAAAGTTGGTCTTGCTCACATTATTTCTACATATTTATCAAGTGTATCGTGTAGTGAAAAAATAAAATAAAAAATCAAGAACCGTACAGCCCGAAATTCCTCCTACGCTGTAGACATTTTGGCACCCTCCCAGACTGCTCCTCAATCTTTCCAACATAGTATTTGAGCAAAATGTGACGGAACACCATTAAAACATTTTGCAAAAAGAATATACTGCATATTGAAATACTGATAATCTCAGATCAATTTATTTACACATGTTTTTACTGAGCGAAATCTGAGACGGTTTATTTTAACACAAATATATTCTTCTGTTGAATAAATAGGAAAAGTTGGATAAAAAGTTGATAAATTTGATACATTTATTAAATATAGTAAGAAATCTGAATTAAGTTGATACATTTGTTAAATGTAGTAATGTAATGCAATATCCATTATGAATACAAGAGAAAATCGACATATAAATGTGCTCGAGTGTGTATGAATGTAGTTCCTATACAAATCAAAAGTTGTAAAAATAGATAAGTATAGCACATGTAAGGGTAAAATAATTTGTTTATATGCAGACTTTTTCCTTTTCTGATTGATATAAAAATGATCTATTTATATATTAATACATAACAAGGGGTAGGACAAGACAAGTTTTTTACGTCTTCCGACTCCTTTGAACATATAATTGTGTTGTATGATGACTGTTTTCCTTTTTGAGCATTTTACTTACCTTTACTTTCTGTCAATTTATTACTTTAACAATAAACAAAAAAAACCCAAAAAACAAATAAAAAAGAGACATTATTTATCATGACTAAATATTAATTTTTATGAAAATGAAATGGAAATGGAAAATTGAATTTGACCAATTCATCTGATGATTTCTTACCACACAGTGGTTGGGAATTCCTGTTCTTGTCTGTCCTCACAAGAATTAAGGTAGGAAAAGTCTTCATTTCGCATTTAAACAGAAACTGATGGCCGCGCCACCTCGACCAGAACTGTTTGACTTTTATGGAGTCTCCATGACAAAATTCTTCACTGACAACTGGCAAAATGTAAAGAACTTCCAAGCCAAACCGGATGATATTGTCATAGCCACTTATCCCAAATCAGGTGAGGTTATGAGTATGAATACGCAATTCTCATAAATTCATTGATCAACCAAACAAATTGTCTTGCTTTGCAAGAGCTCTTATGGTGTATTTGTGTTAATACCTCAGGAACCACATGGGTCTGCTACCTCCTGGATCGGCTCTTCTTTGGAAAGACACATCCAGAGAAAGACACATCCCTCCCTCTGTATATGAGAGTACCATTTCTGGAGCTCTGCATCCCTGGTCATCCCAAAGGTTGAAAAAAAAAAGCCAGTTATATTTGTCACGGATAGATTAGATACAATCGACCTTTCATCATGACCTCACACGCACTTCCGGGTGCTTTTAGCTGTGAATGACACTCACTCATTTGTCCAATTCTTCATTAAGGAAAAGACCTGGCAGACCAGCTCACTATCACTCCTCGTCTTATCAAAACTCATCTGCCAGTCCAGCTTGTGCCAGATACGTTTTGGGAACACAACTGCAAGGTTAAATGTCCGCCATGTCTGCATAAAGTTCTGGCAGGTGAAGAATCGAAAGCAGGGATACGTTGACTCAATTGTGGATATCTTTTCATTCAGGTAGTCTATGTGGCTCGTAACCCGAAGGACGTTGCAGTGTCTCATTTCCATTTTAGCAGCATGAACAGCATCCACCCTGCACCAGGAGACTGGGATGGCTTTTTGCAAAGATTCATGGATGGGAAAAGTGAGCTCAAAGTGTCAACAGTGTTGAGTTTTTGTCAAACAGGTTCTTCCATCCTTCACTCCTTCATGAATGTGTTCTTCTGTGGCGTCAGTGGCTTATGGAGCTTGGCATAAGCATGTGGTCGGCTGGTGGGAGAAGAAGCAAACGTATCCAAATCTGCATTACATTTTCTATGAAGATCTGACTGAGGTGAAATGTTAGCAGGTTCTTTCCTTGCAAACGCACGCAATGTCTGAGTTTAACACAGTATTTAAAGTCCCTGTAAAGTGAAAACAAAACACGTCTTGATAATTATGAATTTTAAAAATCGGCAGGTACAGGCTTCAAAATTGTGAATAATCAAGCAACCAAACCAGTGTCTTTCCCTATCCAAAAAGGAGATGTACTTTTGGGGTGGAGGCAAAGAATGTTTTGGACACTCGGGTAAAGAAAGGGTGCGGAGCTGTCAACCGATCAACACCTTGTGGTGAGTTGGCTCCGATGGTGGGGGAAGATGCCGGTCCGACCTGGCAGACCCAAATGGATTGTGAGGATCCGTTGGGAGTGTCTGACAGAATCCCCCGTCAGAAGGAATTTCAACTCCCACCTCCGGCAGAGCTTTTCGCACTTCTCATCCCGAGGGAGGCGGGGGACATTGAGTCTGAGTGGACCATGTTTCGCACCTCTATTGTTAAGGCGGCCGATCGAAGTTGTGGCCGTAAGGTGGTCGGTGCCTGTCGTGGCGGCAACCCCCGAACTGGCTGTTGGACATCGTCAGTCAGGGATGCCGTCAAGCTGAAGAAGGAGTCTACCGGGCTTTTATGGTCTGTCGGACTCCAGAGGCAGCTAATGAGTACCGGCTGGCCAAGCGGAACGCAGCTTCGCGGTTGCCGAGGCAAAAACTCGGGCGTGGGAAGAGGCCATGAGAGCCGCTTCGAGTAAATTCTGGTCCATCTTCCGACGTTCCCGGAGGGCGAAGCAGTGCACCATTAACACTGTGCACAGTGGGGATGGTCCGCTGCCGACCTTGACTTGAGACATTGTGAGTCAGTGGGCAAAATACTTTGAAGACCTCCTCAACTCCACCAACTCAGTCAGAAAAGGATAAGCGATGGATGGATGAAAACCCTTGATGAGATTAACCTGCGAAAATTTGCTCCTCAAATGACGTCACTGATTAGCAAAACTGCTCCGTGAAAAATATAGAGTGCATTAATGGATTAACCAGTGTAAAACATTTTTTTGCAGAAATATTATCCAGAAAATTAATGAAGAAGGCAAACCCATGCAAATATAGCCGATAAGAAGAAAGAAGCAGTTATGGCTCAGGCTCAAAAAGAAACCTTGGCCAACCCTAATGCAAAAAGTAAAAACAAATGACAATTTTAAGAGGAAATATTTGAGAGAAAAAAAAACGTCCAGGGAAACTATGTCTTATAGTACTTCCATTCAACATATTTGTATGAGGATTACAGCATTATATGTCATAAGGTCAATACATTTTGCTTTATGGAAACTAAGCGTGCAAATAGCACGGCTATAAAATGTTTTAAAACCTGTTTTCTCATTTTTGGGAACATTTGAAAAAAATACAAACTTGATTTTTAAGTCACACCTTGTTTTTGACAGCACTCACGTCATTTGAGAGCATTAAATTCAACACTGTGTGACTTCTTTCAGTATCAACAAAGAACGCACAGCAAGATTCCTCAGGGCGTATTGTAAACTTCCTCAGCTTCTTCTAGGCAACAGCTACACTAATGCATCAAAAAAAGGCTAATTATAGAGTCCTAATTTCCCTTTCTAACACTCTACCAAACCATTGCGATGCCAAGCCAAATCTAAAAGTACTTATGCTTTGCATAATTTCTGAATGTGCAGTGCATGTTGTGAATTGAACGGAAAATGTTTTGATATTGATTCAGCAAGTCTTTCGCGTGCGCAGAACTTGGGACATGAGATCGACAAGCTGTGCAGCTTCCTTGGCATGTCTCCCTCTGCCGAGGAGAAGGAAAGCATCATGGCTGCAGTGAAATTTGACAATATGAAAGACAACAAATTGACCAACTTTACCAATGCCCCTTTAATGAATCTGAAGGTGTCTCCTTTCATGAGAAAAGGTACGCAGCAAGATGGCCGTGAGTGCTTTGCCAGCTTGTGAGCTGATTAGTTGGAATGCCATCTGAATTGATCTCTCTGCCTTTTGAAGGGAAAGTTGGAGACTGGAAGAACCATTTCACCGTGGCCCAGAATGAGCGGTGTGATGAGCACTACAAGCGGCACATTTGTTTCCCTGGACTGGAGTTTCGCACTGAAGTTTAAGGCTTGAACAGATCAAACAAACTGTTTCTTCTTACAAGGCGGATGACGTTGAGTCAAACTGCCCTAGCAAGCCCTTCTAGATTACATCTCTTGTTATCATTGTCGTCCTTTTGGCATTGATTCATTTGGGTTCTGGAAATAAATTCACTGTTAAACTGAACCAACTTTATGATTCATGTAGCTCCACACAGGGGCCATCAAACACAATAAACATGAATTATGATCACTTTGTTTTTTTATTTGCATCCAGACATGAAATTCGGTGAAATGAAATAACAAATGTTAAATATAATCCTAAAATAAACAGCTGTAATACTGAATCTCTGCATTGAGACAGTGGGGCGGGCACATGTACTCATTTTCTATGGCACGTAGTATGCTTTGCAGAGGGAGCAACACTGAACACACTTGTTACTTTCACTCTGGTCTGGAATTCACTGGAATGTAGAGCACAACACGAGGTCATTGGACAAAAATCACTAAACAACTTAAGCATCACTCTGAAAACTGGACGTCATCCTGTCATGCTCTGAGACATGAATAAAGGCCTTGGCCACTTCTGGAAATCCTGCCTGCAGTCTAATAAAGTAAATGCATCATGATTTATGGATGTCTTGTGCTGCAAACCAGCAATTGCACATGCTCCGTCAAAATCCACCCTGTACACTTGGAGTATTTTTACTTTAAAAAAATATTTGTTTTCTAGTATTATTTTCAAAGAGAATCTAAATATTTTTGCAATACTCGCATCGATATTTCAATCCTCAGCGCCGCTGATATCAAAACAACAAGACGGCACAGTCAGCAAAAAGCATTTTCGATTGTCTTTCACAGTGACAAATGTGACTGTTTCAAAAATATCTGGAACATAAAAACAAAAAAGTATTTACATTGTTGCTTCTATATAATATATTTGAAAGATACTTCTATCGAGAGTAATAAAATACTTCAGTCTCGTGCTTTGCTGAACAGTGAAGTGCTGTGTTCGTGAGTTCATGCCAAGCCGGACGTTGTTTCTTGGCGCAGTCCTGGAAACCTGTGGCAGGTTGAAGTTCAATATCTCTATTTAATTTATGTATAATGCAATTGACGTGAACCAATATTGACAATCAACTACAGTTAAGCACATATAAGTATGTACTGAGTGACTGCGGTTGTAGTTTACTACTACAATGTGTCATCAGTTCCAAAGTACCTGGGCCAAGCGGCAGCATATTAAGAGCTTATAAATAGTTGATGAGTCACCATATTCAAGATAATAGGCTGCAGGTAGACGCAACCATTACAAGCACAGAACAAAGTCAAATCATGTATGGCACATTTTTACATGACGGAGGAAAATTGAAATGAAAATTCTCAGAACCACATGAACAAATAAAATAAGTCACTGTTGTTGATGTACACACCGAAACAAAAACACACTTTGTCTTTCACCAGCAACAATTCTGATGTTTAGTGATGTTACCAGGCCACCATTTGATGATCTAGTTAGATTTTACTCGGATACTGAAAGCAGCAGCCACCTACTCAGCAACCATCCCGAGAACCGGAATGTATGTATATGTATGTTCCATGATAAACAGGGAGTCAGAAAAATTTCCACATCAATTCGCAGGTCAATAATTTTGGCCAAACATGTTGAAATGACCTCAGTTTTCTTCAGATTGTAGAGAAACAGAACACGATTTTATAAGAATGATTTATTTAAACAGGTCTACGTCTCCCCTCTTCCTGCAAATACTGATGAACTCTGGCATTGCATAATGCCATCGGCCCAAGACATGTTGCAGCGTGAATTGAACAAGAATTTAACTACCGTGCCGTGTCCCATCCGCTGCACAGAGTGAACACTTGAAATCACTCTCAGAATAACGTTATGCTGATTGACACCTAAACTGTTCAACTTTGTAGTTTTCAAGATAATTGCTTTTTAAATGATGTCAAATGTCTTGAGACACCCTATATGCATTTTTTGGATTGTGTTGCTTCTTCACAAGTTCATAGACCAAGTAAAAATTTTCCACTTTTTTTTTTAACAAGAAGAAAAATGTGACCGCCTTTTAGCTTTTATTGTTTGATCGCATGGTGGTCTACTGGTAAGCAAATTTGTTTCATAGTTCTGAGGTTTGGGGTTCAAATCTCGGTTCCTGCCTTCCTATACTCTTGCGGATATCATGTGATTGATTTTTTTTTTTACGCCGCCGTGCTGGCAGGTATTAGTGATATTGGCATTTGTGTGGATTTTCTCCCACATCCTAAAAACATACATGTGTGATTCTTTGACGATTCTAAATTGTCCATAGTTGTGTGAATGCTTGTTTGTTGATATGCGCTCTGCGATTGGCTGGCAACAAGTATGCTTGGATAGGGTCTAACTAACCCGATAGCCTAGTGTGAATAAGCACTACAGAAACTGAAGGCTTGGATGGATTCTTTATAGTTCAATTTAAGACATATTTTTTGTGTCTGTATCTGTTGGATCTTTAATGGTGCGTTTGATCTATGTAAGCCCCTGGTCCTCAAGCCTAAGATTTGTTTCATAAATCAATAATTTCACTGCTCACACTGGCAGAGTCGTCATGTCGGCTGACTTCCAGGTAACTGCCTGAACCGACGGGCTTTGTAGCCATCCCCCGCCCTCGCTCAGAGTCCGGTGTGATGAAGGGTCGTGTGTCATCCACTCTATCTTCCCCCAGATATCCCGTTGATGTCCTGGTGGGGTGAAATGACACAGGGCATGACACCGACGAGGGGACATTTCCTGCTTCATTACCGGGCCACCTGTGACCCTGGTGGGACGGTGTGGGTGGGGCAGTCACCTGCCGGCTTGGGACACTGCTGAGAACGCTGCCCCCCAGAGGCATGGAGGACTCCGTCGGAACCTCACTGCTTTCCGAAAACTGAGGGTCACTGTTTCTGCGCAGCCAGAGCCCCGGACTGACTCCAGATCCGGGGGAGGGAGATTGCGACGTTTGGTTAAAGGGATGAAATAAACTACCCCCTTCGAGTAGGTGTTCTCGGTGCAGGGCCTCATCAATGCTGCGGGTGAGGTTAATGGGAGACGGGGGCCGAAGATCAAACTCGCACGTAGAGAGAGAGGTGTCCCTATCCGGCTCCAGACTTCCACTGACTGAGCGCTGTGGTGTCAGTCCGAGCGCCTGCAGTCTCAGCAGGGAGCTCGCGGAGCTATCAGATATGCCGCGTTCTGCAGAACGGCCTCTGTGGTTGCGTATTCGGTTGCTATCTTTGACGCACTGCGGTTGGGCAGCGGCTTGATCATGATTATGGTTCCTGATGAGACTCTTGGTGATGTCAACTCCAGAACGTTCTTGGCCAGCCCAATTGTTGGGCACCTCTGCTTGACCTCCTGCTGCAACACCGTTACTATCAGACTTTCTGCAAGGTTTCCCGGTCAGACTCTGGACGATCTTGGACCAGCATGTGTGTCTATGAGAGGAGCCTCCAGAATGGCCAGGCGACGGCACGTCTCCTGTTATTCTTCCTTCTCCTGTTCCTCCCTCATTTCTTCCTCTGCAACACTGAGGCCTCCAGAACACCCACGAGGTCGAGAGAAGCAGGCATAATCCCCAGGTCAGCTCCAGGAGTCTGGCCCAGAAATGGACAAGCCACCAGCCCCAGTTGAAGCTCATCCAGTCCCCAAGAAGTCCATAGAGCCAAAGGGTGGCATGAACATGTAGTCCACAGCACAGCGCTCCAACAACCGCACAAACCGCCAGCACCTTTCCAAGAACCATCCCTTCTCTCCTGCTACCTGTCCAAGCCTTTCTCCTGGCCTCTTCAGCGACTCCAGAGTGAGGAATGGGAGGGCAACGTATTCGCGGAAAGACATGGAAGAGGAATCCGAGACACAGACCCAGACCCCAGCACAGGGAAAGAACCTGGAGGGTGACAGGTACCACGGGTGACAGAGCTGGCGAAAGCAGATCTGCTGCCAGCAACAGAGTGCACTGCAAGACAGCCAACACGGCCACCAGGGGAGGACGCTCCAACGTTGGAGGTAAAACTGTCACTCCGGCCACCCTCAGGGCCAGCAGGGCCACGGCAGCATGCGTCCACACCAGCAAGTGTAGCGGCAAATTGTAAATGGCCGCGACTGCCGAACGTGGGAGGATTTTCTGTGTCCCGTAGGGATCAATCAGAAAGAGAGAGGCCCTCAGTCCTCCGACCAAAAACAACAGGGCGTTGGCCAGAGAAAGAGCCCCTCGATGAGGACAGTTTGAACCCGGGGACAAGATGATCCCGAGAGCAGACCCAGCAAACAAAAGCAGGAAAAGGGTTGCTGACCCGTAGACATGCAGCTCCCACGCAAAAGTCAGATTCCTGCTCAGGTCACCCCAGTAGATAAGGCTTCTATTTGGGGAAGGCTTAGCGTTAGCAGTAGGGGACGACTTTGAAGCTTGATAAGGATCCGCTAACAAGATGGAGCCATTCTTCTGATCAATGAAGCTTGTTTGGCTGACTGGTGCAACACTGGTAGTCAGGAATGACAGGTTAGCTGCAAATAGTAAGAAAAAGAATAACGTTAGATATATATCATTTCAAAATTGGAATATGTTCATATACTGTACATACAGTATATCGACAATGGAATTAGATTTGTAACACTTGTATGTGAGGATGAGAAAAAAGATTTTTTTTCTTGTCTTTTTGATATCGTGTTATCAGGTTGTTGTAAGACCAAGCAAGATGTCTGTGGTTGAAGGGGAGGCGCCATTTATATGAGGCAGATGATAAGTGCCTGGTCATGTGTCTACATATGACCCCGCTTCAGGAGAAAGAGTCAGACATTTCTGAGCAGCAGCCCTCCTAGTTGTATTTGAACTGCCTCCTTGATGCAAGTTTTTATGAAATTGTATCTCTCAATATTTTTCAACCCATTAAGGTATTTTCATACTTATAATTCTTAAAGGGAATCGTAAGAAAAAAACTCCAAAAGAGTAAACATTTGAGATGTGGTGCTGAAGCCACGATTGGGCTGTAGTTCAACATCACGGTAACAAGCTATCGGGGCATCTGGTCCATTCCAGTCTCATTATGCGGCTAACTTGTAATGCAGCTAATCACCCAAGGTCTAAATATGATTTTGACAAAGGAAGATAACTAAGTAATCTAATGAAACCTCTAAACTATGATTGTGAGTATCATGATGTAAGCCGCAGCACTGTAAATATCTACTGCGTGAGCCTGACAGTACCAGTTCACAGGGTCAAGAGAATAAATATGAGCCACTGAAGGGACTAGTGGACATTACAGTCAAGTCATTTCTTATGTAATTCAACTAGAATGGCAAAACATCAGCCGCATAATCTCAGATACATTAATATCACGAGGATAATATTCATTAACACACCAGACATAATGCAGAGCAAGTCATATTTGGAAAAAAGTAGCAATTACGAGTCTTAATAATATTAGATTTATGTAATTAATAGCCAAGTACACATGTTACATAACGCCATAGAGCATTTCAGTGGAACTCAGAACACTTTGACATTTTAAAGGATTATATGGTATATGACATCTTAATCTGTCGTAATCATGTTTGAATGCATACCACTTCATTTTTTTGCTCCTGCACCGGGAATACACCATGGGGTGGCACCATGGTGGACATCTACTTAAGAGACAACAGATGTGCGATGTCAAGGGCTACCGGTAATTTATGGCAATGTAAGCCTCTCCATTTTGGGAGTTTGATGGATGGCGGCACAAAGAGGTCCAAGAGTAAGAGTTTCTTAACTTAGCCACTCGGAGCACGTGACACGGAGCCTAATGAGGTATTGTCCAATTCCAAACTCTTTTGTTACTTGAACAGCTCGCTAAGCTAAGTGTTTGACTTTCTTCCTTCCAACAATTCCTTACTGGGCTGTGATCTGGACACATTCCACAACGCGCAGCTGGGTATGCTTAACTTACCTCTAGCCTGGAGTCTTTCCCATACCACATACACCGTTGTAGCGTATTGAATGCACACACGTGGCAAGGGACTAATACAAAATGCTGAAAAATGTCTACGCCGAGTCAATACCATTACCGTGTTGTCCCCTAACAATGTTTCACACGTTCGCTTTACCATTTCCTTTTCCGCAAACCCGGATTCAGTTTTCTATACATCTGCTTTTCATTACCAACTACATTCTCTGAGTTTCTATCGCTTTTTTTTTCTTTGCCACACATTCACCCAACCCTATGCTTCTGTTTCAACAGTCTGTTTTTTTTTTTTCTGAGCCCACTTTCCTCTTGTATGTTTGCTTGCCAGCGATTCCAGTTATTTCCCTCCCTTGCATCCCACCCTGCTGCCTCCTGCTCATACTTTCTACCATCTGGGTGAACCTCCAAATGCTTTTTCATATCGTTTGGAGTATTTCTCTTGCTTGTCACAACACTGATTTGTTCATCACTGTGTATGAAAATTGTCAAACTAGTTAGACCAGCTGGTTTGCTTCATGTGCATTCTTCAAGTACCTGTTGATGTTGCTTGCACAGTTGTCCTTGTTCTGTTTCTCTCCAAATGTGCAGTTTTGTTGTGTTTATTTGTAGCTTTGCTTGGTGTTTTCTGATCCAACTCAGTAGTAAGAGGCATATTAACTGCAGTTGTTACAGCTATTTTCTCTGTCATGATTTTTGGAAGTGGAATCTTCTTGCTTTGATTGATGACCGGCTGTCTGGTAGTCTGTGGTTGTTTGCCAGTAGAGCCGATTGTGGTGACAGTGGAGGGTCGGTTTAAAGTCACTGCAGCCTCAGACTCATTTTGTCTGCCAATGGCAAGTGTCAAATCACCTGAGAATTGGAAGAAAATACACTAACTGTGAAGTGCAAGCGCTAATTGTAATGTGAAAGGCAAAACAGAATCAAGTTCCTCACCTGTTGATACAACGGCAGGAGGAGTGGCATGTGTTGCTCCTGGAGACGGCATAGCTCGTGATACAGTTTGTGTTGTCAGTGCCGACACTTGAGGCTCCATAGCCCGAGTGTCCACTGATGAATTGTGCATATCAGCTATTTTAGTCCGTGCTTGTGGTTGATCCTCTGTCAATTTATCAGTAGTCGATGGCACAGGAGCGAGCAATTCCTCCTTTTCAAGGATCAGTGTTGCACTACCTGATCCGAGTCCCTGCAAATCATTCGTCTCTTTAAGTAGACTGCTAGCTGTTACAGGTTTGTCACCGGAGGGTAAAGTAAGCACAGATGTCGCCAACTCTTTTTCCTTCTCCAACGTCCCATGTAGTGGCGGTGTACTTGAGTCAATCTTGGGCCGGGTAACTCTTGGCCAACTCATGTTTCCTCCACGGCTCCGCGTCTGAGAAGAAAGGGTTGACGTAGTCGAGTGTATTCTCGGCTCTTGCTGCTCTGCATTTGTTGTTGTCATCCGACCCTGCGCTGTAACCTTAGCTGGCACGGCAGTGCGTCCGCTGGGAGGCAAAGAAGACCGGGATCCATCTGTCTGCTTGGTGGGTTGAGAGTCTTCAGGAAGATCCAGAGGAGAGAAGGAGGGCGATGTGCCAATAATGACCTGAGCATCGGATGGATGGAGGGAGGAGATGAGGAAGCTTACTAAAAGGAGTGGTATGGAAGCCATGGCCTTAGTAGTTAGCAGTGTCTCCTGCTGTTACACCATCGTCACACTGGGCTTCTGTCGATTCAGAAAAAAAGAGAATCATTTAACATATTTGCTGGTGCAAAAACATGTCATAACCCACAAGAAATTCATATAGAATTGTCGATTGTTACAGTTGTGCTTAATTGTACAACATTGCTTAGCAGTACCGTACCTAATCGGGTTGGGGTAGCTTCAGATTTTTTTAATGCTCATTTATGTGATTAAAGTCAAGTCACTTAAGACTAGTCACTGATGATATTGCTATTTTTAAGAGACAGGACATTGTGGAAAGGCAGATCGTTTGCTGCTTGTCGAAGGCCAAGAAAATACATTTTTTAAAATGTTTCAATAAATTTCTATGTGTGAAGATAAATGTATTCTTCTATTTAGGGAATACAAATGTGTAAACACATTTAAATTAAGTTTAATTTAAGTTACATCTTTGCACTTTAAAAGTTGTAACATGAATTCTGTGCTCTAACCGCAAAGTCATATTTGGTCCCTGGTTTACGAGTTTAAATGCAATTCGGGACTCACCGCAGTCTAGAGCGAAACTACTCCAACTCGATATTGAATTCATTAATTACAGGAAATATTTGTATGGGGGAAAAAAAGCAACATGTCTATATCACCCTTCGCATTTAATAGTCTTCGGTTATTCTGTGGATTTACTATGCTAACTGAGAGGTCATGTTATGGTGAGGTCAGTGAAACTCCTGTCAGGGGTTTTGCACAGTCAGGCACGTCACGAGCATTCACACAGGGATGTGTCAAATGTTTGCTTTCACAATACACATCCTGGCGAAACAAGCAGAAACATACACAAAAAGGAGGCAGTTGACTTCATGAAAACAGCCTTTCCTAAAAGTGTCAAAACAAAATGATGCAAGATTCACAATTTATTGTCAAACAGGCACACATTTTCAGAGCTCTTTAAAATTCACGTTTTTGTAATACTGCATTATCGATGCTGTTTCTTTATGTGAGTGGTATGTCATGCAGTAAATGAACTATTAGTCATCTGGTTCGTTGTTTTGACATATTTCATCAAGTATTTTGACTGACAATTTGCTCAAAGCATTGAAATGCTTTTGATTCAGAACCCACTGTCACTCAGAAACACAGCATCTCAAGCCTGAAGGATTACACAATCCCCAAGTACCAAACACATACCCTTCCCTCTTCCCAAAACCAGTGTCTTCCTATTTTAGCACATGGCTTACGTAAACCTTTCTTGTTCACACTGGCCTCTATCTGTGACTCACAATGGGAATGGAAGAAACCCCCGAGCGGCAGAGTCAAGACCACGCTGAAACTTCAGCATGAAACATTAGCAGAAATCAGTCTGTGCATTTTGTGTGTGTGTGTGCGCGCGTGTGTGCGTGTGTGTGTGTGTGTGTGTGTGCGCGTGTGTGCGTGTGCGTGTGTGCACGTAGGCCTGCGGGAGAACTCATTCTGTCACCAATGACTCAGCAAAGCTTCATTCACAGCCGTGACGACTTACTTGCACCTTTGACGCTCATTTAAAGTACCGGATTGTTTTTTTTTTTTTGGTGGGTGGAGGGGTGAGTATTCCACATTGGGAAATAACGACAGCTCCCACAGTCACCATCCGAGAAGTCACAGACAGTGGTCAGAAAATCCCAATTACCTATGTAGAGAAATGAACAGAGATGGGTACTTTACCCTATTTTGCCGGTTCGTCCTCTGTCTGCGACCTGGGTACCCTTCCGTCATCGTGGCCTCTCTCCTTATTCATACAATAATTGTCCTCTGTCCCTGTCCGTCCTCGTCCTTTTAAAACGCTTTTGTCCCAGTCCGCCCCCCCACTCCAAAAAAAAGCATTTGTGCATTACGCCAAGGGAGAGAGGCAAGGGGGGGAGGAAATTAATACCTTACAAACGAGACAGCATTTACTTTGCTCCATACAATTGCGCAGGACTGCTGATCCCATCTTGAATGGCACCTTTTGCGACAACTGCGAGCAAGTACTATCATCGACAATATTTACATGACATATACAAAGAAGCCGCAGCCATATTGGATGTGGCAAAGTAAAGCAAATTGTGAATATGTTTCCCCCTTGGAGATGTATTATTCAGCACAAACTCACTGGATTAATATGGAATTATTGCTTTTGATTATGTGATGTTATCCCAGCTCAGTTTTACAATATTATTTGCCGAATTTATATCAGAATGCCCATCGCTGGAAATACAGTATACAAGGGAATTGACCAACAGTGCAGAAATATAAGTGTGCCGCATAACAGTAGCCTCAGTGTTTATTTTGCTTCCTGTCTCAGTCACTTCTTGTACTTACAGGCTCATTGGCTGGTGTCCAGTTCAACTCCCTTCCTTTCCTCTTTTCCGTTTCTCTTCCCCATAACCTGAATAATTCTAGCCTAGCAATACAGCATGCCTCTAGATTCTTGTTGAATTGGGCCAGTGAAGATAGTGCAGCAGAAGACAGGCAATTTTAACAAAGTGGAGGTATTTTCACGACAGGGGAGGATAGGCAGATAAAGCTGCAAAGTAATAACCAAGAAGGTGGAGAAGGCGAGTGATGAGATGAAGTGACAGCGCAGAGGAAGGACCGCGGCGGGATGGAGGGACAAAATGCTAACGAGGAGAACAAGTGAAGGTTTAAATTTACAGCAGAAAGGGTGGGCTGGTTAAAACACAATGGCAATAGCCACAAACAACAAACAAACAGTTTGTGCCATTAGGAAATAAGACTACATTGACAAAAACAGGACTATATACAGCAACGATTTTTTGTTTGCAATGCCTTATTTCTCAGATTATCTCATCGATTAAGAAGATAAATATTGATTTTGCACTATTAATCAACAAAATATGCATGTGAGGCGTAAATATTGTAGTCCCCCTTCAGATCACAATCCTAATGTCTGTGACCGTATGTGTGTGGCTTTAAAAGGTGGGGCTGGGCCTGGTGAGTGATGTGGGTGTCACTGAATGAGAGTATAAAATGGCTGTTAATTGGATAACTGTAAGATAGTCTGCGTGCCAAGAAGCTCATCAATGCATGTGCTTATTAAGTATTAATTTTGTTTCCATTGTTGAAGCGATTGAAAGTGCACCGGCGGTTGGGTCCAACCTTGGCATATTCCAAGACTTCTAGCTAGCGGGGGTAGGCTATATAGAGTTAGAGAACATTGTGAGCTTGACTTGGCAGTCATGGCACCGTTGTAGCGTCCCGTGCCTCTGCAGTAATATGAGTTTGTCAGCAAAAAGGATCGCTGTGAAGCTTCCAGGCAAAGATTCTGCTTCAACTTTTTTTGTGATCGAAATATTCCATGTATTGTTTCAACCCTTTACAAAAGTATTTGGACATACGTCCGATACTCCCACCAGAGCGAAAATGAAGGAAAAGTGGGAATATTTTTTTCCTGTATTATGTGTCTGAGGGACTTTTTTCCCCCCATTTGATCTCTGTTCTAGTCCAGCTCAAAAGTGTTTGACGGGGTTGAGATCAGGGCTCTTATGTTCTTTCACACAATACTCACTCAATCAATCCGAGCAGGTTTCTCACACCAGGGTGCTGTCATGATGAAAAAGGACCAATAGGGTCTACCTCATAGGTGTCAAATTCAAGGCCTGGGAGCCAGATCCACCCCATCCCAAACATTTAATATGGCCCACAAAAGCAAATCATGTGTCAACTTCTGTGATCCTTGCTGAAATCTGTACCAAGATTTTTTTGTGTCTCTTTTTACACTACCTTGAACAATCACAATATTATTAACGATTACACTAGACTTCTAATTTTACAACTTGCAATCCATCAAGTTGTTGTGTAAATGTACACAATAATATGATGAAACGAATAAACACTTATTTGGTTTCACCGTCAAAATGGTTCTCTGAAGGAAGCTGTAACTTCAAAGTGGCCCACCATAAAAATGAGTTTGACACCCCTGGGACACTTAACTCCTGATTCATTTATAAAATTGTGTGTGCCATGACTTCAGTCTATAAAGTATGCCCTGTTATAAGACTAAGACGTTCCATTTCCACTTCCCACTTTGGTGAGGTTTCCATTTAGCCACAGAGAGGCTGCAGGCCAAACATAAACAATATCACCAGTGAGCAATGGCTTTTAATAAAGACATCTCTCATATGAGTGAGATGAATGCGTCTTAAAAGAACGAAGACTACCCTGAATGTTTGTGTTTGGATCAGTGCGTTAAAATCAAACAACTATGTACAATTAGGAAAAGACGCGCCACTGTGAACACAATTAATCCCCGAAGAGAGAGAACTGTCACATTGGCTCCCGTTGTGGCTGTCCATGGGGGGAGAAGGCAGATGGGTGCAGCCAGTCTGAGTATTTCCATCATGTTAGGCCCCCAACCCCCAACCACTCCCCTCCCGCCAGGGGCCAAAGGACACATCATTTTGCTCATTCACGTGCAGACGGGGGTGCATGTTGTGGAGATGTCGTCACTCTCTCTTATACAATATGTCCTTTCTCCAGAACAGGAAATGCTTACGGCCAAGATGGAATAGTATCGCAGCGAAACATGGAAGATTGATTACACGATCGCTTACTTTATCACATGTATCACAACAGGCGCAAATGGCTTAATCAACGTGGTCCTTTCTGTGTTAATAAATTAACATGTGTAGTCAAGTGTTGGTTGGTTCATATAGAACTGTACAGACAGGGCGGTGGGGTGTATGTGGAAGATTTTGGAGACATTTTTTGTTTCTCCTTCTGTGCCAGCGTCCAGACAGCTTGGCAGCAAAATGTTTCCTTTCATTCCAGAGAAAGTTTAGTTGTAAACTGTGCTATATCTGCACTGACTGTAAATAAGATTTACAAATTTGAGCAGAAAATGTTTATCACAAAACACATCTGGTCTATACTGTATGAAGTATAAGACGAATGTGATGTCAAATGTTACATTTGAATGTTAGCAGCATATAATGTCATTTGGTTCCCCAGTGATGAGATGTCAAACGGAGCTAAAGTAAATGCTAGAACAAATGCTCATAGAGCCACACAGAAGCAGATGAGTGGCGCTATTTTATTCCATGAGGAACACTGTTTCATGCAACACTGAACACATTTCCTAGTAAACCCCCTCCTCCAACAGTATATCCAAAACTGAACAAAGCAATGTTCCTTTCCATATGATTTACAGTACTAAATAACACAGCATTCAAAGAGAAGAAAGCAGCCTGAGCTAAGACCAGATGGAGAAATGTTTCATCCAAAAGAACCTTACAGGAAAGATAGCAGGTGTTTTAACATGTTGAATTTGCCGTTTGGATGCTTTTATTTAACTAACCTATCTGACTGTGGGAATCTGTTTTGACTCATCCATTACTGTTTGTGTGTGCACAGTTTAACAATTCGTTACTTGATCACAGAGTGCCCATCAGCTAAACTGACTTCACACAGTCTACGTTATCAAGGTGGCACCGTGATTAAAAATCACAATCCGAGAACAAGCTGAGAGGTAGAGCTGCTTCATGGAGGATGAGAAGGGACTTTAGCGGGCCGTTGAAAATGCAACCCCAAACTTTTCAAGTAAAAATCTGAAGAAAGCGACAACAGAAAATAAAACTGAATGAAATAAGCAGTGTTAAACTTTTCTGTTATTGCTGGAATGTCCACTCTCCACAGCAATTTACTGTATGGCATGTTTGCATTGCCTCATGTACTGTAGGGGGACACATGAGGCTGTGAAGCAGCGTATGCACAGCGTGAAATGGGGAAATGGGAGGGAGAGTATATGCGGTTATCTTGGTATGTGGGAGAGTGGGGGGAGGTTGCGGGTATAACCGTTAAAAATTCCACACCTTGGAATACATGTGGATTGCCTCCATAATATTCTCCTGCTTCTCCTATTTATTTGACAGATTTGCTCATCTAAACACAGCTAATAATTCAGTTTATGTTACGCTGCTTAAAACCTCGGAAAATAAACAAAAGTATGAATCATTCTACTGCAGTGCTGAGAGCCAACTATCCCCAAAGCTGCCTGCTGAGCTTTTAAGACACTCCAAAACCGGTTAAAGATGCCTCTCTCGCGCCTGGAGGCGGTACAGAATCTGCAACCTCCCAACCTCCCAGCCGGCGAGGTCGCGCCGTAAGAAAAGAGGAGACTCCATACAAAACCAATTGCGGTTGCTTTTGATCACCATCCCAAACGGATGTACAGCTTAAAAGTGCTGAGACCAACCACATCTTTGACTGATGTTGCGCCCTCTGATCAAAGGCCGAAGGTTGTGGAGGGTGGGGTATTTCGAGGACCCTCGGATTTTCCCCCAAACACACACTCACACAAACACAAACACACTGCACAGCCTACAAATATTAACTCATGCTGGTGGCCACAGAAGGATTTTCCAGAAAATATCATTGTCATCTAGGTGCGTAGCCATCATGAGCAGGGGGATAGGGGGGGGGGGGCAAAAGGGGCTGTTAAAGACTGTACAAAATGGTTATCAACGCACATTAAAGTGCTCCTCTCTATCGTGGCCAAAGAACTAATTAAGCAAGCTCTGGCTGAGGTAAAATGCAATGGCAGTAAAGTACAAGTAAACCCCAATGCAAATACAGCAATGCTTTGAGGCATGAGTTGAATTTATTCCGTGAAAATGCTTATGACTCAAAGCAATCGTACAGTGGAACCTCGGTTTACAAGTGTAATTGCCCAAGTGAACAGGGTAAGTGGGAATAGGTGGGTGCCATGATTGGGTATAAAAGGAGCCTCCCCGAATTGCTCAGTCATTCACAAGCAAAGATGGGGCGAGGTACACCTCTTTGTGAACAAATGCATGAGAAAATAGTCAAACAGTTTTAGGACAGTGTTCCTTAACGTATAATTGCAAGGAATTTAGGGATTTTATCATCTAAAGTTCAAAAACTGGCATCTGTGATAGTATGGATCTGTGTTTGTGCCAATGGCATGGGTAACCTACACATCTCAGAAAGCACTCTTCATTCGGAAAGGTACATAGAGGTTTTGGAGAAACATACAATATGCTGCCATCCAAGTGGCGTCATTTTCATGGACGCCCCCACTTATTTCAGCGAAAAAATGCCAAACTACATTCAACACATGTTACAAGAGTGAACCTTTGTAGTTAAAGAGTGTGTGTCCTAGACTGGCCTGCCTGCGGTCCATTGAAAATGTGTGCCACATTATGACACATAAAATATGACAATGGAGAAGCCGGACTGTTGAACAGCTGAAGTCGTTCATCAAGCAGCAATGGGAAAGAATTCTACCTACAAAGCGTCAACACTTACTGCCGTCAGTTCCCAAACGTTTATTGAATGATGTTAAAAGAAGAGGCGATGGAACAGTGGTAAACATGTCCTGGTCCCAGCTTATTTGGAATGCTTTGCAGCCATAAAATTTAAACTTAATGATTATTTAATTAAAAACAATAGTTTATCAGTTTGAACATTAAATATCTTGTCTTTGTAGGGTATTCAATTAAATACAGTTTAAATATGATTTACAAATCATTGTATGCTTTTTTTAAATTTATGTTTAAGACAACGCCCCAACTTCATTGGAATTGGGTTTGTATGCTAGCCAAGGTCCCAGGTTTGACAGTAACATTCAGCTAACTAAGGAAAGCTGATGAACAGTTTTGCCTTTTCTGATATGTTTCGGATATAAAGCTACCCAACTTGTTCCCAAAGCCAGACATTCCACATATGCAAAAAGAATGAGTATGTTCAGGTGTCCAAATAGTGGCCCCACATTCCCAGTGACACACCACAAGTGGCCGTGCGAGACAGGTGCTAAATCATGTGTAACCACCAAACACCCCGCGGCAAAAGACACTATGCACATCACAAGTCCTCAAATGTTGGCCTGCAACAGAGAATGAAGCAAATGTCTCACTCTGTTGTAGCTTGATGCCATAAAAGGTGATAAATGAAGTGTTGCATGGCAAACACTTGCCATTGAAAGATTTGTGATGCATCTACATGAATATTTCATGCTTATGGTACGAAGCTGTTAAAAGCCCACAATTGTGTTTAATGCAAAGGGGGCTTGTACTTTTTTGGTATACAGAATGTGAGTAATGTTTTATTTCTCAGTTGTGACATCTTACGGATGTGAGTTCTGGCAAGACAGTCTGCTGGAGTCTGCGAGAAAGTATTGAACTACACCGCTTGGTTAAAAGCCTCAAGGTAAGCCATTATTGTAGTAAAAACACATGCAACTCAATACAAAGGCATGGCTTCTCTTCTGTCTTCTTAAAGCCTTTACGCAAAAGCCAACTTGTCCATGAGAAGGACTGTAGAACAAGCTGTAAATCTTTGTTGAACTGTGTTGGAGGAAAGATGAAGCCGTTTTGTCCGGCCAATGGATCGGGGTGTGTTGTTTTTCTTCTGAATGGAGTTCATCTGGCGGCTTCTGCTCGACGTCCAGTAGCACATTGGCCCAGTTTCCTCTCCCTGTGTGATGTATTCAAATTTTCCTAACCCATGTGTTGCAACCGCACACAAACACATGCTGTACACCTGCTAGTGTGAAACAATTGCAGAAACACCACTGAACTTGTTGCTAGTTTAAGTGTAATGGCTATTTCCACTCTCTGTGCTCTAACGCTGTTTCAATTTGCTGGGTTATTGTTTAGGATAATTTGGTTCCTGCTTCAGTCTAATGAAACCCAAGAAGGTGATCTTACAAAAGATAATTAGTGGAGTTGTGACCATGGAAACAAACCCGGAAACCTCATTATACTCTGAACTAATAGAGTCTTTATAATCCTTGCTTTACAAGTACCGGTACATACAAATGCTTGACAATATCTACCTATGGTCTATTTTCATGTTTTCTGGGATTTCAGAATGAACTCATACAAAGTCTCTTAGCAGCATGTGGTCTGTGCTGTTTCACTTCCCAATATTCTGCTGATATGATTTCAACAAGCCCAAGCATGACTAAGTTGCAAACCAACACCCTTCTCAAACTGATACAGCAGAATAGAACTGAATGAGCAAAAATTTACTGCAAGGTCCATTGTAATCATGGCGCTCCACAAACAAAAAATGGCTTGTACAATAAGTCCATATTATCCATCCATCCATCCATTATCCAAACCGCTTATCTTCACTTGAATCGTGGGCGTGCTGGAGCCGATCCCAGCTGTCTTCAGCAGTAGGCGGGGGACACCCTGAACTGGTTTCCAGCCAATCGCAGGGCACACATAGACGAACAACAACCATTCATGCTCACAATCACAACTAGGGGCAATTAAGAGTGTCCACTTAACCTACCATTCGTGTTTTTGGAATGTGGGAGGAAACCAGAGTACCCGGAGAAAACCCACACAGGCACGGAAAGAACATGCAAACTCCACACAAGAAGGCCGGAGCTCAGATTCAAATTCTGGACCTCTGTACTGTGAGGCAGGCGCACTAACCGGTCGTCATTGTAATGCCGTCCATCTTATCCAATGTGCAGAAAAGATGGACGGCAGCACAGCACTAATTCCCCTGGCATCCAATGGGCGGAAATAATATATTTCTGCCCATTGGATGCCAGGGGAATTAGTTTCTTTGAAAGTTCCAACCTAAATGTTCATCACCTGTTTAAAAGAAACGGTCTGTCTATCTCGTATTAAAAACTGATTCTAAAGGGGAAGTCAAGTCCAAAATTTTCTTGACAAGTAAATGTTCTATGTTCCCCATTACACCTGTTTGCTGAGTTTGGTCATGTGACATTTGCAAGCTGAGCCATGATAGGCCGTTACCTGAGCCCTGAGCAACTGTGAGGTCATTTTCAGTCAACAGCAATTGACTGCCCCCTGAGATGGATAAAAATGGGCGGATGTTGCTGCTGAGTTCATATTCCACAAACACAATAATCAAATATTCAAAATACTGTGTTTATACTAGTGGCACCGCATAGAACATGTTACTGTAAAGAAAATTTCAAACTTCACTTCCCCTTTAAATATAACTAAAATAATATTTCATTTTTCTTTTTAAATCATGATGAGGAAGTATTGCAGTATATAAAACGGATGCATTACTTTATTATTTTGTTTGGGGGCTGGAACAGATGAATTTTGATCAATTTCAATGAGGAAAATGCATTTTATATATATATATATATATATATATATATATATATATATATAGTAAAATGACACAAAAACTAGACTCTTATTGTTCCACTGTATTTAAAAAAAAAAGAATGACTAATTAAAACAATTTCCCCCATTACCCATTAAGAAAATTTGGTCCACTGCACACCCCTAATAATAATAATAATCTGTATTCAATATCTTACGAAAAAATAATAATTTCATTTGTTTCCACTAAAATGTTATCTCAACATTACAATTCATGGAGGCCCCTACTTCTTCCACCGCCACTCACTCACACTCTGCAATGTTTTCCATTAGAAATAGGAAATTACTCAGAGTAACAAGTGTTATAAAATATTACAGTGGGTGCTGTCGTGAGAAATGGAAATGACCTGCAGTATCCTTAACTAGCCTACTATTATGGCCACGACGCTCGTTCACGTTACATTGTATGACTGCGCAAGAGTGACGCCGTACCGCAGAGTCTCCACGAAAAATATTGGACGTACCTGCTGGTTGCTACTCTGCGCCACGACACCGGTTAGGATGCGCTAGCTGCGGGACAAGTGTCCATAGCCCACCGATGATTATTGGATGAAGACGAAGAGGAAAGTGAATTCACGCTCGGGTCTGCGCTGCTGCAAGCAACCGGCTCGACAGTGAGCTCGCGAGGAGGACTGGAGAGAGAGGGTGACGCCCCCCTCCCGCCGACTGACCGCCGCATCTCTCTTCACGTCCAACTGTCCTTTCTTGTGCCCCAACAACCCAGCCGGAGAACGCAACAGCAACACGCAGCCTACACATTACGCAACCGCACTAACCACGCACGCACGCCGTAAGCTGGCAAAGTGGACCGTGACGACACACATTCAGTGATACCTTGATTTACGAATTTAATTCGTTCCGTGACCACTCTCGAAACTCATTAATCAAATCACTGTTTCCTAATGAAATGAAGTGAGATGCTATCAATCGGTTCCGGACCCCAAAGCTTTTGGTTACGTTTAATGAAAGCATCGTGTTGTGTAGAGTAGTACAGTACTGTGCATGGTTCTAAATCTAAAGCCATCAATCCGCTCCAGAGTCCCAAAATCACATACGTATTTTGTTGCGTTTTAATTAAAAAAAACCTGCATTGTATATAACAGTGACTGTTTTTTCTCTGCAAGTACCACCATCATTACCAACAATAAAATACAGTCAGTCGTGCAGTAGTTTATTTTAAAAAAAGAGATGGAGGTCATGCTCACAGTTAGAATATTAACACTGCATTTAAACACAGAGGGGGAAAAATACTATACTTAATGCGTCAATGTAGGCTACCACACACACACACACACACACACACACACACACACACACACACACACACACACAAAAGTACAATACGTTACAATAAGTTTCATTTTTTAAAGTACTGTGCTTGCTGTAAAAAAAGAGCCACTGTAACATTATGTACAGTTCCAACATGCACATTGCAAATTAAAAAAAAATCTGTCCTAAAATTTTATTCCATTTCAACTTATTGCATGTTACAAGTGTACATGTACGCGCACCTAGACCACAATTTGAGAATAACTGGCATAGAGATAAATACAGACTAACACATATGTAAATAATGCAAAGAAAGAAACTGGTTTTATAAAGTGTAATTATTATATGTTGGGAAAATGTCCACCAACCACACTGTACCGTGTGTTACGCTATTTGTCCTGATTGAAGCTGAATTTTAGTGGTTACTTTGTGCCTCCCAGTGTGATTAGAACTTATCAGTCAAAAACTCCCACCTTCTTGGATGGCTTCTTTAGAATGCCTGCTACACGCTCCTCTCCAGGCTAGCATCACAACATCCGTGTAAACAACCATCCAAGGTCAAGCGACACCAAGCCATCAAACTCCCTGTGGATACTTGCCATACATCTGTTCTACAAGTCTCCACACTTAAGTAGCTACTGGCACCAAACTGCAAGCTATCCCACTACCGCAAATAGCGTTCAGTCACAAAATTCAACGCTGGGTGCTTTTTTTTCCCCCACTGAATTCTAGCAGCAATGACTCTGAAGCTTGCTTGGAGCATGAAGCAAAAAAACTGATAACGTGATGACTAATAACATGAAAATCTATCTCTTGGGAAATTCATACGTCAAGGTACCACATTGTACTATACAGACATCATCCCGCAGCACTAGTGACTCCAACAGCGCGTATAAATGCTGTATGCGTTTGCAGGGGAAGAGATAGCTGAAACCGTACGTATGCATCAGCAGAGGACAAGGGAGAATATGAGCTGACCTCCATCTTACTGCATCATCATGCTGCACCTTGGCCCTATGCCTGCTTTTTAGCCCCCACCTGCTCGGCTTCTGGGGAGCAATAACACTCCTGCTGGGACATGCTGCTGTCGCTGTGGGAACAAACACACATATAATGACAAAGACTGTATACGACAGTACACACTCAGGAGCCACATATTGTGCAAGTGGTGACTACTTGCACAATATAATGACGTACAAGGGCTGTAAATCATATGCGTCAAAATTTCTTCGTTAATTTTACTTTTAATTGACAGAGGTGGCAAAGTTTCACACAACAGGCACATGCACACATGGGAACTAGGTGGTGCACAAGCACTTGCCCATGCCCTTTTTTTCCCCTTCATTCATCAATATTTTTAAAAATAAAATAAAAATGAACCTCTTCATTCTCACACACACATATTCATATATATTTAATTATTATATAAGTTATAGTTTAAGAAAGGTAAAGTGATTATTTTTTATTCAATGAACCAGCAATCAATGACGATCGCAACCTTGGTTACCTTTATCTCTCTCTACTTATGTCTTCTTGATGAACTAAGGAGAACAGGTATCTGTTTTTAAGTGTGCAGAATGAAAGTAAAAAAAAATGATTAGAAAAATACAGATACAGTCGCAAAGTATTTGTACTTCATTACATCCCACCACAATATAATCATTATTGTGGTTGTTGTTTGTTGTGGTCTGATGCAGTACTCGTACATGCATGAAGCAGGCAGACATCATTGTTGCTATGTGTCCGTCCAGTCTGCAGTGTAATCCTAAAATAACCCGCGCACGACACAGGATTGCCATAATGCCATTACATGGTAACTGAGGCAGTAGGAAACGCCAAGCGGGTTCTAGACATGGGAAGCGACAGCTCTTCTGTTTTGTGAAAAAAATAAAAATTCATTAAGGGATTATTTTATCGTACTTTATACTAGATAGAGAAGCTAACTTGTCTGAAACATCAGTTTTGTCAGATTTATACAGTGATTGTTTTCGCGGTTTTGTCTTCTCTCTGTCCACCCACTTTCAAAAATTGTTCTGTTCGACTGCATTTCTAATCACAACAAAATCACAGAAGGGATATACAGGTATGTCAACCTCCCTTGTCGAACAGCAAAAATGTTCTGGCATTAAAAGGCATACAGATCTAGCACACTGCATGATTGAGCAGTCGAACAGGACAGGTTAAAAATAAGAGAGAAACAGAGGGAGGTAGTGAGAAAGAGAAACGGGGAGAGAAAGTGACAGAAAGAACTCATTAAAAGTGTCATTCATATTGTGAGGTAAGTTGTTCACATGAGACGGTTTCATCTTTCACATGTTAAGCGCTTCCTTTAGCGCAGGCACCTTCTTGTACAGGGATGGGCAACTTAAATGCTGGAGGGGGCCACAATTTTTCATCAGCGTTGCTGGGGGGGGCCCCCACATAGGACCATCTACATCCTGATCAGATAGATGGATGACAAAATGCTATTTTAAATATGGATAAAATGAATGTATATGTGCAAAATATGTGCTCTTAAAAAGATTTCATTTTTAACAAGACATTTTTCAATGCATGTTGAAAAGATCAACTTTCCTTACCTACAAAGAAGCGTTTGAATCAAACAACAAAATAACCACAGTTTTCCCAATGCAAAAGGAAAATATGCAGTCAAGGATGGTACAAAACTGCTGAGAAAAAAAAAAAAAAAAACAACCCAACATTAAGTGCAAGAAATCATTTTTTTTCCCACAAAAATAAATTCACTCCAAATGTTAATATTATATACATACTATGTTTGTGCGGCATATCATTCCAAAGTCACAAACTTACATTAGGCCTACTCACGTTGTAGTTTAGGGTAATATAACTGTCATTTTGAATTGTATATGGGATGGGATGGGAACTTAAACACTGGAACTGGATCTTACTTAAACCATACAAGGCACTGGGGCCTTCGTCACTTGACAGCCAAAGTCAGAGCCCGTTGCACGAAAGTATTCATGGCTGTGAAATAAAACGAGGCCTCATTTTACCAATAACAGCTGAAATATTCCCACGCCAACATCAATTCATCAACTCAACTCTTTCTTTCTGTGGGTGTGCAGACGGCAAAAATTAATCATGTGGGCCCCCAGAAAACAGACTTCCATATGAGTACTGGCTCCAACTGCACAGGGTGGCACCGCTTTGACCACATCTATGGTGAGTCAACACGTCTCACTATTTTATCCATCTTAGGCAATGCATCACACATACTGTAATACATCTGTTACTATTCAGCAGAAATAACATTCATTGTTTAAGAAAGTGTGCTTTGAACACTTTGGGAGATCTCACCAGTGTAAAAACCCAGCGTAGGCTTCATCTCTCTTTGCAAAATAATTGTCATTTCATTGCTTACATTACATTAATGGTGGGGAGTAGTGAAATACATGTAATGATATTACGCAAACCAAATACAAAATGTATGCAACAGTAATCTGTTGTAATGCTGAGGAAAAAATGAGTAATTACAATATAGTTTCTTTTGGAAATTTTAATTATTACGTCTATGCATTTTCTAATCCGCTTACCCGGGCGTGCTGAAGCCTATCCCAGCTGTCTATGGGCAGTAGGTGGGGTACACCTTGAACTGGTTGCCAGCCAATCGCTGGGCACACATAGACGAACAACAACCATTCACACGCACACTCACTCCTCGGGACAATTGAAAGTGTTCCATTAACCAGCCTTGCATGCTTTTGGAATGTGGGAGGAAATCGGAGTACTTGGAGAAAACCCACGCAGGCACAGGGGGAACATGCAAACTCCACACAGGAAGGCCGCAGCCGGAATTGAACCCTGCACTGTGAGGCGGATGTGCTAACCAGTTGACGACCGTGCCGCCATTAATGATTACAATAGTGGTTGAATTTGAAAAAAATCGCCACAAAAGTTGCAATCATCAATTTTTTTTTCTTCCTATGAGATTTTTTTACTTACAAGCTGTTGCATCATCTATTTTCTGCTTTGTGTTTCGAGACAAAATTTGAGTGACAATCTTTGGATATACCACCACTCTAGTGAAGTGAAAAAAAGGTTGTACTAGCTGTAGCTGCAGTTCAGTGTCCGAGTGCTGTTCGCGATGGGTGTGGCGGTGTCTGTTAGCGCGAGTTCCCTGGCAGCGTTGGACAGGTTATTGAACAGATGTAATAGTGAGGGCCCACTGGGAGTTCGGTTGTTCGGTGTCAATCCACCCTGGATGGTTGTTGACGCCGGTGTTGTATTGCTAGCCTGGAGACGAGCAGATACCTGCTAGCCACTCCTGTCGCTAGTAGCTTGCGTGCTCGCGGATACTTCATGGTAGTCAACTAGAAAAAGCGTTACAGTGAAAAGTAACTCATCATCAGGAATACAGAAAAAGAATAGGCAGTTTCACGAAGCATAATACACACACCGGTGCTGTGTGACTTTTACTTTATTTGAGCATGACAAATTGTTACATCCCTTGGTGTTTAAATGAATTCAGCACAGTAAAACAAAGCACGTGAGCACAACCAAGGACAAAACATAAGCTGAGCCCCATCACTTATATAACACAGTGTTGTGTGTAAGTTGTAGCACGTGGCCTTTCCTTTCAAATTCATGTGCACAGCCTCAGCGTATAATACCTCCACCAAACCCTCCCTTTTTGTTTCATTTATGCTGCTCTTTTGAATCAATTTTCACTGTGCTGTTCTTCTCTTGCCTGACTCTACCCTAAAGCAGGGCCCCCAGCTCATGTTCAGTTTAAATGGAGTGCGCATGAACGCTGACTCACATATTCATGAAATACACATGGGTGCACACTTCAACATAGAAAGAGCAACCACGGTAGTACAATACACACATAAACGTAACATATGCAAAACTGTATTCGGGATGCACTGAATTCCCTGAGTCGAGGGGAAAATGGAATATACTGAATATTGTTAATGTGGCAAAGAGGCCAGTATTTTTTACACAAAGACCAAAACAGTGACAGAGACAGCAACAATCACTGCTGTAAAAAGGCCAGCTGACACAGTTAAACCAATGCTAATAAACACGGGACACTGTTGCACTACACTACATGCACTAAACTCAATAGAAAAGCCCATAATTGAGATGCAGGCCACCAACCCTTGACCTGTTTTAGATATGAGCTCAAAAGCCACGATGTATTAATAGCAGGGATACTGGCAGAATACACTCACTCAGTGAAAATACGCTACTTGCTCTTCAATGCTTAAAATAGACAAGCAAATGACCCATGCGTGACATTAACGTGTAAGGTAATATCTTCCGGTCGCTGATGTTAAAGTGGTACACTCTCCTGACTTGTGTGCGGGTAGCATGGGATGGGTTCACACTCAGTGACAGTGTGGATGTGGGTGGGAATGGTTGTTAGTCTCTCTATGTGCCCTGCAAATGGCTGGTGACCAGTTCAAGGTATAGTCTGCCTTCTACCGGAAATCAGCTGGGATAGGCCCCAGGACCGCCACGCGACCCTGGTCATGACAGACTGCGTTGAAAATAGATGGATGAAACATCCTGTAGTAAAAGTTAGGTGGCACGGTGTCGACTGGTTAGCCTCACAGTATATAGGTCAAGGGTCGGATTCCGGCCGCGGCCTTCCTGTGTGGCGTTTGCTATGTTCTCGCTGTGCCTGCATAGATTTCCTTCCACATTCTAAAAAACATGCATGGTAGGGTAATGGAAGAGTCGAAAATGTCCTTAAGTGTGACTGTGAGCAGGAAAGGTTGTTTGTCAATGTGTGCCCTGTGATTGGCTGACAACCAGTTCACTGTGTACCACACCTCCTGCCCAAAAAAAAAAAAACGGCTTCAGCATGCCTGCCACTCTAGTGAGGATAATGGATGGATGGATGGATGCCATATCTACCAGTGCATACTGCCATCTAGAGACCACTTCTGAATCTACTGGAGTTGCTGCTTTCTCAGCAAGAAAGAACTGTTTGTGGACTGAGATTTTGCTATTTTTGATTTATTAAAAAAAGACTCAGCAGGTGCTAAATTTTTAAATTCAAAGGAAAGTTTACACAACAGAGGTTACATGAATCATACACCCAAACTACAGTACTATTTCACACACTTGCGGTATCAAACTGTATATTGTAGAAAAATACAGTACGTCATACTACCTGCTCCTCCTTCAGAGACACCGTTCCTTTTTGTTGACATGCTGATTTGGGTTTCCTGTTTTTTACAGTACCATTTTTAACAGTCTTAATATTTGCTCTCTTGCCTGTTAACGTGCTTTCATTGTCGGACTCTTCCTTTGCCCTTTTTAAATGTGGCGTTTCTTTCAGCTTTTGGAATTTCTTGAGATCGGCACAGAACAATACCTAAACAACGGAGAGACGCTATGTGGTTACAATGGACAAAATGCATGGAGATGTTCAACAACACGTGCACTTACTGACTGTGCCCAACCGGCATAAGGACCCCACAGATTTCTGAAAAAATCACCTGTGTACAAGCGTAACCAAGCTTTAGCCATGTGGATACTTCCAAAATATGATCAGTGAGACATATGAACACACACCGATGTCTTTGTGAAGCTTTTCTGTGATGCTTTTGGGTTCGTTGGCAGCAGCATATTTATAGTCACGCTTGGCAATTTGCCACACGTGCGTGTCGATTGGCACAGCGTCTGCCTTATCCAGGGACATCAGACATACGCAATCTGCTACCTAAAGAAGCAGACATAGGCCAAGTTACCTTTCCAAAGTTCACTCCAGACCAGCTAGTCATTTCAGCTGCTGTACCTTTGTGCCCACTCCAGGGAGGGCACGCAAAGCATCACGGGCCTCCACATACGGGACACTGCGTAGACCTTCAAGCCATTTGTGACCATGGTTGTCTAAAATCTGCTTTGCACTCTGTTGCAAGAACCGAGCTCTGTATCCAAAACCGAGTTCTCTAAGGCATGCCTCTACAGTGTCGTCTACAAAGTACAAAAAGTTCATTTCGATATTGAAAACACTGTGTAGTACAGGCACATTGTTAGTCATGACATCACATACAGTGGATATCAAAAATCTACATATCTGTAACAATAGTATTGTTAGATATCCATATTCAAAGTTTTTGTGACATAAAAAAGTGACACCAAGATAAATCATTTTAAAACTCTTTTTCTCCAGCGATGTGGCCTACAATCAGTAAAAATAAATTAATATTTTAAAAATAAAGAATCTTTTCAAATTCATAAAGTCTCAGTCTCACAAAACCTTCAGGCTTTGAAAACATTTTTCAGGAAAAGACAACTAGAACATCCGACATGTATTTCAGATGAATCAAAAGCACTTTAAAGAGGATGGCAGGTATGTGCTGACTCCCATTAACATTAAATTTAAGACATGTTTTTAAATTAACTTCACAATAATGGAGGAAAAGCTTTACAATTTTCACCAAAACCTGGCATTTCCAAACAAGCCAGAAATAACATCAATCGTGTTACACAAGCTATCTTCAAGAGTTGCTGAATAAAATATGATCCACATCTAAAGAGCAAGTGATTTGGAGTCACTCCACGTGAGAAGTTGGCCATACACTTAGCTCTTGGTTCTCAAAGAGGTCCAGTAGTGCCTATGCAGAACTCTTTGGGAGCCGTCGTCTATAGCTCAGTGCTAACTGCTAATCGGCAGCCTACCCATGGTGTTTTAATTTAATTAATACTCATGGACATTACGGTACATTCAATGTATTTTAATGCAATTTAAGGCCTTAATTTTTCACAAAATGCATTTAATGACGTTTAAAGTGCTTTTGACCCGGGAAAACACACCATTTGCTTTAGTAGGTCAGAAAAAAAATGCTGTGGTGCCACAGAACTCTCCCCTGGGCCTTGAAGTTGACACTAGTACACTGGCACAACACAAGGGCAAAGTATGAGTGCATAACAACCCGTCACACTGCACCTGCTAATGCGGACAGCGAAGGAAAGTCGTAGTATGAGGTTTGATCCAGCTGGTAGAGCAGATCACCCCGGGCCTCACACAACCTCTCCACCATGCCCTGGATACGAGATATATGGTTGTTGGAGGTGCAAATGAAGGAAAAGAGGCATTCAGTGGGGTCCTGACGGAGCATTCGCACACCTGTGGAAAGGAAATGGGAATGTGTTTCAATGTGAGTTATTAGTTGTTGATAAATTATATCATACAAGCATATACTGACCAGTGAAGATGTCAGCAATTTTTTGGAAGTGGGGGTCCGCCGCTCCCCATTTTCTGTACAAACGCCTCAAATTCACACTCAGTTGGAAGTAATCTCTCAACATGGCTTCGTCCTCGTCATGCTGGAGGTTTGCAGTCGCTACCTCCTCCTTCGCAGCTGCTTTACATTTCACCTGTGACTCGTTTTTCTCATTGAGGGAAACACCACCATTTCCTGCCTTGACGTCTCTGTGCACTTGTCTGTCATTGGGTTTGTACACGCAGTACCACAAAGTGTCCTCTGTCTGAGTAACAGTCCACACTTTTCCTCCCATCACTCCAGTCCAGTGGCCGACTGCCGTCTCCCTCCAGCTGTGGAAAAAATATGCGCATTATCTTTATCCTTGGTTTGAATTTGAGTGTGACTGGTTGCTTGTCTTGAAGGAATACAAATTATGTGTCGTTGCTGGTGAAACTATGCCAGCAACGACACATAGCAACGTACGCTGACAGGCCGGAACAATTCAAAGCGCTTCCACTAGATGGAAAAATGTGCACAATTAACCTGTGTCGACAATATTTCAGAAATATTTTTGTTAAGTGGTGTGCTGTGATACTTTCCCCGTGTAAACTGCAGAGTTCACCGTGGCTCACGCCTGATAACTGACGTACCGGAACGACTGACCACAAGCAAGAGTAAGATCCAATCGCAGCTCTGACTTCTCACAGGACAAAGCCCTCCACGCGTTTGCTGTTGATGAAAGAACTGCATGTGTTGCCATAACTTTACGCATTAGTTTGCTTGCATGGGTGCATCTAAAATATTACTACGGTGAAAAGAATCTCGAGTTACATCTTTGTCGCCCTTGTTTACAGCCAGTCTGACGGCGGAACTTAGATGACGTCAGAACGGAAGTGATAAGCACCCCTGTCAAAGTTGGAAATTTTTCATCCATAGATCCATTATCTGAACGGCTTATCCTAACAAGAGCCGTGTGAAAATTCTTATTATGATTAACAATACTACTACTACTACTACTACTAAGTAGTAGTAGTAATGCTTGAGCAGTAAGCACACAGAACAAAAAAGAAAATGTTTGGATGTTTGGTCAACACACCATTACTATGAATACAGCGATCCAAACAGTCGGCCAACTTCCATTTTTCAAAGGGATAATGTGGGGTGACTTTCACGAAGTTGTTTCGTGGGCAAAAATACCCAAATCGGAACCATATATAAATATTGTTCATTTTAGTGTTTATTAGCGATGATGGATTATGAAATGTCAACAATGCTAATCAATCTGAAGTTACATTGCGTTTTCATGCAATTATAAGCGTTGTTTCATAATTTCAAAAGACTGAGAAGCAAATAGCAATCATTTTATTTTAAAAAGTCTGATTGGGACAAAAGCCCAAATTACAAAGTTGTAGAGTTGTTTTCGCGACAGTGTTATTTCATGGACAACAAAAAAGGTTGCATCATAGCCTGAGAGAGAGAGAGAGAGAGACACACGCGAGCGCGCGCGCGCGCACACACACACGCACACGCACTCTTTACGGAGAAAATGTGATATGACAACATATACCGGGTGTTCCGTTTCATATTCAAATTGAATCTAAAATCAGTACAAGTGTGTGGTCCTACTTTCATGATTAATAGAAAAATGTCTGGAATGACATTCTGACGCAATAGTTCTCATTTAGTAGTAGTTCGTGACACTAGTTTGACACGTCGTTGTGATTGGCTATATTCCTTATAGTAGGTGGTGCTTCTATTAAACCATTACATGATTCGCTGACATCGCTGAAATTCACGACTTTCAATTGGCTCATATGTTCTTTGCCTCTCCCCTTTGCAGCGAACAGGAAGTAGTTTCTCTCTTTAAGAAGCGAGCTTGTGGAGCTGCGGTGTGTCAGTGTTCTCCTGGATCTGTCGGAGAAAAGTGAAAAATGGACGATACATCGACACTTTTCATTTCCATCGGGCTTAGTGAGCAGAAAGTGAAAGAAACGCTGAAAAATGCAGCATTGAGCGCCACCTTGAAGAGCGCAATCGTTCAGGTTTGACCCCCGCCCCATCTATTTGTAGAACTCATTGTAGGGACAGCTGTGACGGCCACGCGCTTAACACTTGTTGCTTTATTACAAACTTTAAAATATGTAATTACTCGATTGGTAGGGACACATTTCTGTTCATTTGAGTGCCTTGCAGCTGCAGCAGTTAGGGTCGCAGGATTTCATTTTCACTTTTAACTGTCAATATATTTTAGTTTAGATGCACGTTGCTGGTATTTTTTTGTTGTTGTTGTTAACGAAGTTTACAATTTGTGTTGATGTTCTTCATTATTTCTGGTTTGCTTTCAATTATTTCTCTAGGCTCGCAGTGTCAGTGGAGCAACAGAAGTGGACAAAGCAGCAGGGACATTGTTGTACAACCTGGCCTCTCGCCTCAAAGACACAAAACGTCTGGCATTCCTCGCAGAAAACATAGCTCTGTGCAAAATAACCACAGAGCAACAACTTGCTGGTATTGTGACATTCTGCAACACCTCACCCATAGGCAGGGGCCTCTATAGTAATTTTTGTGGCCCAAGGCAAATCCACATTTTACACATCGTTCTGTACAGAGCGCTTTCACATCAGCGACAGCTGTAACAAACCACTTTACAGAACATTTAACTTAAAATAGTACAACAGGACACATAAGATAAAACATGGGGGAAAAAAACAACTATGGTGCCACCTTGCACTGACATAAATTTTATCTTCACAAAACACAGTGTTCATCGATAAACTCCTTAAAATCCTTCTGAGGTTTATTATCTAATGAGTGAATCATATCAACGCTATTGTAGTTAATAAGAACATTGATCAACATTGTATATTGCTGTAGACTGCAAATTTCCCCAGTGTGGGACAAATAAAGATTATCTTATCTCATGTAGTTTACCATTTCAACTGCTTTAATGCTTGGAGTGTATTCACAAAGCTGTGTTAATGAAAAGTGTCACTCATGCCTCTCTCCCACTTCATATCTATTGCTACTGCAGGTTTCGGGGCAACTTGGGGCACCAGCCAACTGCCCATGTTTGTCTAATGTTATGTCTTTACCTGTCTTCAGAAATGAGTCACACACGCTTGTAAACCAGGGTGATTTAGATTAAGCGTTACCTAAACCAAACTGATAATTTGCTTTCAATATCAGGCCAGATTGATATTTGACAGAGAATTCGACTTCTTGTATTATGTTGTTCTCCATGACGTGCTTGCACACTATAAAAATACATTGCTATTTCTATTCTGAAACATTTCTGAATCTGCAGCTGCTTTGGAATTTGTGAAGACTCATCCTCAGGACCCCCTCAACCATAGTGAGTTTAATGAAGCCTGTGGAGTGGGTGTGGTCATTACACCAGAGCAGATTGAAGATGCCGTAAGTACATACTCACATGTGCGACTTTCAAGCTTTATTGTACACCGCTCAGTGATGGGACGTTGTTGTGCAGGTGGAGTCTGTGATAAAGAAGCACAAAGAACAGCTTGAAAAGGAGAGGTACCACTTCAACATGGGCCTGCTAATGGGTACGATCACTCTGCTCGCTGGGCAGATATTTCTGAAACAAGTGATGTTGTGCAATCGGGGGACCAAACTCGTGGTTCTGGTGTTTGTTGCAGGAGAGCTGCGCTCCGCTCTTAAATGGGCTGATGGGAAAGTTCTCAAAAATGAAATGGACATGCAGGTTAGTCTGAAGAACGGTGATTTGGGATTACAGTATGGCATAGATCTGTCATTTTGAATGTTTGAATGAAATGGAATTGCCTTTAGCCGACGATCTAAAGTAAATCAACTTTGGTTCGAAAGGTCCTGCACCTCTTAGGCCCCAAGACAGAGGCTGACCTTGAGAAGAAATCTAAGGTATTTAGCAAAAGGGTAACCTACTGAAATTGTTCTCACCAAGCAAGTAATCTGTTAGTGTGGATCAAACATACATGACAAATGTTATTTTCGGACATTAGTTGTCAACTGAGATTGTTACCATTTGGGCTAAGTTAGGCTTGCTGTGTTTCACACATTCCAGTATTCGAGTTAAACAAACCAACCAACTCCTTCGATCTTCACACAGTGTTATCTCACATATGTCTCGCTGAAGTGAAGCAATTCTTGACATTTCAATAACAATGTTTCTCTAAATACAATGCAGACCCAGAAAAATAAAAATGAGAATGAGGTGAAGATGAAAAAAGAGGCGGTGGCACTTAATGGTAAGGTGCAGGATTGGACAATAGTGGTTGTCTGTCTGCAGTTAAGTTTGTTGTTTATGTATTTTAATTAATCATGTGCATTGTTTAGGTGAGACCACAGTCATGGAGGGAAAGTCACTCATGGAGCAGCTCAGGGGAGAGGCCCTGAAGTTTCACAAACCAGGTGACAAAGGAAACAACCGCAAAATGAGTTCCCGTGAATTTCATCCATACTAAGCATGAATGTGCTGTCCCTCTTAACCAATATCCAGGTGAGAACTATACAACTGAGGGCTATGTGGTTACACCAAACACGATGAACTTGCTCAAAAAGCACTTGGAGCTCTTTGGTGGACAGGTGAGCTCAGGTGTAGAAAAGAAATAAAACTAAAAGAATCCAATCAAATTTGACGGACGTCTCAACTGTTGTAGATACGTACCCGTTTCCCTCCTGAGCCCAACGGTATCCTTCACATTGGACACGCTAAAGCCATTAACTTTAATTTTGGTTATGCAAAGGTAGGTCCTTTCTTCCATTTTAATCTCCCTTCAAACAATGCAGCTTCCTTTTACACGTACCCTTTTCTCCAGGCAAACAATGGAATTTGTTTCCTGAGATATGACGACACAAACCCAGAGAAAGAGGAAGAAAAATACTTCACAGCCATCAAAGACATGGTAGAGTGGCTCGGTGAGTTGGTGATAAGGATTTTTCTACATGCAGAATATCAGTATCTGAATAATGTTACGGTTTTCCTCAGGCTACACGCCGTATGCAGTCACGCATGCATCGGACAACTTCCAGCAACTCTATGATCTTGCACTTGAACTGATTCGCAGGTGAACACAAGTGTGTGTGTGTGTGTGTGTGTGTGTGTGTGTGTGTGTGTGTGTGTGTGTGTGTGTGTGTGTTTGCAAAAGCACAATTAGGATTCATTTTTGAAATTGTCTTCCCACAGGGGTCATGCATATGTATGCCACCAGAAGGGGGAGGAACTGAAAGGCCACAATACTCCTCCATCACCATGGAGAGACCGTCCCATTGAAGAATCTCTGGTTTTGTTTGAGAGGATGAAAAAGGGGATGTTTGCTGAGGGAGAGATTACACTCAGGATGAAGACTGTCATGGAGGATGGGAAAATGGATCCCGTGGCATACCGAATCAAGTACACGCCACATCATCGAACTGGAGATGAATGGTAGACTAGCTGTCTCAATCGCTGTTCGTTTCATCATTCTTATTTCCCATGAATATGACTGTCCCCAATTCCTGAATGTTTGTCTTCAGGTGCATCTATCCTACCTATGACTACACCCACTGTCTGTGTGACTCAATTGAAAATATCACACATTCGCTCTGCACCAAAGAGTTCCAGGCCAGGTTGGCATTGATCACTGTTTTTTCCATTTTACTATCATTACCCTACTTATTGATTTGGCATGAAAATTTCCCTCTTCTGCTTGTGTTTTTCTTGGCAGGCGATCATCATATTATTGGCTATGTAATGCTCTGGACTTGTATTGCCCTGTTCAATGGGAATATGGCCGCCTGAACCTCACCTACACTGTGGTGTCCAAGAGGAAGATCATCAAATTGGTGGAGAAAGGAGTGGTCAGGTAAAATTGCAAATGGAAAAAATGTGTTTAACCGTTTTTTCTGTTATTTATTTTTAACATCAGATGACATTAAAGTGAACGCCCCATGTGGCATCAGAATTTTACATTGGCAGATGCCTTTAGTCAAATTATACTTTTGACATTCGAATTGAATAAACGCATGCTTAGTGATGTTTGCAGTTATGTCAGATCTGTAGTGGTTGGCTGGATCCCAAAATCCAAACTGTTATTATTGCTCATTTAAACTACAAATATCTAGAGATAAATGGACAAGTGGACATACAAAGCAACCAGTATGTGCAATACTGACGATTATAATCTCAAAGTATTCATGACACAACAGTGTCAAATCTTCATGAAAGAAGACTCGATATGATATATTCTGTGTAATTGCAGAGACTGGGACGACCCTCGCCTCTTTACTTTAACCGCACTGAGGAGGAGAGGCTTCCCACCGGAGGCCATCAACAACTTCTGCGCTCGTGTAAGCAGGATGAATGGAGGACTGGATAGAGAGTCACACGTAAATACCTCAATTTCTGACACCTTTTTAGGTGGGAGTCACAGTTTCCCAGACGACAACTGAGCCGCATCTTCTGGAAGCATGTGTCAGGGATGTGCTCAATGAGACAGCCCCACGAGCCATGGCCGTGTTGGAACCTCTTAAAATCACCATAGTAAACCTTCCTGAGGACTCAAAGGTATGTTTCACATGCTTACTATGGTCAAAGGTTTCAGACTCAAATACTGTAATCAATCAGATCAGGGGCTAAGCTTGAGCGTACCATGTTTTTTCCTTTTTCAGGATTAAATGTGCCAGTTGACACAATACTTTTGTCCTTGTGTTGTGCCTGAGGACTGTTGATTCTGTCTTGATTATATCATTAGTACTCATCCCCTCCTCTCTTAGTCAGAAGTACGAGTGCCAGACTTCCCTGCTAATGAGGCCAAAGGCAGCCACACTGTGCCATTTAAAAGCACCATCTTCATTGAACAAAGTGACTTCAGAGAGGTTTGACACACACAAAAATACCCATGCCTGAGTTATTCTGTGGATGGAAGATGATGGTGAAATTTTTTTTTTTCGAGGTGATGGAGAAAGGCTACAAGCGTCTGACCCCAGAACAACCCGTAGGCTTAAGGCATGCCGGGTATGTCATCTCTGTGAAGAAGATCATCAAGGTACGACACAGTAGGTTTGACTTTGAGATGAGCATTTTTCGATTGGTAACGCCTGTTCCTACCCTGCGTGCATCCTCTGTTGCAGGACGCTCAGGGTAAAGTCGTGGAACTTCAGGTGAGCTGCTGCAGCTCTGATACAGCAGAGAAACCGAAGGCCTTCATCCACTGGGTCAGCCAGCCACTTGTGTGTGAAGTGCGCATCTATGAAAGACTGTAAGTTGTCATTCATTCATAACACCACTCACAGTGTATATAAGACATTTGCACAACCCTGTTCAATTGCTTGGTTTTTGTGATATGGAGAAATGATGTCAAAACTTTTGCCGCTATTCATGTGACCTATAACCTGCAAAATCATCGGTCCATGACACGTTTTCCCAAGTTTGTTTGCGAGATTTTGTTGTATTCTGATAAGAACACAGTTGAACCTTTTGGTCCTAATTGCAAGCCAACACTGCTCATCACCTAAAGAACACCATACCAGCATTATGTATTGTATTCGTTGTATTAGTATAAATGTTGTGGGGAAATAGCAGTATTCATGCATGGTACAAAGACTACAAAATGAATTGTAGTAGATGTACAACTGTTGCCATTTCTGTCTGCACTTGCGAAAACAGGCACCTACTACTTGGTTTGTAATGTACCGTATATCAGGAATACAGACATCTGAATTGAAAAGCAAGAACATGTAGTAAAGACAACAGTCCAGCAGACTAACCACATCGAAGTGGAAAGTAGCTGGTGAATTCGCAAAAATACAGATGAATAGCTAAAGGAGTATGCAAACATTACAATGCCTGGAAAAATAAGTCATAGAAGTAAAATGAGAAAGGATCAGAGCCTGGACGAATGTTGTGCATGTATGTGCATTCCAAAGAATGGATATTAATGTTCTACTCTGAACATGTTTGTAGATTCATACACAAACATCCGGAGGATCCAGCTGAGGTGCCCGACGGTTTCCTGAGTGACATCAACCCAGTGAGTGGTCCTCACATGCCTGCATCAGCTGTGGATTGTAATAGTTTATTTAAACAACTTTTCCCTTCCCCAAATGTAGAATTCGATGCAAGTGGTCAACAGTGCCTTCGTTGATACCTCTGTCAAGGGAGCAAAGGTTCTTGACAAATTCCAGTTTGAAAGAGTTGGCTACTTCTCCCTGGACCCTGACAGCACTTCAGACAAGGTACATTGAAAGAGCTGCTTGATGCTAAATCTTAGAAAATAGATTACATTAATAGCCACAATAGAAACCACATAGTTATTTCTTTTTCCTGTAAGCACATGCTGCCTTTTATATGCTTCTGTTTTGTATTCACTGGCTCCTTTGTCGTTGCAGCTGGTCTTCAACAGGACAGTTACTCTCAAGGAGGATCCGGGAAAGATTTAAGTCTCAAAATGCGATCAAGCTATGTGTCCTGCTTCCCAAGAGCCCACAGATACATGCAGAACCCCAGCAACTACTTTGGTTAAGATTGACATAAATCAGACCATAAATGGGAACTGCATTCTTCCATATGCATCTAAATTGGAAAATATTTTTTGAATTTGAATTATTGTTTGAAATGTCTACAATGTCCATAATTTTACTTGAGACTGAAGTACTTCTTTAGTATCAAACTTTGCAACGTCATAATGAAATTATGAGCATTTCTAATTGATTGCTCACTGTTGCCTCATTGATTGACTGTGCAATGCATACATTAATACTGTACCTGAATTTCATAACAATATTGTCTCTTGTTTTGTATGACACAGAGGTGATGCTGTCAAATACATGTTATTGCAAAGCATATCTTTTTATCACAGAGGGTGCGCTCGTGTATCAGGGAAAATTAAAATTTCTTACGAAATAGCAGTTTGTGTCTGGTTTTCAAAAAGGAACAAATATACTCACGAATCACACACTGATTAACCTAATGAGATCCCATTTGAATGATTGTAGTCACTCTAATCCAGTGGTTCTTAACCTTCTTAGCGGTACCGAACACCCCCCCCCCCCAAAAAAAAAAAAATATATATATATATATAATTTTGCAAATTAAAGATATTTATTAAAAACAGAAAAAAACTAAGTATACGTCTTTTTTTTTTGTTAATTGCACGACGTACTATCACGACAGTCATACGTTGACGACTAAGCGAACTAAATTTCCCACAGCATGATGAGACAAGCAATGTCATGTGATCATCTGCAGCCAGTGATGGCCAAGTGGGCGTGTCATAACTAATTGACTGTTGAGTCGCGTGTGTCTTACCCTCCATGGTAGAGGCTCCGTCGAACCCCTGAGACCGATTCACCGAACCCCTGGGGTTCGATCGAACCCAGGTTAAGAACCACTGCTCTAATCCATCAATGGGAAATTCAATACACTACTGTATATTACAAAGAACTGATCACATCACACATGCAGCCATGCAAGGAGAACTGTCGGGAGTAAAAGACGTGTGGAAGCAATTCAACGGGATTTGAGCGAGGTTTGGTATGTTCTGTGGCATTTGAAGCGGGACTCGAACCTTAATGCTCTGGCTCCTGGCCTGAGTCCTTCTCGAGCAATATTAAATATTGGCTACCAAGATTATATTGTTCTGTTTGGATGTATTGTAATTTATTTATAAATATCACTACAATTTTGAATTGTATTTGTTGTAAATTACAAAGGTATACAACTATTAAAACCATGGAACCTGAAATGTTGGTCTATAAGCTACTGGGACAGAGGGGCCAGGTCATGCATATGAGATAACCCTAATAAAAAGGGGCAAATGTGAATGTAAAATGGATTATTTTACTATTCAAATTATACATTACTTTAGTAATCATAAATGGTAACTCTTGGTAACCACTGCTTCAGTAAAATAAAAACAATTTGATGATATTGCTTATCACAGTACATCACTATTCTTTGGAGGGATGAATATTTGGGTAAAATGGCTGCTACAAAAGAAAAAAAAGAAAACAAAAAAGGGAATTGGATTAAGGAATTCATTCCATCAAAGGCAAGGCATATTTATTTGTATGGCACATTTCATACACAAGGCAACTCTGAACTTCACTCAAGCAAAAGCACAAAACCTAAACGCAAAGAAACAGAGGATGGCCATCAATTGAAGAAATATTTCAAATGGAAAAATAAAACCACAGACGGAGACTGCAAGAACTACACCTGAACATTAGTGGAAAAAGGAAATTGACAAGATACTTGTATAAAATTAGGAGACCGGCTGCTGCTACCCAGGCACTATGTTCCTCTTGGACCGTTTTAATTGTTTTTGTCGTGTCGTTTTCTGTTTGCGTTGTTGCAATGCCATTCATAAAATACATTTTGAAAAAAATTAAGCGACAAAAAACTTCCCCGCACTGGTGGAACTGGGAATGAACCCTTCATTGCCCGGAGCTTGGCAAGAACCACTCTAATTGTCCTAGCATCTCAATGAGACGACCTTAAAACCTTGAGATGCCCGTGAACCACTAAGAACAAATATCTGGCTTGTCAAGCTTTTAAGGTAGACCGCTATCTATCCTTTTCTTTGTGCCGCCCAAGTCAGCGTGTGGCGTCTTTAATGAATGCTCGCTCGGCGCCAGTTCCCGCGAGAACATGCGTTCGTAATCCCGCGAGAGCAGGTCAGGTTTACACTTCGCGTGCCCATTGGTCTGGAGGTGCTGTTGTAAAATGGCGCCCAGCGAAATATAAGTAGTCAAGAAAAAGGGGGAATATCTGCCTTCAGCTTTAAACAAATTATAAAAAAGAAGAAGCCGAACCGCCATAGGGAGACAACACAGAAAACATTTGCTTCCTTGAAGAAAAAGAGGCGCCGTTTTGCGGCTAGAGAAGTGGGCGGCCCGAGACTCGGCACCGTTGAGGAAGAGAGGTAGCTAATGCTATCGGGTCTGCAAGCCTTTGCCTGTTAGCGGGGCCGCTAACAGAAAAACACTCATTAGCATATCGTCACAAACATCTAGATGTCGCGCTACCTTCAGACTGTCCCCCGTACGAGGAGCCAGATGCAAACGGGCTGCTACTGTGAAAGATTGCGCTCGCTATATAAGCCATATGTGGCTGTGAAGCAAACAACATGCGGCTAGTTAGCCGTACGGATGGCTAAACTGGCGTGTTGTGTAATCAGTTGCAATAATATATTACATAGAGCTCTAATGTGACCTATCAAGCAGTGAGAAATAACGGCTCAGTACTGCGGGTCTATTTAACGTTTATTTCCGTGGCTGCTGTGCCGGATTTGGAAAGTGAGCGCGCTTTTGTCCCCAGCTCGACTACGGGCACTCTGAATTAACCCTTTCGTGTTCTCCTACGATCTTGTGAGAAGGCGCAAGACAGCAAGGCTGCATACCTGACAGCAACTGCAGTTGAGTTGATGATCACAGTGTCACATTTTGTCCGAGTTGAGGTTCTAGATTCCAATCTAATTTGATTTGTCTTGATGTTTTGGCATTGCTAAGTAAGCATTGTTGTTCCTCTTTACGGCCGTCACTTTCAAATTCAGAATCGGTAAGGATGCTCAACGCAAAGCAGCCATGAGTTGTCCTCTCACTCTTGGCTCACGTACTGAACAAAAGTGTCGCAGGATATCCCAGTGTCCATGATGTTATGGCCCACATTCAATGGGAAAACTGTTAGTTTGGGTTTGAAATAAATCCAATCCTGGAACCTTTCTGATACAGGCTTTCTATGTCCAAGATGTTGTATGTGTTCAATGTATATTTTGTTATATTGTCAACGTTGATAGAGTGACTCCAGTGCCTTGTGTGTGATTGGCCACTTCAACTGATTCTGATCATGCTGGCATTAATGTTTGTTAACATTAAGCCATTTCCTATTTAGGTCGTTAGCCACCTCATCGATCTAAACTATCAATGACTCACGTGGATTTAAACTGGAGCTTATATTGGGAAAAAGATCGTTAACATACTTGGCCAATAAAGATGGTCTTTATTCTGAATCTTTCCACAGCTTCTCTTTCATAAAAAAGTGTGGGCAACCATGAATAATTCCCTGGATGGCACGAGCTCCTATGAGGAGCTTGTCCGTCAGAAAGCTCGGAGTATCCCTCAGCATCGTATGAAGGAGTTCCTAGAGTCCCTGGCCAGTAAGGGTCCAGATGCACTGCAGGAGTTCAGCCAGCAAAGTGAAGATGTTACAACCACCACCACAACCATGGTGTACCAGCAAGAGGCAAATTGCATTTACACAGACAGCACTGAAGTAGCAGGCTCGCTTCTGGAACTGGCTTGTCCGGTGAGACTAAAGGCTACGCATTGATTTGAACCTGATAGGGGAGCTGGAGCCATCAAAACTGAAATGTCTGGTTTTCGTGCAGGTTCAGGTGCAAGTTCAGCCGCAGCAGCAGATCCAAGAGTCGACAGCTCAGCAGCAGAATGACGATCAACAAATTATACAGGTTGGTGAATTTTCTATTTCTTGTGTCACTTTCAATGTTGTTATATTGCTGTGATTACGCTATCCCCGCATCAGGTGCAGATTGGCCAGCAGCCAGGTCACATGCTGGGTCAGGTCCTCCAAGTGCCCTCTGGATCCCATCAGCAGCTTCAAGGTGTGACAACAGCACAGCTGATTCAGCCAGGGGATCTCACTGAGGAGCAGCAACAACAAGTATGAACATTTACAAACACGCCCCTGACATGGCATTGGCAATTACACTTGGCATTCAGCAGATGAAATGTATTTCTTTGTGTTAGCTCCAAGCCCAGTTGGTGGCGGCTGTTGCCGGGGGACAACAGATCCAAATTCAAACAGTGGGGGCCCTCTCCCCCACTCAGCAACAGGAGAGCGTCGAGAGGAGGGCTCCAGGAAGCACATCCCAAGGCGCAGGTGTCCTCCAGCCTGCCAAGAAACGGAAGGTGGACATGCCCATCACGGTGTCTTATGCCCTACCTGGTCAGCAAGTGGCGACAGTCTTGGCTATTCCACAAGGACAGGGTCAGCAGCAGAGTTATGTCTCCCTGCGGCCAGACCTCCTAACAGTGGACAGCTCCCATCTTTACAGTGCTACGGGCACCATCACCAGTCCCACAGGGGAGACCTGGACCATTCCTGTCTATTCTGCCCCTGCTGGGGCCGGAGGTCGGGAGCAGGTCACACACATTGCCATCCCCCAGGAAGCCTATGGAACTGTGCAGGTCGCCGGGAGCAATGCTACAACCATGACCGCTATGCCCACACAAGTTGCTGTGGAAAACGACAAGTTGAAAAACTCTTCCAGTCAAAGTCAGACAGCTCAGGCAGTTTCCAGCATAACAAGCACCGCAGGAATGGGGGGACAAGAAGAAGTGGTGCACACGTTGGCTGCAAACACACTCTTCCCTGCTCAGCTGATGAATGGAAATATCCACATCCCAGTCGCAGTGCAGGGCTACTCCAATACTACGCAGTCACTCATCTGGGACCCGCAGCAGCAAGTGCTACACGCACAGGGACTAACAGGGCAGGATGGACAGCAGCTACAGGTACAACCTGTACAGGTACAACCTTCATTGCAAGTGCAGTAGATATAAAAAGTCTGCACACCTCCATACAAATACAATGTTTTGTGATACCAGAATGTGTGCCCACACTCTTATATAGGGATCTGTCTGTGTTCAGAATTAGTCTATCACATTCAAACTCTTGTTAAATAGCAATCAGCACACACCTGCCACCAGACAAAGTGCCACTGATTAACCTCAAATAAGTTTCTAATGCTCTGGTGGGCTTTTCTTGACTTTTTTGCTTTCTAGCAGATGCCTGGAGGTTTTATAACACTGGGTGCCATATGGAACTATTCATTCCCCAACCTTATGTAAGGCCCCCAGTTCCAACTGAAGAAAAGCAGCCCCAACGCATGATATTGCCGCCACCACCACACTTCATTTTAGCTCTGGTGTTTTTTTTTTCGAGCTGGGCAGTGTTGTGTTTGCACAAAACATTAAAAGAAACATTTTAAAATGTGGTCAAAATAAAACAATAGCTCTCAAACACCCTTGCAAAAAATGTGTTATTAACAGCTTGAAATAGCAATCAGCGCTGGCACAAAACCTTCAGGCTTCTGCTAAGAAGAAAACCACTAACTATCAGGAAAAGCCTACGAGAACATCTGAACTGTATTTGGAATTAATTCTGGGGAAAGTTTTGAACATACGAGCAGGGGTGTGTAGACTTTTTATATCCACTATATAAAAAGTACAGACTTTTTTTAAAGGTATAAACTGGGGAACTGTTTGTCAACATACCATATCTGCAGGCTCAGGCAGTTGTTGCAGAGGTTGACGGACAAGGCCAGCAGCAAGTGCAAGTTCAGGAGCTTCTGCTCCCTGCCACTCTCAAACCAGATGAGGGGCTGGATGTGTGGTGCGCTTGGGCTCAGCGGAAAAATGCAGAGATGGACAAATCTGATCAACATAAACTGGCTCCAATTGGCCGTAAGTTCTTGTCCCCGTTAATGACATATATTGGTCTGCCTTTCCATCAGTTAAGTGAGTTGCCTGTGTGTTATAGGACGGCAGGCGCTACGCTACCAGGAGGACTTAGTGTCGTGTGCTGTGGCTGAGCTCTGCATGGGTCTTTCTCTAATGACCACAGAGGCCCGCGGCCTGGAAGGGGAGCCCTATGAAGCGGACGTCCTTTACTATGTTTTTCTGTGCATACAAAAGGTAGGCTCCCTTAAAATACATTTGCCTCCTCTGTGTTTGTGTGCACCGCGATTAAATCCATGCTCTCATCTTGCAGTATCTGTTTGATAATGGTCGCGTGGATGACATCTTTTCAGACCAGTATTACACTCGCTTTGCTCAAAGTTTGCACCAGATTCTCCAACCCTGGGCGCCGTCTATTCATCCGCTCGGTGAGAACAAAAATGTGTACCATATTCAAATTTGCAGTGGGTCTTCGTGTTATTAACCTAAAACTTAATTTAGCCTTTTTTTTCCTGTTGGGATGCAGTATGAAATAATAAATGTACAAACAACTTTGGGGTTATTATTTAAATCTATGTGAATCTATAACCAAGCAATTCCTCAATGACTCTACTCTTTCCATTTTTTGTGTTGTAACTACAGACCTACTGTATATCCATTTAACCATTATTCTATTCATATCCCCGTCCAGGCTATATACTCCCCAGTCATGTGACAGAGGAGATGCTATGGGAATGTAAACAACTTGGGGCTCATTCCCCATCCACGTTGCTTACAACACTGATGTTCTTCAACACAAAGTGAGTTGTCATGGCATGGATTCATTTGCTGTCAAGCACGCACGCACGCACGCACGCACGCACACACACACACACACACACACTTACAGAAGTCGAGTCATTCTTTGTGTGTGACCATCATTCTAAATTTTTAATCAGGTATTTTCATTTGAAGACAATTGATCAGCATCTAAAGGTTGCCTTTTCCAAAGTTCTGAGACACACCAGGAAAAGCCCAAGTAATCCCAAAGACAAGAGCACCAGCATCCGATATCTGAAAACAACAGAAAGGTTCATTGGCCAGAAAGGTAAGACATTCACAGTTCACAAATCAGTTACACACCCTCAATCAAGCCTTGCGTTTAAAGGCTAACAAGAGTGTAACTGTTTGTTCAGTCACAGATGACATGTACTCAGAGCAGCTTGAGGACCCGGAAAATCCTCTGCGATGCCCCATCAAGCTGTATGATTTCTACCTCTTCAAATGGTAAAGAATACATTCAAAACAATACATTAGTGACTTGTTTTATATCGAAATGGGAACTGGCCAGTGTAATGTAATCCCCTTAAAACCCCCCAAAATATTTCTCTACCTTAATGCAGTGGTATGTTGAGATCCGTTTTTAATTTGTGACCATACCAAATGCCATTGATCTTTTGCAACCCATCTAAAGAAAACGAATGTTTTTAATAAGAGAAATGGCCCTTTATTGTGTGCTCTTATAAAAGCATTTATGAAATTAATAAAATCGTAGAAAGGGTTCTGTCAGTCGTCATCTGTACCTGTGGGTAAAAAACAAAACAAAAACAAAAAAAAGCAAAAAAGGACGTTTCGCTTCTCTCACAGAAGCTTCGTCAGTGGTAGACAACCCTGAAGTCTCCGTGAAGACTCCGGGAAGTTGCTCTGCGCTAAAAAGCTGAGCGTGGCCTGTTTGAGGACTGGGTGGGGATGGTTAGTCACGCCCCTATTGGTTTATTAGAGGCCCATTGGTTTCTAAATTCCCTATCATTGGGTCTTGATTAGGCCTATTGTTTGGGCTAAGGCTGAATAGCTACTTTCAGTTAGCCTGATCAGCATGTCTATGTCCCTTACTGGTCAACAAGTTATTGTAAATAGGAGACAGGTTAAATCTGATACCTCCTTCACGGTTCAGAGAGGGTGAAAATTTTTTAACAAAAATCGCTTCCTTTAAAAAAGTTAGGAAAATTAAAACAAACAGAGAGGAAACCAACCAACAGAGAGAAAAGAAGAGAAGGGGTGTCTGTGTACCTTATATTGCCGGCCTCTCAGAGAAAATACAAAGAATATTTCTACAACATGATATTCCTGTTTATTTTAAACCGATAAACACATTGAGACAAAAACTAGTACACCCCAAAGACCGGGTTCCTAACACCCAAAAATGCAATCTGATTTATTCCATCCGTTGCCAAGAAAGTGAGTGCAAGGAACATTACATCGGAGAAACCAAACAAACACTCAAGAAAAGACT
>NW_017805983.1:1469705-1471377 GCF_001891065.2 Hippocampus comes | reverse complement strand
TGATTTATTCCATCCGTTGCCAAGAAAGTGAGTGCAAGGAAATTTACATTGGAGAAACCAAACAAACACTCAAGAAAAGGCTTTATCAACACAAATGGAAAAACAATGATAACAAAAGTGCAGTATACGCACACTTAAAAGAAACAAACCACACAATTGAAGATGAACAAGTAAAAATCCTAGGAACAGAAAAGAGATGGTTTGAAAGGGGGGTAAAAGAAGCGATTTTTGTTAAAAAATTTTCACCCTCTCTGAACCGTGAAGGAGGGATCAGATTTAACCTGTCTCCTATTTACAATAACTTGTTGACCAGTAAGGGACATAGACATGCTGATCAGGCTAACTGAAAGTAGCTATTCAGCCTTAGCCCAAACAATAGGCCTAATCAAGACCCAATGATAGGGAATTTAGAAACCAATGGGCCTCTAATAAACCAATAGGGGCGTGACTAACCATCCCCACCCAGTCCTCAAACAGGCCACGCTCAGCTTTTTAGCGCAGAGCAACTTCCCGGAGTCTTCACGGAGACTTCAGGGTTGTCTACCGCTGACGAAGCTTCTGTGAGAGAAGCGAAACGTCCTTTTTTGCTTTTTTTTGTTTTTGTTTTGTTTTTTACCCACAGGTACAGATGACGACTGACAGAACCCTTTCTACGATGGAACTTTCCTGTACGACTGAGAGCCTCCACAAGAAATTAATAAAATAGAAAATATTGCGGCTTCCTTTCTCAGATTTTATGGTATGATTTTGTTATGCTTATACAATATGTGCATACATTTTGTCAATCGATCACCGTCTTTGTGCATTAAGCAACATACTATTTTTTTCTCTGTGAGGCGTATTAACTCTTTGTTTAACTCTTTAACTCCACAAGACATAAAATTGGGCACCGCCTACCAAAGACTACTGTAGGTCTAAATCTTTTTTTTGCGTCACAGAGAGGAGGAGGGGATGATGCAATCATTGAATGAGAATAAGCCGTTTCCATTGTAAATCATGTAACAGAGAAGAAAGTCCTCCGGATTTTCCCGTAATTCCGGGTTTTTCAAATTTTTATGAAAATTTCTCCGGAGAATTGAGGAAAATTTGCATAAAATTAATCCGAATATTCGTTGACAACATTGAACGAAGACGCGTTTGAGTTCGTTGTATTGCTTTCACGAGCGTAGCCATATTGAGGCACTAATACTAGTAACAGTAAAGAGATTTTTGTTTATGTAATAACGACAGAAGACATGATGGCGTTTGACTAATGGTTTAGTAGAACGAATGGCAACTCGCAACAACAGTAGCAGGCGTCATTTTGCCTCTTGGGTTGGTTATACCATCTCAACTAGAACGTGGGGGATAGTCCCCAAACATTTTTCGTCTCTTGATAAACACACCTGCTAAACCCCAGTGGAACGAATAAAAGACACCGTGGACAAGAAAGTTGTCGTAAAAAATATATTTGGCCAAAAAGGGAAAAACACAGATTGGCAGAAAATCGTGTTCGTCTGACTTCGAGTGTCATCTCGGCGAACTTAGCTTAACTGTTGTCGTGTGGGACGTCATTTGCGTCGGCGCTGATTGGTTGAAATCAAAAGACGCGCTTGCGTACATGTTCGCGCTGAAGCACGCACAGCAGAGAGCAGCGGACTATCTACTGCTGAGGCTCGCTTAGCTTGAGTGG
>NW_017805983.1:1459360-1469371 GCF_001891065.2 Hippocampus comes | reverse complement strand
CGTGCGCGCGCGCACACACACACACACACACACACACACACACACATTTATTTATTTATTTTTTCCGGAATTTTCAGAAAAGCCCACTTTCATCTCTGATGTAAAAAAGTGACCAGTAGATGGTAGTGATGCCTCACATGCTTGAAATGCATGCTTTTACAATAAGCTCCTTTTCTCCGTTTTTTGCCCAGGAATTGCCATTTTCATGAAACTTAGCCAGCCATTTTGTAATGCCGATTGCTGAAGAATGGAAAAAGATAGAAACATAATTTTTTTTTCTGCTGAAAGAAGAGAGTCCAAACTTTATTCTGGTAGGCTCCGTGTTTATGTAGCATTAGAACCAAATATTCTGTGGGTCTTGCAAGATCAGTCAAAATCCAGTAAAACGCTGGGATTGAGTGGGTTGCTCCAGTGAAAATGGCTGGGATTGAATGAGTTAAGAGAAATGGCTTACAATGTCATTAAAATAAAACATATTGCAGCTTTCATTCTAACATTTTCAGAGTATGATTTGGGCACTGCATATACATGTGCACATAATTTCAGGTCAGGATCAATCACGGTTTTCGGACGTAGAACTTTTCATAGACCTACCATTTTCTGGAGGCTGACAGGTTGGCTGCATTTGCCAGATCAAGGGATGCCTTTTATTTGTCAACTGTGGGGCTGTGAAGCCCTTTGAGACTCTTCTATGGTTCAGGGACGTATAAATCAATTTGACTTGACTGGAATCCTCAAACATCAATCAGTACAGTATGTTTTTTTTTTTTTGTCATGAAACAATAATGTGTTTGTCTGAATGAGACTTTGGAAAATTTGGATTGGTAGAGCAATATCAAGCAACATTTAATGAGCATGTTGTACAGACCCAGTAGTCTTTAACAGACGCCTCGTGTGATCGTCACAGTGTATTTGTCTTCAGTCCGCAGAGCGCCAAAGGACGTAACGACACCTTCTACTTGACTCCGGAGCCCGTTGTGGCTCCAAACAGCCCCATCTGGTACTCCACTCAGCCTATCCCAAAAGAGGAGCTGGAGCAGATGCTGACCCGTATCCTTGTTGTCCGTGAAATCCAAGAGACCATCAACATGTCAGAGAGTGCGCACTAATTGGACCGAAGAAAAAAGCCACATGAACAAGACTGCTTCCTTTTCTTCACCCGGCCTTTGAATGCTCACTTAGTAGTAGTTCTCGATCCTCACATTCTCTCATGGGCATGTATGTGTTCATATTATTATGTCTGGATACACACTATCTTGTACATGTTAAATGTACATACAATCAATGCAAGCAATTCTTTCTCCTTCAAAGGATTTACTGAACTACTCTGCTATTTTGTTCCTTTTTTTTTTTTTTTTTTTTTTGGCCAAAGGATGATTGGACCTCATCTCTCTGCTATCATTTGTATCTTATTTTAACTGTGGGTCTTTTTTTTTTTTTTTTAAATCATTACTCTCTCTTGGTTCTTTATATGCTTTCCAGAAACAAAACCGTAATATATTTCTTTGCTGATTCTCATGGACATCCTCCTTCCATCTGTCTTCAATGAACATCTTGGCCGTACTGAGGCTGGGTGTGGTGTGACGTCTTTGTTGTTTTTTCCCGCTTTTGGATCTGTTCACACAAGGACTTGGAACTTGGGGAATGCCAGTTGCGCTACAACAGTTGACGTCATTGACTGTTGACCCCCCCCCCCCAAATGGAACAGAAATGTTTCTGAACACTCGCTACACCATGGACAGGTGGCAGCAGGAGCAGTCCCGGGTTGCCCGTTCTTCAATACATCACCAAGCCTAAAATGATTCTGGAATTTATTAATTTTTTTTTTTTTTTTTTTTTTTAATTCACAGCTTAATATATGAGTTGGAAGACTCAAATAAGTGACACAAGCCCTTAATGTTCTATAGTGTATAATACTCTACTCCATGTATCAAGACTGGCTGTGCCTGGGGGTGTTTTGAAACATGACCTTTTTTTTGTACAGCTGCTATATCATGTTTTTGCCTTTCTAGTAAAGTCCAGTGTCAGTTCTGCACCTGCATCCTTAAGTACTAGTAGCCTGCATTGTGTAATAAAACACTGCACAATGATTTTTCAATACAAAATGTAATTGAGAAAAAAAAGTCACAGTATAAAGCTGACGACATACAAGAAAGACCAGCAGCAAACTTTTGTGACAGATGAATGTGCGGTTGGAGCCGCATTGTTCGCTTGAAAGTAGTACAGCATTTTGCAACAGGTTTGTCCTGCCTTTCGGGTTTGTGATTTTCTCTTGCCTGGTGACAGGTTGCTTTGGTTTTCATGTGATAGAGCAGGAGTGCAGTTGCTGCATTGTGTGTAGCTATATTTTCCCATAATGGAACTATAAACATGATTTGCCTGTGGGCAGGGGTACCATCCGGGATTTGGGGCCTTCCAATGTTTAAGACAAAAGTAGATATTTTTTTAATTTTTTTAATAGGGCCCCTTTCAGTCAATGGCCCCTTAGCCCATGTGAGGTCAAAAGGCATGTGGGCCTGGATTCAGCTGTGATGAAGAGGGTAGCATTCTCTGCAGTAGCTTCCTGGGTTGTAAAATCTGTTGCAATGTGCTCTGTGCTTGGCCCGGCTGAGATTTCCGTCTATGATGGCGCTTTCTCCTCAGCTCTCGGTTCGTGTGTTGTAAGTGGGTTAAGCTGTTCAAAATTCAGAATAAGGTAAACGGTCATCAAATGTCAACTCATATTCCAGGGAAGAAACATAATTTGAATAAGTTTGCCACTCATGGCTCAAGTACTGCTTCTGTTTGCTCACCAAGATGACTTGCCACCACTTAGCCAGTATAGCAGACACTGGTGAACGAATATGTACTGCTCCTAATACGTAAAGAGACAAGAGACAATTAACATTTTAAATTAACAACCCTCCAATGCCCCTTCAATAAACCAATAAGTCATTCATGAATTGGTAAATTTATTCCTAAAAATCAATTTATATTTTACATTTCTCTAGGCCGTGTCTGTGGATGCAAGATTTCTTTTTTCTTGTCCAATCAGATTTCAGCCTCTATATGTTGCCATGTTAGCCCATGTAAAATATAGCAATGGGACTGTTTCTAAACAATCAGATTTCAAATTCTCCTCACAATTACATTTTTCCATCCTCTTGTTGGTTCATCAGAGTAAGTCAAGTAGGACTGGCAAACACTTTGCACCCAATAATACATTTAATAATAAGCATCTCTGGCTACTGTGTGATGTATTTTATTCAATTATTTGTTGTCACATTTTTAGATCAATATTGATTGTGCTCCACTTACAGTGGTGGTACTAAGAGGGGGATTAGGTTAGGTAAGTTCCTACTGAAGAACCAGGTACCAAACTTCCACTTGTCAATATAAACAAATATTCAAATGCATTTTCATTGTTGCACACTTTGCCTTTGATCTTTTCTGCAGCAACTGTGTGACTACTTATCAGATCGTTTTGTGATTTTTTTTTTTTTTTTCCCGCCTGTGGGTTTACCAGTATCTGAACCATCCCCATTCGATGTAGTCGTAAGTCAGCCACAGCAGCGCGTATATTGGGCCGGATGCCCCTCACGCACAGCTGCATCAGCCACATCAGCGTGACGAAGGTCCCCGATCGGCCTACACCTGCACTGATATACACAGCACAGATGGATTGTAAACGGTGAATGAGTAAAAAGCCTCTGGAAGGCACGGCAGTTCATCATGCTGCCAGCATGATGATATTGCCAGAGGTCAGACCTGCAGTGCACAACAGCTGGACCCAAACGTGGAATGGCGTCCAAATGCTGCCGCACGTGATCTGTAAAGGCACAGAGTGAGGATGGGTCTCTGGGGATGCCCCGGTCCGGCCAGGATGGATAGTGGTAGTGTGTTATGTTATGATCTGTTGGACAGTCTCTCTAAAAATAGAAAAACACAGCACCCTGCTTTAATGAACATAGACAGTTTGCATTATAACCTGTGCGAAAGGCATGCACCTCAGTTAACAGTTGGTGATTTAAAAGTGGCAACTGGGAAGACAAATTGTTTCTAACCTGTCTGAGGTTAATGGTGGACATAAAATAGTCTGGGCCTTGTTTCCGAGCCATTGTCGTTACTTGGAATGGTCCGTGATAAACTGTTCCTGGTTCCAGAGACCAATACTCATCACATAGTACCTGCACCCAGAGAAACAGTTGACTTGCTTATACATTACATGAAAGTATATATATGTTAAAAGATTGCTAGAGTGATAGATGATGTATACTGCCTGGACAAAAAGTCAACATGTAGCCTTAAATAAACAATTTATATGCATATCTTCACAAGTATTTGGTACAAGGGAAAGGACGCTTGATAATTGTAAAAAAAAAAAAGGCTACTTTACAGATTTCATTTATCACGGATTCTTTTTGGAACGTAACCGCCGTGATAAACGAGGGATTACTGTACCCTTAAAATGTGATAAGAAGTTGTTACTGAGCTCTATTGATCTAACTAATTTTTCAACAGATTGGGCGCCTTAGATGATTGTTATCCTACCTGTATGTCTGTATTCCTATAGTGTCTGTGTGTGAATAGTCGTTATTTGAAGGACTATCACTCCCCAAGTCGATGCTAATATCCCGTTAGCATGTCAGTGGGATGTACATAGATTTTAGCACTGGTGATTACTTTAAAAACAAATCATGTCTTATGTACAATGTGCGTAATTTTGTTGTGCGTTTAGTTTGACTGTAAACTTCCACTGGGGTGTCATATTTTTAAGATGAAGAGAAGTCAAAATGTAAATCAGGATTAACTTTCGACCAAGTGCCCAGCCTCGTATGTAGTGTGTGGACCAGTTAGGTTACACAGATAGGCAGGAGAAAAGAAGGTTTGCTGCGCTTGCATCAGCATCTCGTGTAAGATGTATTTTCTTGAAAGGTTTAATATTGATATACAGTATATTGTTTGTGACCTGCTATATTGTAGTGTAGAGGTTTGCAGTTGTTTGTTTCTTGCTTTGGTTAGCCTCACGTATGCAAAATATCTCTATCTCTTTCTATTCTGTAATGCAACAAAGTTATATTCATTTTTGTACATTATTTTATTGTTTAGATGTGATGGTGTTATTAAGAAGTGGATTAGGTCACTAAATGACCCAGGTCCGAAACTCACTGCCTTCCACAATGTTTAGGAATGTATTTATTGTAAACGGAGATCTTGATACACACACGTCAACGCAGTCGGAGAGTGTCTCACCAAGTCCCTGTCTCGCAGCGCTGTCACCATGACGATTATCCTGACATTCTGCTCCCAAACCATTCTCCAGAAATCCTCCATGGTGTTGCGCATGGGAGCCTGGGTGCAGATGAAGTCTCTCTCAGATCCTCCACCCTGCACGCAAATGTGGCGACACCCGTGCGTCTGTGTAAACCACGCTATCATATTCTTTTAGGCGAGTGAATGGACTCTTACGGGGACAAAATTGGCGTTAATGTAGTCAGAGTTGGGGAAGTTTTGAATGGACAGCCTCACACGGCAGTGGTCATCTGTAGGCAAAACCGTGGTTGACAGAAAGAAAGACCTAAACACTGCTGAACAAACTTTAAAAAATGGTGTTAAGCACTTACATGGCAAGATGTATGGGTATCGGTTCTTTTCTCTGTTAGCCTCCAAGTCCGCCGTCCTGGTTGGAAGCTCTTTACCAACATCTTTCAGCTCCTTTACAAAGACATCAATGAGATTTTTGTTTGAGTCCAGTCGATGGAAATGTTTAATATTTATGGTTTTCATGCTTGAACTTAATTTATCAAATAATCACATCCGTTCAAATGTGTGACTAATAGAGCATTCCTAAAAGAAGCAAATGGGTGAACTGTGACTGAAACGAAATTAAATTTGACCTTTGTCAAAGCAAAGGTATTCTTACTCGGAAACATGAAACAAATGTTCTGACCTCAAATTCATGCTTATAGCCTCTGTTGTCACAAGCAGAGAGGACCTGACATGTAGACTCAAACTCTCTCAGGATCTCTGCTCTTGAGGCGGTCTGCACTCTGCAAAACAAACCCGTCATTAATATCATCTTCACATTTACAGCGATCAAAAGTCTACACACCCTTGCTTAAATGCTGTTTTTTTAATATAAAAAATGTGACCAAGATAAATCATTGCAAAAAAAAATCACTCATTTGACCTATTGCCTGCACAACTCAATTATATGACTTTTTAAAAAATGTTTTTGAGGGTGGAAGTAAATATGCGGTTGAACAAATGTGCACACCTTATAAGAGGGGATGTGTCTGTTTTAAGAATGAACCAATCACATCCAATCTCATTTTAAATGCGAGTCGGCACCAAGGTGATTATAGTTCAATGAAAATTAATGCAATAACTGAGCCTAAAATTTAGAAAACCTAATAATCAAATAAAAATGAAAGTGCTTTACAAAAAAAAAAAAAATCAACACTAACTGAAGGTACATTTTAGAATTATGAAACTAACTGAAATTAACTACAACTATATCATTGTGTTTTGTCAATTAATATCATACATGAGCTCTGGGATTCATTGTATTTTGGTATTGCTGTACCGCCATACAGAAGAAAGAAGGTCAACCTGTTGTTTGAGAAGTGTAGTTTACCTTACTTTATGACACAATACTAATTGACATTTTTTTATGTCACTTGACAAATACTCCTTCCATCCATCCATTTTCCAATCTGCTTATCCTCACAAGGGTCACGGGCATGCGAGCGCCTATCCCAGCCGTCATCGGGCAATAGGCGGGGGTATACTCTGAAATGGTTGCCAGCCAATCGCAGGGCACACATAGACGAACAACCATTCGCATTCACAGTCACACCTAGGGATTATTTAGAGTGTTCCATTAACCTATCGTGCATGTTTTTGGAATGTGGTAGGAAACCGGAGTATCCGGAGAAAACCCACGCAGGCACGGGGAAAACGCACGTGCACAGTCCACACGGGAAGGCCGGAACAGGAAGAGCTTTCACAGTAATGCTGACTACTATTTGGAATTGCCCTTCCACTTTGACTAACGCTCCAGTTCCCATTTAAAACAAATAGCCCTGAAGCATGATCCTGCCGCCATCATGCTACATCAGCTACTTTGTGGGTATGTTGTTGACCAGCAGGGTTGTGTTTGTACCAAACATGCCTTTTAGAATGAGGGCCAAGAAAAGTTCAACGCAGCACGTTTTCAGTTCATGTGTCGACAAGTCTATTCTGAATGTGCACTGCATGCGTGCGTGCGTGTGTGTGATTTTACTGACAATAGGGAAAAACTGATCTTTCAAGCATTTTCTGAAAACGATGGAGTGAAATTTTACAGGCCTGACCTCATGTCTCTTCTTTAATGCGGAGCACTAACTCAAGCAGGATATTGAAGAATGATCATTACCAGGCTCAGTCTTGATACTGTAAAAAAGAAAAAAACATTTCAGAAAGTACACTAAATTGCCTGTGTGATGAAATAAGAACTGGAAGCAGTGACTATACTGTACACTTCCTGTTTCCCAGTCTTTCTCCTCAGTGTGTGTCCATGTATTCAATTGTGCTGATTTAAAAGAGAACATATGAGGTCTAGCTCCTCATGTCTAGCATAGCCGTGTGTTGCGCCCAACGAAATACTTACAGCACAAGCCTGACGGCTCCAACAAGAAGAAAAACCTGCTCCAACAAGTTTCTAACCCCAAACACTCCAACACGGGCACAATTTCATGGATAACTGGTTTCATGCGGTATCTATAGAATATAGATTTACCTTTGAGAACAATGTGTTCCTGAGGCTTTCTAGTGTGCTGCAGATCCAAGACAAACCAGCATCCTGTTTTGCGTCTGTTTTTAATAATTTTCCCACCGTGGCCTGAATCCAAGGCAAGCGGTGAGAAGGGTGGAGCCACAGGGTGGAGACTGGAGCTGTTAGGAAATGAAGAGGCGCACTGTAGTCTATTGTATATCATGTGCCCTTGGCTATTCTTCATCAGTCTTTGTATTTGATAAACAAGGCATCTCTTCTGGGAGAAGCTCGTTGATGTTCTCAACACTTATTTCCCCAAGGTAAAGGCAATTATGCACATTTGTTCCAGACACAGTTTATTGTACTGTATAGTCGTAGGCTGATGTGCTCAGAATGAAAATCTTCATGATCAGTTTCATTCTGTCATAGAATAGACTGCAGGGAAAACAGTATTGTAGTATCATGGTGCTGAGGCCTCGGTCACTCCTCAGTAATGCTGCCCATCTGTGAAACAAAAACAAAGACAAGCTCGCCCACTTTCAAATGCCCTCATTTGCCGACATTAAAATGTCCAAAGCCAAACTCATTCTCACAGTCAGAACACATAGAAATGTCACCGAGTGTTTTACTGTATTGCTGCTCAAGGGCTCCCCCTACAGTGGGAAGCCAATACAACAACTGGAGTGGAAAACACACGTTTGGGCTTTACTAAAACGGTAGTTCTCAAACTTTTTACACCAAGTATCACCGACAGGTTGTAGGCCCAACAAAAATAAAGAGCTTTTAAACATTGAATGCAAATGTATGATGCTTGAAAGTTAAACACAACAATGGTCCATAGAAAATGTATTGCACTTGTAGAGTTAAAAAAAAATGCATGAAGAGTACAAAATGTACTGTACTCGTTGTGAAAGCGTTTTAGTAGGCTGTATTCATAGCTTCACGCTCTGTATGAAAATGTTTGATTAGGTTTCATCATTTAAATTAATTTTGTTTTGTATCAGTCTTTACTTTCTTTACCGCTAGAGGGAACCTGCGTACCACTAGTGGTCCTCGTTCCACACTTTGTCAATGGCAGTATGACTCTACTGAAACATTGCCCTTTCGTAAATATGGAAGGACCGTTGGAAGTTTTTTCAGTGACCGCACAAGCATTAGAGAAGTTGGTGGTCCTTATTTCACCTCTGAGTACAGTTAAACGTGCCTCAATATTACAATCATGATTAAAAACAAACAGAACACCACATTAAAAATGAAAAAGTGAGAGTTTAAATGTTCCTCTATTGACCATTCAAATGTCCGCAGGCATTTTTAAAAGCCATTCAAACAGAACGTTCCTGGCATTTGTTTTTGTTTTTCAGTGCTTTAGAATGGCAGAAGCATTCAGAATCACGTGTTGAGTATGTCATAAATAAACATTTTACAAACAGTTGTCTTTTGAAAGAGTACCGTAATTTCAGTAGTCCAGGAGCTGGTGGTCAGGCCCAGCAAGGCCTAAAAATCTCAGACGCTCTGACCTACATTTATAATTTAAATTCTAATCCAGTATATGAAATTTTATTATGTACTTCCAACATTTCATTTTGTGGGTTTTCACTTGACTCTACCGCTTCTAATATGTGTATGTGGAGGTTGGATATTTATTGTCCAATTAGATTTTAGCATGTGTGTCAGTCATATACGCCCAAGGCCTTCAGAACCAGGAGTGCTGGCCCACGTGACTGAACTGAACATTCTGTTTTTGTGATTTTATGAAATAACTGTGAAGTACTTCAGATGATCTAGGTGGCACAGTTGCATGCCATTTTGATTGTTTTTTTGTATTTGAGACACGATAACGGTGGTAGGTGGATTAAGTTGGATAAGCCCCCAGAAGGCTCAGGTACCAAATGCACCACCCTTCACTGCAATAATTCAAACAATGAGCTGTAAAAATGATGCCCAGAAGAAAAAAAAAATCTTTCTTTGTTGTTGATGTAACGAGATGGCAAATAGTGATTATATTTAATTAAAAAAAAATGAATGTATTTGGGCAGGCGTCAGTGTTAATGAGTGATTCTCATGGTAACATCATGAGTGTTTGAAGAACAGACTGTAACCTTGCCTATTTTAAGACTTAATGGAGGTGTCTGAGTGAGGATAAAGAGGAAGACTGAGAATGGTACTTGAAGTGGATGGAAAGTACATTAACCCCGTATCCACCTCCCTGCCCCCTGCTGAAAATATATGTGTGTGTGTGTGTGTGTGTGTGTGTGTGTGTGTGTGTGTGTGTAACT
>NW_017805983.1:1445522-1446326 GCF_001891065.2 Hippocampus comes | reverse complement strand
GTGTGTGTGTGTGTGTGTGTGTGTGTGTGTGTGTGTGTGTGTAACTTGTAACACAACCATCATGAAAATAGCCTCTTGACCTATAAAAGGTGATTATTGACAAACAGATTCTGTAACCTGTGCAATGCTTAACCAAGCAAGACGTTTAAATGTAACAAAATACAGTACTTGTGTTAATGGCTCCACCCACTTGGTCAACAGAGGAATTGGACAATGCATTTTTCAGCACCGGGCATAATTTACAGTTTGTGGTTGCAATTTTTCGCATGTCCATTGGGAGGCAGTGTGAGTTTCCTCGATGACAATCTATTACAAATATTTTGGAGGCTACCAGCTCCTGCAGGTTCAAGTGGTTGGCAGGCAGCCAAATGCCAGCAAAAAAGCAGTCCTACATAATGCTGAGTACCTTTTTCCCATGTCAACACTCTTACACTTACTTAGCTCCTGGTAAAACATCCGTATATCCAGTCCATGTTGCTCGTATGTTACTAACAAGAAAGATTCGTTTGGGTTTCAGTGTACAAATTCAACTCGTGACATGTACCAGTGGTACATGTCACGAGTTGAGGGTATGTACCACATTTTATCATGGAGCATGCGGTCTTGCATGTGCATCTTGAATATGTTGCATTGAACCAGCTGGTTTTCTCCCATCCTCTCTTGTGCACACACTGCATCACTGTGGAGGTGTGTTTGTGTATGTGTGAATGTGGAACAGGTGTATGTGTGTGTGTGTGTGTGTGTGTGTGTGTGTGTGTGTGTGTGTGTGTGTGTGTGTGTGTGTGTTCTTGTTTATGTATTTTT
>NW_017805983.1:1429618-1445504 GCF_001891065.2 Hippocampus comes | reverse complement strand
GTGTGTGTGTGTGTGTGTGTGTCTGTGTGTCTGTGTGTGTGTGTGTGCTCCAGTGATGGTGCGATGATGGTGACTCATCGCTGATTTGTGTGTGCCGTATATAAGAGAGAACAGGAGAGGCTGTATATAATGGTACTATTGCCTGCACAGGAATACTGCAGTCTCATATAGCAGCAAATTTTGCTGTACTTTCCTTTGCAAAACCATAATTGGTGAAGTGGATACCACGGAAACAAGTCAAACACATCTCGATGTGATAGAGAAAGAGCCATGTAATGAAAAAAAAAACCAATACATATACTTTCATGTGTAGTATCAACCTTGGGTGTTGTTTTCTTTCCAGTGCAGAATTATTATTTTTTTCCGAGTGCACCTCCAGCAGGGACAAGGACAATCAGTTCAAAGGATGTTTGTGAGCTTCACCATCTGCTTCATTGTCCAAAACAAGGGCATGCTATCTCTTGGATTGTTTTGTAGTCCTTTTTTTGTGGTAGGTAAAGAATGCTGGGACAGATACCCTGTTTAAGAAAAACAGCATTACAGTAATGCGAATAGTTGGGGCAATTGTATACAATTTCATAGATGTTGATTACCGTTACCTGCACAATGTGATGAATAGTTAATATCAGAAGGCTTTTGCTACAAGATACTTGCCAGCAAGTCAAGCTTCTTGGTTCATCACAAAAGAAGCGAGTGCTGAGACCCACTTTGCTTCAGTGCGGCACACAGATCTAAAATTACAGCTTTGCACACATTTCTTGGCTGACCCAAACACTGAGAGGAGCAAAGCAGCACATGATGGATCACTGCAGCACTGGAGTCAAAACTGAAGAGATGAGGAGGAATTTTCACGTGTCTTAAATTGTATTCAGAACCAAGTTGGCATAGACAAAAAGACCTGCAGGAAAAACACATATGAACAATCATGTTCCACATCCATTTATTATCGGAACCGCTTATCCTCATGAGGGTCGCGGGCATGCTGGAACCTATTTCAGCTGTCTTTGGGCCGTAGGAGGGGTACACCCTGAACTGGTCACCAGCCAATTGCATGGCACACATAGACAAACAACAATTCGCATTCACAATCACACCTAGGCACAATTTAGAGCGTTCTATCAACCATGCATGTTTTTGGAATGTAGGAGGAAACCGCAGTACCCAGAGGAAAAACCCACACAGGCACAAGGAGAGCATCCAAACTCCATCTGCATGTCCTCATTGTTTGTGTCCCAACGCAAAATAACACTGGTCAACAAAATTTGACCACAGAGCAGAAAACTTGTGACAAAACATCATCGGCCACATAGCACGATTGCCAAAGTAATTTTTGAATGTTTTTGGAATACAAGAAAAAAAACACACATTTTAGAACATTCATTGGCATTTTTTATGGTGTCTTTTTACTTTCACCTAGTTCTTCACCCATCTAGTTGAAGTTTTTTTAAAAATCTCAACACAAAAATACCAAAGTGTGTTCAATTTTTTTTTTTCATGTTTTCCCAAAAATATTGAAAAATGACTTCGGCAATCATGCTATGTGGCTGATGACATGGCCAAGTTCGTATTGCGCAAGCTTTTATCGGTCTAACTGAAACAACAAAGACAGAAATCTTTCCAAAACTTGATGCACTCGAAACAAAAGTAAAATAACTTTTGAAATCAGCAACAATAATACATGTAGAAACACATAAGGCTCTCGCTGAATAAAATTTGTTGTTGACCATTGTATCGAACGAATGTGCAATGCTGAATGCAAAAGAGCCTTTCCCAATTGACTTGGGCCAAATGCAGGTGAGTGACACCTTGGACTGGTTGTCAGTCTATCACAGCTCACCACAAGGAACAGGAAGCAGTCTCGCCAAAATGATTGGTCTCCTGCTTGAAATGCTCCATTTTAAATTGGTCTGAGGCTAATGAACAGTTGAGAAATCAACCATTGCAAACTGCCCCCTACCACTATAAGGCAATCTATCAAACTCTTACATTTCTGATGTCAGTTCATTTGAGCCAAAAGAAATGAAAAACAAGCCATCTGAAGCAATCAATCAGGGATCTTGGCGAGAGGCTAATAATCGAGACAGACATTCCAAGGCACTACGCTAATAAATGTTACATGAGAGGTTATGAACACCTTGAATTTCGACTCTCCCTCGCTCCCACTGAAAGTTGCGCCCAGGCTGTGAAGTGACGAGGAAGTGAGCTATAGCATGCACTGGCCTGCTAGCTAAAGCTATTAGCTACTGTGTGCAGTGAGTCGAAGCCGACTAAGTATGTGATTGTGTTTACTGTATTTTGTTACTATTTGTTCAATAAAGTGATTGAATGGTCACCAGCGGCTGTGTCCATCCTCCCTCCATTCTAACAAGGATTACAGTTCATTCCAACGAGCAGTGTTTGATTTACCTAGCGATGTCTCCTTTGTAATATAGTGAGTGAAAATGGAGCTTTTTTTCTGGGCAGATGTGATAACCAACTGTACCACCCCAAAAGAAAACACGGTGTGAAATATTTCCGCCCAAAACGCCCAAACAAACCGATCTTAAACATATTTCAGGCATGCTGTTTGAAGCGACTGTGACCAAATGTCTGTTGTGTCCAATGTTGAGCCCCAAAGCCTCGTAGAGAGACATGTCCTGATGCACTTTGATATGCTGTAAGCTCAAGTGAATCATTTTTTTTCTTTGACATGATTTGATAAAATGTGCCATCAAACAAGCTTAGAATTCACTGGTGCATTGTCGCAAGTCGACATGTGGTGCCTCACTTTCATCATCTTTGAGTCATTACCAGCTCATCATTATCCCTCTCGAGCCAACTGTCACACTGAAACATTCCAACTGTTTGGTACCATTTTCTTTTGCAGGTTCCACAAAGCGGCCGCACACCAAAGCCGGGAAGGAGAAATCACAGTGAGAGTGGCATAACAAAGGCACCAAATACAGCAGGGGGGAAACCAAAGATCCCTTCAACTGAGAACACACGAGGTGGGGAGAGATGGATGAGTTTGCGTGTCATTTCCAGATACACTTTGGGAGAAGTTATAGTTATGGAAATGAAGACGCAAACAAGTAGATTGACAGGGAAGACTTTACAAAACATTTGCAGACATGGAACATTTCTTCTCTGTAGCCTTCAAATGGATGTGGATGTTCTTTTTATCCCTAAGGCGCTTCACTTTCATTTGGATGTGCTACTACTTTTGCTTACCACGCCTTGCCAGCTCACAAAAACGGAAAACAAATCCACGTCCCACGATACATAACGATGTCCATGTAAAGGAAGAAGGGAAAGCGTAGAGTTTCAGCTGTTGAGGAAAACACATGATCACGCGAAGAAATGAAAAAGAGCCCTTGATCTGGAGAAAAAGGGAAAACTAAGAAACAAATTGAAACTTAAAACAATAACATGATTTTCAGACAGAATGATCATTATGTTGGTGCAGCACACCTTGGGATCTCTCATCTGAAGCGCCGCCAGGATGTGGCAGCCATTTTTCATTCACATAATTGCCGACAAGAGAGATGGTGGTGTTCCTGAGGTGAGGTCATAACAGTTGCTCGTCTTTACCGTTATTATGGATGTATAAAGACAAAAGTGTCATGGGTTTAATGAAGAGTTCGGATCGTTCAGGCACTTTTACAGTGTCTATCTCTCTATCTGTGTGTGTGTGTGTGTGTGTGTGTGTGTGTGTGTGTGTGTGTGTGTGTAAATGTATAGTTCATTGATTTTAATTGACATATTTCTGCACCCAATTGAGTTATCAGATGTAAATTCCGACCTTAATATCGAATCATCTGCTCTCTGAGGAGAGAATACTGAGAGCCACTTCATATTAACGCACAGTATAAACTTGCTTGCTTTTCATTGGACAATATTGATATTTTATGGCTGGTGTACGCGATTCTGTCACATCAGGAGAGAACAGTGATATTTATAAAGACAAAAGTGTCATGGGTTTAATGAAGAGTTCGGATCGTTCAGGCACTTTTACAGTGTCTATCTCTCTATCTGTGTGTGTGTGTGTGTGTGTGTGTGTGTGTGTGTGTGTGTGTGTGTGTGTGTAAATGTATAGTTCATTGATTTTAATTGACATATTTCTGCACCCAATTGAGTTATCAGATGTAAATTCCGACCTTAATATCGAATCATCTGCTCTCTGAGGAGAGAATACTGAGAGCCACTTCATATTAACGCACAGTATAAACTTGCTTGCTTTTCATTGGACAATATTGATATTTTATGGCTGGTGTACGCGATTCTGTCACATCAGGAGAGAACAGTGATATTTTGACCAACGCTAAGCTCGTTTACACATTGCTTAATGCCAACTCCAGCGCGCGTGTGCTTGCTTGTTATTGTGTGGACGTGACGTGTGTTTGCCACCCACTCGGGAGGCAAAATGGCCTCCTTGACAAGTCTTCATAGTTGCAGGGCAACCGAGGGCGCCTGGTAACAGAATAGAGAGATGAAAACCTGTCGGCAAATGACAACTGCACACGCTCCCTATTTAGTCGGCACTGCAAACGAATGTGCAATCCGTTCCACAGATGCCATGGAAACATTTATAGAGGACAAGGCACAAGATGCTGTCTGCCTCCTGCCTCCCGCGCATGGATATCTATGGTGCAAATATCAAGAATCTTTTTGCGGGTGATCCAGTTTGTCGCTTGTAATTTCTGCTGCTCTCATCCATCCATGAAAGCGGCAATAATGTTTGTACGTAACGTTAACTAAAAGTGCTGAAGCCCTACCACAATCACACCTGCTTTTAGTTACTAATTGTGTCCAAGCACATTCATCCTTCTTTTAGATGAAGCTCAATTTTAATTGGCCCTGTCAGGGAGATATTCAGTATGTTTATTATTGGAATTGTATTTTCCAATGGTGTGAAATTGCACAGAATCATACTGGGAGCTGTTTCTATTTTTTATTATTATTTTATCCCTTTTGTGTAGCTGTGTAAGTAAGCAAAATCTCAGGCAAAAAAAAAAAAATGTAGTACTACATTCATGATTTGTGCCAGTAAACCAACAGCAGTCGAAAACAAAATATCCTAAAATGTGTGTGTTGGGTTCAGGAACCGAGTCTAACATTCGGGACACAATTCAATGATATCATGTGATCAGAAAACCCTTTTGATTTTAACGGATGAGAAGAGCAAGTTGTGACTGGTCAGCGTCTTGAACTTTTTTTCTTTTCACAACGGACTTGAGCTTGGAATTTGCCACGTAATGTCCGAGGGGAGTTGCACACAAGATCAGTCGGAAATATACCTGATTGGTTGTTCATAGAAGTAGACTTTATTTTAAATATGCGACAACAACAAAATGACATGCAAATATCCCTATCTCTACATGATATCATACAAATAATGATGGTGACTTACAAAATATAGAGATATTTAAGACCATATGTACATAGCATTTACATCACTATATCCATTTTGTTAATGTGTGTATTACTACATAAACATTTAATAGGTATTCTTTTTAATTTCCATAAGATGACTATTTGCATTATTTGTTATTACTTCTTCATTGTAAGGGCTATTATCTTTATTCGTACGTGTCTATAAGTTACTCTCGAAAAAACAAAGCATGTTGCAGAAGAGAAAACGGGACCATACCTGACGTTACTGTGCCTGAATGGTCAAGGAGCAGAGGCCACCCAGTGAGCACCCCGTCCTCGGTAAAGCATGGAGAGTTGGCTATGCAGAGCACAAGGTTCAACAGACGATTTGTACAAGGTGCTAACCGGGCTAGCGAGCTGACACTCCATTCCAGCATCATTTGGATTCCACTGAGGGGAAAACCATGACGCCGCTTGGAATCCAGCACGTAGCCTTCACTAGCCCGACACAACTTCCGCATTGTCCACATAGATACATTTAACGCCAAAGCCTTTGTTTAGACTTCTGAACGGCGACCCCACTCCAGTGTCTTATTTACCTGTAAAGCGGTTTGTTCAATCTTCCCAGAACATGGGACACACGCACAGACACTCACACAAGTATTATTTACCTTGACCACATTCATATTAAGCAGTCAAATTAAGCAGTGCTTCTTCTCGCTACTGTTGGCGTCCAACGTTGTAAACATTCCTTCTGTTATCTGTTGTGTAAGAAAACTGAGCTTCCTCTTGTAGTTAGATCATTCTGCGTAGGTGTGCACAAACACTACCCGAGTTGTGTAAGCTCACAGCATGAAAAATAGGCCTAATGTCTCTTTACATCCGCCCCTACGCACACACTATTATCTGTCACTATCTCACACTCAGCTACCCACTCTCTGTTGCTTTTATTGTCTCCTCACCTGTCTCTCTTGAACGTTCACATCCCTACTTATGCCCTCACCATGATTTTTGTCTAAATTTATGAAATGATGCAGTTTTTGCTCTTCCTCCGCTGGCGGGCATGCAGCTGGCCATGAATGGGTCCGTGCAGAGGTCCGTGATGGCCACCCATTCCGGAGGGGCTGTAGCGATGGCGTAGCTCCTCGTTGTTGATGTAGCACAGCTGCACAGGGCGAGGGATCGGTTCACCCATGAAGTAGCCCTCGTTGTCCTCCGATTCAGAGGAAGAGGAGCAGCTGGAGCACCACGCGTCAGCGGCTTCCATGTAGCCATCGCCCCAGCATGGCCCACCCAAACCAACAGGTTGCCAGCCAGCATTTTGTAGGGTGAGATCAGAAGTGGTGCGGGGACACGGCCGGTGGGGTTGTGGTCGGCACCCGCTCGGCTCCGGCCCAAACAGCTCCCGAGCGGCGTGACCAGAAGGGAAACGATCGTAATCTTCCTGGACGCGGCGGTATGGCAGCTCCACCGTTTGAGCAGGTCGGTCGGCCACCAGGTGCAAAGCGTTGTCGGAGCGAGAACGGCGGGAGCGTTTGTGGTGGCGGGTGCTGCGGTGCTGACCTCGATGGTGTTTGCGACGTCTCGGTTGAGGCTGTTGATTCTGGGACGCAAGCTCCGGCCCGTTTATGAGTCGACGGGGCATTCGGTCGCTCATGGGAGCCATTCGCAAGTTGCCACTGCTGCCCATCAACCCAACGCGACCTTTGCTATCAAAACCCAGGGGCTGTGGCCCATCCCAGTACTGCAGTGGGTAGCCAGCTCTGTGTGGTGTGTACATGTTGTTGTTCAAGGGACGAGATGAGGACAGAGACTCCGTGCTATGGAACTGAACTGAGGAGCTGAGCGTTCCCATGTTGCTCTTTTCAGACACATTTACACCTGAATCCTTGCTCAGGTCAGGCATGGAGAACCTGGACAAATTCTCCTGACGCTTGCCGACCCCGTCCAGAGAATTGCCTGTGAAAATTAGAAAGCACATTTCACATTTGCATCCCATTCGCAATTAGAGCAGAATGTACATGCCGCACGCGCAAACTCGTTACCTGTAGCATTGGACACAGTGAGGGAGTCCACGGAGCCATGAGGTGTCTGTTCCAATGGAGTCAGTGGCTCATTGAAGCTCATGGCATTGAAGTGCTTCCTTCTGGTTAGTGGGGGCCTTCCATCTCTCTGGAACCCGTGAAGGCTAATGCTCCTCTTGTCAGAAAATGCTTGGTTCGGGCTTGACATCTCATTGAAACTCATTTGGGTGCGAAGCTTGTTCGGCCTGAACTCATCCTGGCTATGGTGGATCCAGTTATCATTAAAAGAGTGACCCCTTATGGCAGCCATAGGTGTCCTCTTTGCATTGCCTTGTTCTTTCCCCCAGGAATCGGGCCTCTTTCCGGGGTTGACGGGACTCTGGGCTGGCGGGTGAACATTTGAGTTGGGATTATAGCCCTGCCTGGCGTTACACTGACCTAAAAAATGAACAGATGTTGGGGTGGGAGATGAGTCTTGCTGGGGGCCCTCAAAGGCAGCGGGGACATAAGGGTCATCCCGGCTCATCCACACCTGGTTAAGGCTTGGAGCGCGACTTGGAGTGCGGCTCGGAGTGCGACTGGGAGTGCGGGTGGGTGTCCTGCTCGGGGTCTGGCTGGCTGACACACTCAGACGGTCCATCTGAACAGTCAGTGGATCAATTTCAGCAGACAGACGGTCAGGCATCGGGGGAGGAGCTGAATGGCGAGCCTCGACATTCCTTCGCTCCTGCTCGGCATTCCCGCGCTCCTTTTGACCAATCTTGGTGCTGTGGCGAGATTCACGAGATCGGGCGCTCTGGAAAGCGGAGTCTGATGAATCGGACTCATCCGGATCCTGATTCAAACAACAAAACAGTTGGCATAAATCCGACGCACCAGAGCAGTGTTCCCTAAATGTGTATGCCGTGAGAGATAATCTACAGTCTAAAGGTTGGGAACCACTGCACTAGTTTGAATTATTCTCACTTAAATAAATGACTGTTATTACCTGTCCAGCACTGCAGGACCGTGAGCAGAAGATCTGTCCCTGCTTAGGCAAGAAAGGACGGCCGAGCAGAGAACGCTTGCAATGAGCACAACAAAAACATTCTTCGGTTGCGTGCCAGTGCTGCCCATCGTATGTCATCTGGCCTTGGTCAATGCCTTGAAGTAACAACACACAGAAGTTGAGTTTAATTATCTTTTGAATGAAAGTTATGCTGATGGCACGGATTGATATAGATGATAATTGTCATGATTCTGTTTGTGACCAACAGGTGGCACTGTAGGGCTCTCCCTGCAGCTGCACACCTGTTGGTCGTTATGTAATTATTGCTTTAAAAGGACTCCCGGCACGACCACTCGGTGTCGGGTCATTGTTAGTTTCTTTGTTGCTGTCATGTATGTTTGTCATGTTTAGGTCATGTTTTTGGGCATGTTTCTGTTATTGATATTATTTTGCTTAAGTCACGGTTTTTGTTTGCTACTTTGGATTCGTTTCGTTCTTAGGACTTTGTTTTGGATTTAGTTTTCTGTGTTTTATCAATACACTTCTTCAAGTTCACCCTGCTCTTCCCTCCTGCCTGCTTTTTGGGGTCCACCACCACCTCGCACCGTGACAATAATCAAGGCACTATTCAGATGAATCTGATGGTGGTTTTTTTGTTCTTTTTCGTTTTACTCTTTCCAAGGAAATCACGTTATCTCTCAGCGACAAATACATGTCTCCAGCCTTGCTGCTGATCTCAATCAAGCAAGTCCTGCTTATTCACAGATCCCATCTGGATACAAGATGGGCTCACACTTAATAGGCATCTATGTCTCGTTGCGCTGGCTCCGCCTCACCACAGCTGTGGCAGAGCAGGCCAGTGCTTACAATACTCTCTCTTCAATGCCTTTGAGAGGTTTTCTCTGGTGTGAGTGTACGAAATAAATGATCATGTCTTGCGACAAGGTCACGTCATTTCAATCAAACGAATCATGCATTGTTTTATGTTGCGAGGGAAGAAATTTCATCTGTGCTGCATACAGCACATTTGACAATAAAGTTGTATCCTATCCTATCCACTCCAATCCAATCCAATTGCTTACCTATATGTTCTCCACATGCATCACAGTACTCTGCAAAGAGGGACTCGAAGCAGTTGCAGCAGTGTGGCCGTCCATCCTTCATGATGTAGCGCTGGCCACCGAGGGTGGTCTCGCACTCGTAGCAGCAGAAGTGCTTCATGTGCCAGTGTCTGCCCTCCGCCTCTGTGCACTCATCAGCAAAGATGATCTGCATAGAAAAAAACATTCATTTCATTTCAAAGGTCATTTGGAACCCAAGAGAAACATTTTTTTCCCACTCCAATTGAGGTGGAATACATTTTTTCAGCCATGACATCTGACCGCTGAATTTCATAATATTTTTTCCATTAAATTCATCCGTCCATTTTCTGTACCACCAGAGTCAGCCCATATGCATGATACCACATTTCACGTCATCTCCACTGAAGCCAATCACAAACACATACATTCTATACTCAGCTCTGCTTGTGCTTGAAAGTGATCTTAAAATATGATAATTAGGTGAAACAGTCCAAGAGAGATGTTGCCATTGAGCTGATCGGTGATACTGTATTTGGTTTTCTTGGTGTTCGCTGACCATAGTCGGATGTTGCTTGCGTAGCTGCCGACTAGGAAGTAACAGGTAGGCTTCTCGCTCAGTTAGCGGCATATTCTCCCGTTGGCACACATCAGATTTGGATGAGACCTCTTTTGGGGGAGAGATGGTGTGGTCCAATATCCTCTGTGACTGGTCTGCTATTATGATACCAAAAGGATGATTTGTATTCATTTTTCCTAAGTCAGCGGTATAGACAGTCAACTATGTTTATATCTGGGCACTTTTATTTTGACATGCAGCACCGGATTTGGATGGGACCTCTTTTGGTGAAGAACTATGGTGATCTAATGATATCCAAGACTGGTCAATTGGATTATTTTGAATATATTGTTTTAAATAATGTGTACTTGCAATCATATATGTTTATTTCAAATAAACATGATTTTTAATGCATCTCAAGATTCAAATTAACTATTCTGCATTCTCTCAGGAGTAGACTGGTGGCATTATCACAGAGAGATTATTTAATATAATTATTTCTGACAAGAAGCATCGATGTTCAGGTCAGGCTCGTGCTATGCTTTTATTCTGAAGGTATCTTTCGCTGGTCATCGGTGATTTATTACCGTAATACAGTATGAAAGAAATTAGGGGCAACTGGCTTGACTTTGACTTTTTGAGGCTGGCTTGACCGCCGTGATTTCCGGATCGCGGGGTTTTCATGAGACATGAATTCCACAGAGATCCATTTTGAAAATATAGCACACAATTAACTTGCCTTCTGAATATGGAAGTCATCGACAGTGACATGTGCGTGTCTCATCCACAGTCTACTTTGAAGGAGTGTGTTGTTTTTGCATTTACTTTTTCATAAATCCAATACAAGCATTTTAATCAGAATATACCCTGCTCAGTGCGGAAAGCTTAGGAGATGGTGCAAATCAAGAGTTGACCAGGTTGCCAGGCAACGCGCTGCACATGTGGCGCATCAAATAGGCGACCAGGCATTCCGTCCTCGCGCCCAGGTATTAGATACCCATTGAAAAGGTTTACCAAGGGCACACTTTGTGTTGCTGTGTGTGAAAAGGCCTACGGTGATCAGGTCTGCTGATTGTTGGCCGCAATCAAGTCGGTCGACAGGATCTTGAGGAGAGCAGTAACAATGAAGTGAACTGTGCAATCAATGTGTCGCGTCACTTTGGAGGGTTAGGATAAAGGGTTATATTTAAGTTTGAAAGGCTTTAATTGTAGGACACTCAATAGCTCTTTATTTTATTCACACACCATAATACCCACCATTATAGTCATTTTATACTTATGTGAACATGTTGGACAAGTCTGTTTTTGAAGAAAATAGTTTTTCTTGGAATTTACTAGTTTTGTGAATAAACCAACCATGATCTCCCCCAATTAAAAAATCATTAGCTTGAACCTGGAACAAGGAATCATGATATTAGATAGAACTAATTTGACTGAATTCACAAAAAAATATCCTCTGTCAATGGAACTCCACATATAAACAAAGAAGCATTCGCACTCTGATTCACACCTGTTCATTTAGATCAGGGGTGTCGATAATCTGGCTCTCGGGGGTCACTACTGTAACCCACATAAAGAAAGATTTAGACTTAAGAGACAAGTAAAAACAACGCGCTTGCTTTGTTGTACTAATTAACACTGTGTCCAGAAATGTCAGTAGTTGATATTTTCAAGATTTTCTAACTTTAACCATTACGGTTTCAGGTGACAAAAATACAATTTGTGTTTTTTACAGTGTGTGGACAAGACGCATACTCCACACAGAAAGGCTGGTACCAAGATTCCAAACCGCAACCTTAAAATTGTGAGGCCAATGTGCTAACCATTCATCCTACCCTCTTTATAAAAGTAGTCTCATTATTATTACAAGACTTTAATTAGTGAAAAGTGGTACAACCAATTTGTCATCGTGACTTGCTTGCTTGGCTCACATACGGTGCATCAAAGTGCAAGCAGATTTTCTGAGACATGGCAAGAACACTGAGCCATCTTTTCACACCAGACTAATTCCAACCAGTTTCAAATATCGGAGCTTGCGAGCATTGAGCCTTTCTCAACAGTGAAGGGCAGCAGGCCCAGAGAGGCGCACCTCATCACAGGCACAGCAGCGGGGCTTCAGTCTCTCGGCGTGGTGCCGGCCACAGTAGAGCTTGCCATCCTGGTAGAAGTAGATGAGATCCACCAGCATTTCCTCGCACATGCAGCACACGAAGCAATTTGGGTGCCACCATTTTCCGTGACCCGCCCTGGCGGCAAACACCACGATGTCGCCTCCCTGTATTTGACCACCACACTGGGAGGGAGCATAGAGGAAAGCAAATTTCATTGAAAAAAAGCAAGGAGGAACTAAGAATCTAATGCTTGACAAGAGTTTATGCTCTTTATTACTCTCATTAGGGATGGGCGAATAAATAGTCTTTAATCACGGCGCAACTCCTCTCAGCTCTTCAGCATCAATATTAGTTTTTCCTTGCAGGAAGATGATAAAGAATATATGACAGTAAGTACCCTAATATTGGCTGTTCACGTGTGTTATAAAAGTTTGTTTGTCCCTCTGAAGTGATGCTATTGAGTGTTAACATAACCAAGGGTGACTGAAAAGCAAAGCTCACTTGGATGAGGTTGTATTGACTACACAAGGTGTCATTCTCTTTTTTGTCTCCTGTTTAGTTTGCCAGTGATATTCAACCGGGAGCCTGAATAAACATATTGAAGCCCGTTTTTTTTTCATGAATTGTTCTCTCATTGCCAAAATGCTGCTTATTATGACGAGAGTTCAGTTCATTGTTACCACACGCTTAAATCTGCATTTGCAAGTTTGAACAAAAAATTAGCCAAACGACGGCTCAATATTGAACAACTTGAAAACTGAGTCACTTGTATCTTAAGGCGCAGTTGTACACTCTTCCTTAAACATATACTGTAGCTGGGACGACATCCTCGTTATATGAAGCCTTTTCTTTTCTTCCTACCTTATCACAGATGGCCCCATTAATGGTTAAGGGGAAAGGACGGACGTTGCCTCTGCCCAGGTTGTCCTTCTTGCGTTGGTTGCTGAACAGCTTCAGTTCCCGTTTCTCTTCCTCATCCAAGGAGTTGCAATAACGCACCTGGACAACACAGTTTATCACCAGTCCCAAATATGCGGCTCCCACATGCGTATCGAAGCCGGATAGACTAAACAATATCATGTCAATCTCGTCAAACAGCACAAAGATTTTTCTTGTTCGGCTTGCAAATGCTTTACCTCATTGTCGTGTGGTGGTAACTGATGTAGCAGTTGTTTGATGCGGTATTTCTCCCCAGGGCTGTTAATGTAAGGGACCTTCTCTTCGGGTAAGGAGTTGTAATACTGATGCACCTGTTACAGACAAAAAACATCCATCCATTTTCTAATCAGGTTATCCTCACGAGGGTCGCGGGCGTGCTGGAGCCTATCCCAGCTGTCTTCAGGCAGTAGGCACGGTACACCCTGAACTGGTTGCCAGCCAATCGCAGGGCGCACTTAGATGAACAACCATCCGCACTCACACTCACACCTCGGTACAATTTAGAACGTTCCATTGACCTGCCATGCATGTTTTTGGAATGTGGGAGGAAACCGGAGTCCTCGGAGTAAACCCATCCAGGCAGTGGGATGATTTTCAAAATATAATACAGCGATTCAATGGAAACTGTATTGCAAAACTAGAAATGACTCTGATTTGATTTGCATTACTAATGGTCAGTTGAAAAATTGATCAACAAATTGAGTCGATCATCCGTTTGGCTGGTTTGGAAATCACTTCATTGCTACACATGTAAGACTGCCGATTTCTCTTGCTGGATGAGGGATGCTTCAGCCTTTACCCACATTCTATCATAATGGCTGACAGGCAATGTGACTGACTGGATGCACAACTTGCTTTCATATTTTTTTATGATGCCCCCCACAGTTAAAGAAAACCTGTTTGTCGGATGTCACAACTGATGAAAGCAACACGTACGGTTTCGTCTTCCTCTGCCATCGATGAAATGAGCTTGGTCATGCATACAATTAAAAGGAACTTAACTGCAAATGAGCCCATTGTGGCACCCAAACGCATTAACACACATTTCAATTAAATTCATCCATACGCCCATTGATGTAAATGACTTCCATTCCTTTGGGTTTCATTTTGAAAGGCAAGTTTTGAATCCCACTGAAAGCAGGAATCAGCAATTCATTTCTGGAATGATATATTTCTGTCATATTTCCAGACAAATTGCACAGTTGCTTCTGGAGGAAATTGCTTTTTCGGTCGAGTGATCCAGGCGACATTTGTTCACTGCATCACAGACTCTTCAAACACTGGAATCAGTCAATCAGTATGGGGTTGCTTTTAAACATTTGGTCATGCTTGTCACTCTGTCGGAATGTGAACTGAATTCCGACACAGTGTCGGCCTTAATGTTGCCTCAGAAAAAATGTCTTAACAATTATTCTTCCAGGAAAAGCCTGCCGGATTAGTTGCGGTGATTTGTTTGACCCCTCCCGACCCCAATCACCCTAACCAAGTGCAAGCCAAAGACTCCTAACACACCGTGAAGGGAATCAGTGAATTAACCATCTTAGTGTTATTGGGAAAATGCCACTGATCACCCAAATAATGAAATTCCTCTTCCTGATTTAGTTCAATTCGTTGCAGTCTGGCTCCAGCACAGAAACAACATTAGCTAATGGAGCGTGCAAGAGTGGCGGCACTGCGGTGTCAACTATGAGACGAAAATCTCTTGTGAGTTGAAGATGAAGAAGGAGAAAATTGGGCATGTACCTGCTCCGGACTGAGGCCGGGTGGAACCCAGACGTATTCCTCCAGAGCGCATCCGGAGTCATCATCAGAGGTGGAGTTCCTCTGGAAGTCGTACATCAGCTTGGTGATGGTCTTCTCCATCTCCAGAGACATGGCTGTCACAACATGCTCGGTTGCACGCGTTGCTTCAGGGGAGGCTGGTACACCTGCTACTGACCCGCCCACAAAAAGGGAGCCAAAAATATGAAAACAAGAGTGATGAGGATATGGCAGCGCTTGAGTGTTTATCTTCTCCGTTTACAAGGTACCATGTGGACCGCACAGATTTAGTGGCAAACATTAAATGCACCAAAATGTTTGTGGAGCGAGCCAAGTTGCGCTGCCAATTCTACAGATGCCCACTAACACGGAGGAGCCTTTTGCATTTTTGATATTTAACGAATAGATGGAGATTGCCCGCACCGATGCGGGCTGGCAAACAAAGAGAGAAGATGGCGCTGGCAAGACATTTTATGTGATGAGACCTTTAAATAAAATGAGATGCAATATGATGTAATATTATAAAAAGATAGATAGATAGATAGATAGATAGATAGATAGATAGATAGATAGATAGATAGATAGACGTTAAGTATATCGATTGTACAAAGATTATATCAATATACATCCATGTACATACATGCGTCCGTCCATCCAATTTTTGGAATCTTGGTCATTTTAAATGATTTGAATCGGTTGGGAAATGTGGACGGAGAGCACTGAAAAAGTGGTGAGAGTAATAATGATTAAGAATATTGTTCTAAGATAACATACAATTTAGAATACATTTTTAACCAAAACAACACAACTTGACCTCAGCCAATGAGGTAATGTTCTTTGGTTGTGTGTTTGTACATTAGCAGGATTCAGTGGCGGACCCTGAGGGCCAGCAAGGCCTTCTCTGCTGGCCTAAACATTCTCAGAAAAGTAAATTTACTTTTATGTATTTTATGTTATTTTATAATTTATGTTATTTTATTTTCATAAATATGTAAACAAAATTATTCTCTGTATTCTTTACGTCATATTATTTCCACTGAGTTGAGTGGCTTTCAATGTTATTTAAAATAACA
>NW_017805983.1:1429200-1429314 GCF_001891065.2 Hippocampus comes | reverse complement strand
TACTAGGGCTAGCGAGAAGGCCTTACGTCGAGACTGGCCGTGCGCGTTCGGTGATTGGATTAGCGCCTTTTCTGTTTCCTGAGAATTGTATCCTGACTTGTTCAATAAAGATTA
>NW_017805983.1:1411456-1428894 GCF_001891065.2 Hippocampus comes | reverse complement strand
ACATTGGTGAGTAAATGAATTTTATTTTACATTTCTTCTTGTCATTTTATTTTGTTAGTATTAAATTCATGGCAACGAAATAAAATGACAAAGATACAAAAATGTATCAAATAAATCTGCTCACCTGCAATTTATAATGGCGCATTGTAGTCACCTTCGTGCACGAAAGTTCGTTCAATCTCAGCTGTTCGTCAGTTATCGCATCGGCTCTCGATAGTACAGACGTATCTACTGCCGAATCTCCAATTCTAACATCTACCACCGAAGAAGTTAAGGTCGTGGTTCACCTGCAATTTATAATGGCGCATTGTAGTCACCTTCGTGCACGAAAGTTCGTTCAATCTCAGCTGTTAGTCAGTTATTAGTTAGTCAGTTATGTCAGTTATTTGCTGTTGTATCGCCGATTTTCAAAATGCGAATGATCTGTTTATTTTCAAAGAATAGTTTGTTTTGTTATTGTTTGGTTGGTGTCTTAAATGAAAATGCGACACTGCGCAATTTATTGGACAGACTTGTTGAAGATCACACAACGTAATTTGGGTGGCATTTTATTTCGTATTTTTAAATCATCTTTTTATTTTTGACTATCTGTAAATTTAGTTTCCTGCTCTTAATTGTGAATGCATACTTGATGGTTTTAAATGCTCCTGAAATTAAGTGCTGCTTGACGAGCCTATATTGTGTATGTATGTGACGTCACTGAAGGCCTAAGGTTGAAATGCACGGCCCGCCACTGGCAGGATTCCACAGAACAATTCAATACAATACATCTTTATTAATATAGCACTTTCACAACAGCTGCAGATGTAACAAAGAACATACATCCCATCCATCCCTCATCCATCCATTTTCTGAACCGCTTTATCCTCACAAGGGTCGTGGGCGTGCTGGTGCCTATCCCAGGTGTCTTCGGGCAGTAGGCGGGGGGACACCCTGAACCGGTTGCCAGCCAATCGCAGGGCACACAGAGATGATCAACCATCCACACTCACACCTAGGGACAGTTTAGAGTGTTCAATCAGCCTGCCATGCATGTTTTTGGAATGTGGGAGGAAACCGGAGTACCCGGAGAAAACCCACGCAGGCCTGGGGAGAACATGCAAACTCCACACAGGGAGGCCGGAGCTGGAATTGAACCCGGTACCTCTGCACTGTGAGGTCGACGCGCTAACCACTGGACCACCGGGCCGCCCGCTTTACAGAACAGTTCATATAAAATAGCAAAATATCACAAAACATAACATAAAATATGGACAGTCATACAATCGTAACTGTCGGTGCTATTCCGTCAAGACATAATACCTTAGAGCAGGGGTCCCCAACCTTTTTTGCCCCACGGACCGGTTTATGTCAGACAATATTTTCAGGGACCGGCATTTAAGGTGTGGCGGAAGTAATACAACAAAATAATATGGTATGAGCTGCATGAAAACTGTGGTGTTTTCGAAATATAATAATAAACACAAGGAGCGTCTAATCTGGCCGCAACACTCCAATCGCTATGGCAATGTTTAATGCCTTCAAAATACGATACAACGCAAATTCAAAGTGCATGAAAATGACGACTCACCACAGCACCGAGCTTGATTTTCTGCAACCAGACGGTCCCATCTCGGGGTAATAGGAGAGACAATGACACCGCAAGTGTGTGGTTTATGTCCAGTCTACTTCGTAATTTTGTTTTCGTCGCCGTTGCTGCATAATCCCCCCCCCCGCCTCACACAGGTAGGATGTCGGAAATAGCAAAAGTGCTATTGTGGCGATCTCAGAGTATTCAGACATAACTTTAATCCAGTTGTCTCGAACGTACTTTTAAGGCCGCCGTCATTTGCGATCTCCAGCAGTTTTTTTACTCATTTTGCGAGCTCCGGTGTTTGTTTTTAGCCTAATTGGTCGCGTTACGGAGAAACGTGGCTTGACGTGTGTCAAGCTGGACACAGACTGATGTAACGGAGAATCCGGTAAGTTTTCAAAATAAAACATCTTTCGTATTCCGAAATAAATAAAACGGAATTAAGGCAAGTTCTTTCTGTGCGGCCCGGTACCAAATGCCCGGCGGACCGGTACCGGTCCGCGGACCGGCGGTTGGGGACCCCTGCCTTAGAGGCGACGAGTCTTGAACGCAAACAATAGGACAAGGACTTCTTTGTATTTTCTATTTATTAAAGAAGAAAATTATACAAAAAAGGTTTTTCTTTGTTTGTTTGTCTGTCTGTTTGTTTGTTTGGACAAAAAACTATATCGCTTCAGGCGTGAGCTGGCCTTATCTGTCTCTCGTGTCCAGCTCCTCCTCCTTCTTCAAACTGTTGCCAGTCGCGTGATGTCACAACAATTAGTTCCATCAAAGAAATATTCAAACATACTACAGTATATTTGAAACAAATTGAATGTAACATATGCATAAAATAATAATGACAATTATTTCAACTTGGTGATAAAATATGCCAATTCAACTTATCAGTACTACACCACATATGGAACATGCCACGAAAATCATAAAAAATATTAAATTGGCACCTACAGTAACAATTATTCCTGCAGAACAACATAAAAAAAAAAAACAAACACTCCACCAGTTTCCAAGATTAGTGGAAGGGCCATTCCAAAAAAGTGGAGATTTGTTTTTACTGCTGTAACAGTTTGTCCTTGATGAAGTTGTGCCCCAAAGAGTCCACTGAAATATGAAAATGAAAGTCATTCTCCTGGCATGCAGAGTAAAGAAGGGCAATCAATGAGAGTGCATCTTCCATCACAGCCAAAAATAAGCCTCCCCAAATGACATTTGTGGTTCACAAAATCCCAAACCTGAAGTTGCTCTTCTGTGGTTGCTTTGGAGAGCAGCTGAATGCCGGTTATACAGTACAACGGTAGGTAGCTTGAAATATGAGTTAACTCAAAACAATTGGATCTCAAATCATCATTTCCCTCTGGAAACAATGGAAATGCCATTAATCCAGACCCACCCCCCCCTAAAAAAAAAAAAAAAAATTAAAAACGATACAAAAATGTTCTCAAGTTTATCTTAATGAGTCACTCTTATTTCAAGGCTCCGCTGTATATTACAGACCATGAGATATTCAAGTATCTCGTCAAAGTACCGGTATTTCAACACAAAGTGTTTCTACATGTGACAGCAGATATTTTAAACTAATAAGACGATCTGTCGGCCTCTGTCCGGGCCAAGCTGGCAACTGTTTATACCTGGAACACGGGTGCTGCTTATTTCTTTGTCAGGGAAGATTGCAGTTTTGCAACCTTGAGCCAGAGGCTGTTCTTCTTTCGCGGAGCAATGAGAGTGGACACACTGGCAAGCAAACAGCCTGTTTGGCAGCTCGACATCAGTTCAAACGTGACTTGTCCAATGTGTTTATTTTTTTAACACGTTTACTTTCCAATCCTTGAACAGACCTTTTGCCTCAGTTTTTCTAAGCTTGTTTTAGCAGATCAAAACAAACATATTAGCTTTCGCTTACAACTGTTTTCTAATGTAATTGTTCTCAGAAAGCAGATGTGTTATCAGCAGCGCTTCTTGATCAACCAAGGAGCTGCACATTCCACAGATGCGGTTGCTTTACTTTGTAAAACATCGGCAAATTAACACAGATCGTAAGATTCCACATTGTGTTGCCAATATTTACATTTGGTATTGTAAAGCTGCTTTTTGTTGGAGCCTTGCTAGCCGTCTGCCCAGGTTTCCTGTCTGCTACACTTTATCAACATCACGCAAGTTATTTTCTGGAGGCTGGACGTCATTCATGCCAAGTGACACATTTATCTGGAAAGCGGCATTATTTTTTGTAATACAGTACGGCGTGTCTATCACTGCATTCCGAAAAACAACTTTTTGAAATGAACCGCTTTCACAATGGCCATTGTTAAAAAAATATATATATATAAATTATATTTGCCCGTTATTAATGCCAAGCCACTACCAAAGCACTCTATTTGGCTGAAAGGTTTGTGAACCTGACTCCAATGTTAGTGCTTCATCAGTCGTGAACCTCACAAGTCAATGCTTTTTCCGCTTGAACTGGGTTGATGTAGTCCACTTTTCTAAACAGTGACAAAAGGGCACTACAGAAGGCTACCAATGAGTGTGTAACGTTTTGACGTGAAAGTGGCCCGGCCAAGGGTTTAGTCATATCACTGTGCTCTGTTCTTCCCCAGCGTCACAAGAAGCAAGCGCGCAGGGGCAAGCTGTGATCGTCTGCTTCCTCAAGGGAACATGTTTTTGATCAGTTCATGCTTCAGAAATTAGCGGTAGTGTATTTAGAGTCAAGGCAGTTTTGGGGTAATTGTGGCGAGTGCTGATTGAACTTGATATGAAATTAGGATCCACAGACGTTTGTCAGTTTAATTTATGCCAAGTGAAACTTCTGCCTCACAGCTCAACCACGTTTCTCATCATGACAATTAAAAGTGGGAGCCTTATGCCTTGGGAAGACGTTTGTTTGAATTATGTGCTGTATTCACTCAAAACAATTACATTTAAAATACTTGAAGCATTACAAAGTTTTGAGTCTCGAGAGCTTCCAATTTGTTTTAATTCATCAGTGCATTGAGAACGTGCAGAACCAATCAACAGGACGTGCATGATGGAACAAATCGCAACCACTTCCAGTGAATTGTTTTCAAATAATCACTTGCTGCTTCATCTCTGTCAACTGTGGGCTTGTGATCGTGAATTAAATATTGACATTAGATGGAGTCTTCCATAGATGACAGTACTGCCTTGAAATAAAAGTTTAATTCATTGTGTCACCAAGCTCGTCTCTCGAGACATCTTTCCCCATTGAGAACTGCAGCCTCCCCAAAACTCCCAACAAAAATGTGAATGTGTTTTGAAACGAGAAAAATAGCTTTGTTTAATATTGTGCTTTATAAATGTTGTAACAACATAATTAAATAGAACACAAAAGCAAAATTAAACACTTTTTACATTATGATTATTTTTGCAGCTCCCTCTGGTCTGCATAACTTGGCTACCGGTGGGTGATATAATAAAGTTATGAAAACACAAATGAGGAAGTGTCTCATAAATCCTGCAAGCAACTCTGTAAGGTAACGCAGTTTTGGCCGTTTTTGGCAGAGGTAAAAGAAGATATGCCCATGAGCATGTATTGTTATATTGTCTGTCTCCATGTGTTGATGCACCATGTGTGCGACCATCCGTGCTACTCATTAGCCCATCCATTGCATTGTAAATTGCGTGTTAGCATTAAGCTAGCGGAAAGCAAAGTGACATGGTTGTTTTAAATACACAATGTGCAATTCAATTTGATGTTTAGTTTGACAGTCAACCTTTTGGAATGAGTTACTGAGAAGACCGTTGAAACTTTGGTGGTGACGCGCTATAAAAAAATATATAACCGTAAAAAAAAAATGAACCGGGTGGATTTTCATTTTGTGATGTCATTCAATGGTTACAATCATAACATTATTTTCTCATGTGCCAAGAAGTGCAAAATAATCTGATTAAAATAGAGAATGAGGAATTTGGGGGAAATCACCTGAGCATGAAATAGTCGTTAATTAAAAGGATAATTTCATTTTAAAGCTGCGTTTCGACCGCTGAATGGAGATCACTGCTCATCTAAACTGGACTCCAGTGAGAAAGGAGAGATGGTGGATCAGTTGGGGAAGAGACAGAAAAAGATGAGTTTCCGTAGCAACCGGTTGGTGTGCATCATCTCGGTATGTGAAGACATGTACGCGTTACTGATTTAACAAGGCAGAATGTTCGCAGAGTGACTTGTAAAAATGTGTCTTCTGTGGTCTTTGTCATGCATTATTGGCGGTGTATAATAAAGGATGCACGTGCTCGAGGCGTATCATGTCTTACAGATCATAAATCCCCGTTTAATCTTTCGATTCATCATGATTTGCCTCGCCTCCCGTTAGATCCAATCAGCACGGCCTTCATTTACACATAAATTAACGCAGATTAATCATCAACTCTTAGCCAGAGGGGAGATTAGTTTCACGGGAAATCAGGTATCTTCTTTTTTTAATAAAAGGAAGACGGGAAGAGGCTTTGCACGTGAAGATCAACCACAGCTGGAATTTCTGCAAGAGAAAAAAAGCATCGGAAGGGATAATGGATGTGCAAAGAGGGAAAGTGAAGAGAAAGAGTGGAGAGAGGGCTGCAGATGGAGCGTTAAGAGCAACGCTTTTCCCTTTTCACGTGTCATGCTTCACCCACCTCCGTCCTTCCCTTCCTCCTCCCATCCTCATGTGCTTCTGACAGCCTCTGTGTGGGTGTGCTTGAGAGAAAGAGATGGATGGAAAAAGCTCTTATTTATGTAAAAGCTGAAGAGCTTCTCGGCTCAAGCACACAACCTGACCCGGGCTCTTGTCGTAACCCTTCATGCTGAGAGCAGGTCTTGTTTCAATGAACGAAAAAAATATTGATTTGCTATCTTCTCATCTATTACTATCACGCAACAATTCGACTTCCTGTTTACCAGGCTTATCTCCTTCCAGGCTGAAGAAAGATTTTGTTGATACCGGGCTTAGGTTAGGTCGAGATCATCTTAGTTTGTTTTTATTTAGTTTCGACCGTTGTTGTTTAATTGTTGGTTTTTGGTGGGGTTTATTTTATTTTTTAAAGTGCGTAGTTTTAGCTTCGTTTCTATTAGTTTTAATACAAGTTGAGACTTTTTTTATTCCATATTTCATTTTTGGTAATACATTTTTCAACGCATACATACAACCCAACAACAAAGGGTTTGAAGCCAATAGCATATACTGTACTGTAATCACATATTGTAAGATTTATTTTGGTGTAACCCATGAATTGTCGATGACTTTTATGCATTCTCAAAAAGAACAAAATCCCCATGTGTCAACCACAGGGCAAACGGCGCTGAAACTATTCAGAAGTGATGTAGAATTTTAGCGGTTGTACATTTCCAAAAATAATAAGTGTAGCACTCGGCTAACGTTAGCTTGTTTACAACGCTAATGCTAGCTTAGTGTTGCTAGCACCGCTGTTCTGTTGAATAAGGAGGGTGACTTGAGGCGACTTTCAAATCTTTCTAGCAGTTCAAGCACCGCAAACCCCCAATTCAACTCACAGTAAAACATAAAATGATGAAACATTATGCTTGAGCACTAATTTTTAAACTTTTAAATGAATGTTGGTGATCCACAAAACAGAATGCAAATAATCTTGACGGTTTATTGGTTGTCAGCTAATCTCCAAAACTGCGTGTAGGCAATTATTCCATTGTAAACAACCGCTGTGTGTAATTATCATTCCAACACAAGGAAATTAATCATCTCTCTCCTGGTGAGGATTGTGCAACACTGAGAATGTACGCATGCTCTCAAACCACCAGCTTTATTCATGAAACAACTCGTGTTGATACAATCTAGTCATGATGTCACATTGCAGATAATTTCAGCACTCTGATCTCCCGATGCAGCACGTTTGCTAAAAAAAGATGTGTGCAAGCAGAGTAAAGAAAGAGGTTTACTTTATCTATTTTCTGCTTGCTCCACATTTCTTTGAATGTAACAGTAATTCAGCTGCCCCGAAGACCTTGTTGCAAAACTGTTTTAACATCAAACACTTCACCAGTATGCTACCCGGAAATTCCCATGCCACAAAAGTGCATGGCGAGACAAAGGAGGCATTGGTGGAAAAATGAGAAATTTATGCTGAAATTGGCTAAAGGTTGGCGATGCTGTATTGAATTGAATGTTTTCATTGCCCTATTCCATCTGTTTACTCATGTTTCTTACTGTGAATCCAAATCCCAATGCAATATGAAATACTATTGCTAAGCTGCGCAATATTACACAACCAGTATAACTCAGAGCTTTATTTTATTTAAAAAAAAGAACAGGAGAAAAACTGCCTTCCCCTTTTTATTATCATCCCTTGTTTTGTACACCACAGCATATTTTGAAATATAAAGCAGTGGTTCTCACACTTTTTGCTCCAAGTACCAATAAGTATTATCTCTGTTATTATTTGTTTATTACCTCTTAGTTTTATCTCTCAAATACCAGCATCATGACCAAATTACAGTAGCTTTCCAAGCTTTCATCCAAAAAGAGGTAGCGACTGAAGGTTAAATTATTGTCAGCCACTGTAACATTGCACACAGTTTGGACAGCAAGACAATGCAAAAAATAGGAAAATCATGATTTAATTCACGTGTTTTGCATATAAGATAAATAAAAACTGGACCGGAATGAGTATTTAATAAAAGAGTCACTGAGTAAATGCAAATGTATCGGACTCCTAAGTTAAATACAACTGAAATGTACTGAAAAGTGTGCGGTACATGAAAGGTAAGCTTTAGTTTTTTTATAATCGCATGTTTTCATTTAGTTTGATATGGCATGGCACCTATGGTTATTTTTAACCACACACTGATCAAAATAAAAGTAGAATTTTTGTTTTGGAACTAGAATGTTGCTTAAATTCCAAATCAGAATCAGAATCATCTTTATTGGCCAAGTATGTAGAACACACAAAGAATTTGTCTCCGGTAGGATAGGCTACTCTAGTATTGCATTAACAAGCAACTACGATCAACAATGACATGACATACAGGTATCGAAAGACTTTCCCTCATGTAAGGGTACTGTAGTACCACCCAATGACAGCTATGCAACAATGAGCAGAGTCATCGAGCACAGTTAAAATGATCAGTGGTGCATCAGAGAATCGTTGCTTCTTTTTTTTTGGTTTGTTTTTGTACAATATTTAGGTTGTTCGACTTTCGCGTTAATGTAAAGGTACAAAAATGTGCAGTGCTTTATTATCTGAAGGTTCCCCTGTAAATGAAACGATCCGTTACGTTTTTATTTGATTTATTTAATTTTATTAATGCCGGGCTATGAATGAAGCACCAACCACGTCTGTGTTTAACCCATTTAATCCCAAATTTTTCCCAGACATTTAAAAGTCTAAAGTCAGGTGTCAATGGTAGCCCTTTTAAGTAATCAGTAATAAAAATTTTTAGAGCCCTGTAAATTAAATCATTGTTGTCCTTCACAAATGTGACCGGTGGGATTAAATGGGTTAAACCATCCTCCATTCTGATCTAGCAGCATTCGGAAATGTCAGGCCGTGGCCAGTCCGGCTGCCTTCCTGCACTCACTTATGTTTGATTAATGATAATAACTGCTTGGAGACACATGTGCAATCCTTTCACTCACTTCTTCGACCTTTGCAGGTAGCACAGTGATCCGCCAAACATGATAATGGCCACATCGAAGCCAGTCACCATGCTGTCAGCCTGCTTGAGTAAATGAATTAACACCCGCAGACATACTTTGAACGATAAAAGGTCGAAAGACTGCGGGAAACACTATTGCTTCTTCCACTAGCCAGGAGAGTGTCCACCATGTAACCTCCCAGCCGCCCTTTAATCAGAATCAGAATCATCTTTATTGGCCAAGTATGTAGAACACACAAGGAATTTGTCTCCGGTAGTACTGTACACACTGCACTAGTATCATCATAAACAAGGACATGACAAATAAGTATGGGAGGACATTCCGTAATGTAAGTGAACCGTTGTGCGGTGGTACCACCCAATGACAACTGTGAGACAATGTGCAAAGTATCAAGCTGAGCTAAAGTGATCAATGGTAGAATACAAATACTATAACAGTTATACAGTGGGTGCAGAAAATCACTGAACCATTTTAAAGTGACCGGTAGCAGTATTTGTAGTACAACAAGTGTGCAATTATGTAGATGTCCTTGAGCACTTTAAAGTGTCTGGTGCTGTGGAATATATCAGTGACAGTGGTTCAAGTGAGTACACAGCTGGAGCTACAATGATTATAACGGTAATGCTGTAAAAACTGTTAAAAATTATTATTTTCTGTTTTATAATGTAAGCGCTTAAGTAGTCTTCATTCCTCCATTTTGTTTCTTAATCCTCATGCGCACCCCAGAGGAGTTGTGCAAGCATGTGTGTGCGCAGCCCATGTCTGTGTGCATTATCAAGGTCACCACGAGAGAGTCTCATCCTGTCTCATCTTGGGAGTGACCCACCTTTCTCTCAACGCACATCTTCTGAACTCGACTCACTTGATCAGCACGGACTGACTGTTACCAATACCCGAAAAATGTCATCCTTTATTTCAACAACAAACGGCTCTCATGTAGCACCAATCAGCTCATAATTCCTTTATGAGGATTAAATTCTTACTGCGTCTTATTTGGATCAGGACTAACAAGAAATTAATTGAAGGGGGTTGACCCGGTAGGAATTATGCTCTGCGGTTCAGCTGGCAGAACAGAAAAAAGCTCTGAGTGGGTGACAATACTGCCGATATAATTGGGAACATAACACGCTCAAGTTGGCCGCCTGCATTACTTACATGCTATCATCAGTCGCTGGAAGGACTTATTTATTTATTGACATATTTTATCCTAGGAGCCCGTACAGATAAGTCACACGTGCACTCACGCACGCACGCACGCACGCACGCACGCACGCACACACACACACACACACACACACACACACACACACACACACACACGCTAATTGCTGGAGTTGTGTTCCTGAAATGCAAAATAGGGTTCTCTTACCTCCAGCTGTACGAAATTTCACAAGGAGCTGAAATTATGTAATTAAAGGGTGACACATTCACCCCCCCCCCCCGATCACCCTCCCACTGTGTGTGGGATGGCCTGAAATAGAATTGCAGGCTTTCAACAAGCAAGCCGCTCTCGAACATCGCTTGCACAAGCCCGCATGCTTTTGAGGGGGAAATGGATGGCTCCTGGGCCCATGAGCCTCCTCGCTTGGTGGGGATTTCATCAGATCACTTGACAGGCGTGATCAGGTGTAATGGCAGGCGAGGTGTTGTCGCAGTGACAGCACAAAGTCGCACAAAGCAACCTGGAGGGGAGACGGTGCTCATGACCTGTATGGGGCGGGTTAGCAGTGCACACGCTCCCTTGACTGCCATTCACGCACAGAGACAAATCCTCTTCTGTGAAGACATTTACATGTTTTGCTTGAGGGTACACGAGGCTGTTATCATTGTGTGTGTGTGTGTGTGTGTGTGTGTGTGTGTGTGTGTGTGTGTGTGTGTGTGTGTGTGCGTGCGTGCGCGTGCATGTTTTCGTGGGAGTGTGCATTTGTGAGAAAGAGGACAGAAGAGAAAGAGTCTGTTGCTATGCATTTTTACAAGTCCTCCCACTGGTCACAGAAAACACATCATGGCAGCGAAGAGGACTGGAGCACATGCTATTGCGCACAACATTTTGACACAAAAAAAGCATTTGGAGGCTTGAAAGTCGGAATTCTTTCAATCACTTTGTTCCTTTACTTTGCCGAATTCCTGATATGAATCATGGAAATGCTACTGCAGTGTTGTGTTGATAACGAGAACGGGCCTTCTTTAAAGCTCAACGATGGAATGTTTTCTTGGCATCATGGTGGGTTTTGCAAATGGACAGCAGGAATATGGAACACTTTGGAGAAATACTAAAATATATGATAACAGCATTCTGATTCATTTCAAGGAGTTATTTAAAGAGGTCTATACTGGGCGTGTGCTTATGCAAGATGCTTTAAGGGCCAATCTGTGGGACGCCATGCATGTGTGCGTCGGGAACGATTGGTCCCTGTTCATCTGGGAGGTCCGAGTTGCAAAGTCGGAAAAAAAGGACCCTGAGATCACTGACCGCCTTCAATGTACGTCACGTGACAATGGCAACCCCCATGGAGAAACAGACCGTGAATGGCAAAACATCATTTACAGGATCATAAACATCTAGCTTTGTTTAATTATTATTACATTAATTTAGTTTTTCCAAATAACTTTCTGTTAAATATTTTTTTTCTACTAACTGTGTTTAGAGAGGCCATTATCTCTCCGCATTGCGTTATTTGGTAGAATGAATGGAATGCTTTGAAAAGAAGATATTCCATACATCCATCTTCTAAACCGCTTTTTCCTCACGAGGGCCGCGGGACGTGCTGGAGCCTATCCCAGCTGTCATTGGGCAGTTGGCGGGGTACACCCTCAACTGGATGCCAGGTCATCGCAGGAACAACCATTAGCGCTCACAATCACACCTCGGGACAATTTAGAGTGACCATTCCATTAACCTGCTATGCATGTTTTTGGAATGTGGGAGGAAACTGGAGTACCCGGAGAAAACCCACGCAGGCACGGGGAGAACATGCAAACTCCACACAGGGAGGCCGGAGCCGGAATCGAACCCTGCACCTCTGCGTTGTGAGGTGGACGTGCTAACCAGTCGACCATCGTGCCGAACATAAGATATTCCTTGATTTGTATATTTTAAGGAAACTATGAAGAATGTTTAGTGTGGTGGTCATGAGGACATGTAAGCTACTATAGCATGTTCACAGTTTGCTAATCAAATGCATGGGTTCGTCTCCTACACTTGGCAACAATCGGATCAGGGGGGTTACTTCAGCTCCGTTGGTTGTCTTCAGGGTGTCAACAGCATCGGTGAGCGCTGTCAATTTGTTTGTCGGTGTCCTGCACATTAATCTGATGTTGTATTTAAGAAGTACAATGGAAGTGATTCATTTCAAGTACCTTGAACAACACATTCTATTTGTCCCTGCACCATTTTTGTCCCTGCAGAATTTTTATACATTGTGATACTGTTTTTCCAGCTACATTTAATTTGATTAAAACCAATTTAAATTAGTAGAAAGGGTTCTGTCAGTCGTCATCTGTACCTGTGGGTAAAAAACAAAAAACAAAAAAGGACATTTTGCTTCTCTCACAGAAGCTTCGTCAGCGGTAGACAACCCTGAAATCTCCGTGAAGACTCCGGGAAATTGCTCTGCGCTAAAAGGCTGAGCGTGGCCTATTTGAGGACTGGGTGGGGATGGTTAGTCACACCCCTATGGTGAAGAGGCCCATTGATTTCTAAATTCCCTATCATTGGGTCTTGATTAGGCCTATTGTTTGGGCTAGGGCTGAATAGCTACTTTCAGTTAGCCTGATCAGCATGTCTATGTCCCTTGGTGGTCAACAAGTTATTGTAAATAGGAGACAGGTTAAATCTGATACCTCCTTCACGGTTCAGAGAGGGTGAAAATTTTTTAACAAAAATCGCTTCCTTTACTCCCCTTTCAAACCATCTCTTTTCTGTTCCTAGGATTTTTACTTGTTCATCTTCAATTGTGTGGTTTGTTTCTTTTAAGTGTGCGTATACTGCACTTTTGTTCTCATTGTTTTTCCATTTGTGTTGATAAAGTCTTTTCTTGAGTGTTTGTTTGGTTTCTCCGATGTAATGTTCCTTGCACTCACTTTCTTGGCAACGGATGGAATAAATCAGATTGCATTTTTGGGTGTTAGGAACCCGGTCTTTGGGGTGTACTAGTTTTTGTCTCAATGAGTTTATCGGTTTAAAATAAACAGGAACAGGAATAAACAGGAACCGATAAACACATTGAGACAAAAACTAGTACACCCCAAAGACCAGGTTCCCAACACCCAAAAATGCAATCTGATTCATTCCATCCGTTGCCAAGAAAGTGAGTGCAAGAAACATTACATCGGAGAAACCAAACAAACACTCAAGAAAATACTTTATTAACAACAAATGGAAAAACAATGACCACCATGCGCCCGCCCCCCCCCCCTCAAAATAATAATAATCTCTGAACGGTTCAAAGTCCCTGAAAGAAATGCGAATGCCAGTCGGGCTCTGGGCTCTGCCTTGAGTCAAGTAGCGGAGCCCAGAGTTCAAACAAACATAGTGAAGCAGCATTTAGCTGTTATGCTGCCAACAGAAGTGCCGTCAACTCCAAGTGTAAACCCTTTTAAATCCATGTTAAAATTATGCTTCCCCCCGCCCCCATCCCCTCCACCTCCCATCTATTTGCAAGCGTATGAGAATACTGCCAAAATGGTTATTCCTTGAAATGTTACAAAAAATCATTTGGGTGTTATAACCGGCAGAAAGCCGAGAACACATAAACACGTTTTGACCTTTTAACTCCACGACAATGAGAAGTTTCTTAATGGTGGTTTCGTAATGTGATGAGAGATGCGGATACAACACACTTCACAGTGACCTTTAACCTGAGACTTCTTTTTTTTTTTTTATTGGACAATAAGAACCTGTAGCTTTGGAGTCTCGTAATTTATAATGAGTATCAGGCGTAGAGACGCTTTTCCTTATTTGCCTTGAAATGTGGTATTTCGAAATGTTCAGTCGAAGAACGGCTGACGTGCTTCTTGAAGTGGCTCGTTTGATCTCGAAGGATATTAAAAAGCTCAGCGAGGGGTTGCGTTTGGGCAATAACTAAAGGTGACAAGGCGGCATCTGGATCTTGATAAGCTTCTCTACCAATTACATTTGAAGCAAATCTTGGTGAAAATGACTCATTTAGCTCACGCAGGAAGTCACGGGAGTGTGTGAAATGGAAACGCTCAGAGACTCGTTCAAGGCCGTCTCTCACACACACACACACACACACCAAACCCTGAAATGATATGATTGTGGGCGCAAATAAATTTAAAATGTGATTGAGTAAACAGATGTACGTTCCCATAACACATGGAATGGGACAAGCACACACTATGGAATGAGTATTGAGTCTTTCTTTCCATCACTCGTCTTCAGCCTTATCTAGTGGGTCAGCCGAAAAGGTTCAATTCTGCCGCCTCTTTTCACTGTAAATTGCAAGTTCGTGATCATCCTTAAATCCTCTGATCAAAGGGTTGGTTCCATCATGCTGACGGATAGTCGCCACTTCCGCCACAAGGCCAAGTGGATGTTGCTGTAAGCTCAGTAGGCGGGGAGTAAAACACAAAGCAGCGAATATGGAGAAATCTTGAAAGCTGAGGTTTGTGGTCGGGGGCGGGGGGCTTTCTTGGAAGGGGTATAATCTCAGAAAGGAAAAAAAATGCTTTTCTATTTGTCTATCTATATTCTTTCGTAGAAAGGGTTCTGTCAGTCGTCATCTGTACCTGTGGGTAAAAAACAAAAACAAAAAAGCAAAAAAGGACGTTTCGCTTCTCTCACAGAAGCTTCGTCAGCGGTAGACAACCCTGAAATCTCCGTGAAGACTCCGGGAAATTGCTCTGCGCTAAAAGGCTGAGCGTGGCCTATTTGAGGACTGGGTGGGGATGGTTAGTCACACCCCTATGGTGAAGAGGCCCATTGATTTCTAAATTCCCTATCATTGGGTCTTGATTAGGCCTATTGTTTGGGCTAGGGCTGAATAGCTACTTTCAGTTAGCCTGATCAGCATGTCTATGTCCCTTGGTGGTCAACAAGTTATTGTAAATAGGAGACAGGTTAAATCTGATACCTCCTTCACGGTTCAGAGAGGGTGAAAATTTTTTAACAAAAATCGCTTCCTTTACTCCCCTTTCAAACCATCTCTTTTCTGTTCCTAGGATTTTTACTTGTTCATCTTCAATTGTGTGGCTTGTTTCTTTTAAGTGTGCGTATACTGCACTTTTGTTATCATTGTTTTTCCATTTGTGTTGATAAAGTCTTTTCTTGAGTGTTTGTTTGGTTTCTCCGATGTAATGTTCCTTGCACTCACTTTCTTGGCAACGGATGGAATAAATCAGATTGCATTTTTGGGTGTTGGGAACCCGGTCTTTGGGGTGTACTAGTTTTTGTCTCAATGTGTTTATCGGTTTAAAATTTTAAACCGATACCGATAAATTTTAAAATTTTAAAATTTTAAACCGATACCGATAAATTTTAAAATTTTAAAACTCTGGACTCAACTCTTTAGGTTTATTTGGAGAGCGCTAAAAGAAGCAAATGCCACAGAATCTATGGAATGTCACTTACGTCTGTCACTTTAAAAAAGGTTTTTGTTTGATTTGTTCAGCGGTTTTCCCCGATGTAAAAGATTTGCCTTAGATAAATAACTTCAATGAAGGTTGGAAATGACTGACTTAGACCAACATGATATATACTGTCATAAACGCCTTTTATCTGTGACGCCATGTCTGAACTTCATCTGGCCGAAAGCTACGACACACGGCAGCAGGACATCAAGCTGCAGATGTGTTTTGCCATCTCGGCGGCTCGAGATGTGGATGTGCACCAGATGGCTGACATTTTCACATGCTTCACTGTAGTGTAAAACAAAACTACTTCAACTAAAGGGAGTCCCCCCGCTCAAAAAAAAGTCATTTTTAGCTTCCCAGAAAGGTTAAAATACTAATGATAATGAATTTGGTTGAGACCCAAAATGAAAATGAGCAAAGAGCCACTCTGGGTATGATTCATTCCACTCCCTCTGAAAAAAAACAAGCTCTTTTGTGCTCCAGAGTAATCAAGTGACTCACATTAGTTGTTCCAACATGAACAAAGGCAAAAAGTTGACTGTGACAAGACGAAAACAGACAATGGTGGGACAAAGGGCGCAGATGGAAAAAAAAGCTCAAGCCAGACAAAGACCCTGATGCGATCCGACCTTTTTGCAATGAATTGACTGGGTTGCCGTGTCGGTTATCTCACCGAAATTCCAAAACATTTACACCAGAATAATTGAGAGTACAATGACGAACGGAATATCGACCTACTGAGGCGATCATCTGAGGAGACGGCCAATACCTCTAAAGGAGTGTTTTTCACTGACCTGTGAGCAGCGGACCACGATGATATCCGCTCATTTGCAGATAAGCGCTGCTTTCAGTTCAGAAAATAAATATGTAAAGAAAGAGAGGAGGGATTTTGCCGAAACAAAGGACAGAAAGTGAGACGCAAGTTCTACCTGTATCTCAGATGAAGCAGATGAACTGACAACATTAGAAGTGAAGAGAACAAAGGGTCCACAAGGAGAAAGTTTTCATTCACGACCGAACTGCAGATTTGAAGGCAGTCATCCTTGAAGCTTTTGAATATGAGAGTAGCCTCGCAAACCGGCGTCTGTCTGGAGCCAAAAAAGAAAGACGCTTCGACAGGTTGTAATTACCCCCCCCCCCCCCCCACGACTCCCCCGCCCCTCCATTTTCAATTCGCCTTGTATCAAAAATCAATTAAAATATGTCTCTACATTCTGAGAACTACTGAAAAAGGATTGATACGTCCCCAAATCAACTAATGTCGGAAAATAAAACGACTGAGTATTAAATGCATTTCCCACGTTGATTAATCTCCAACTTATTTGGAATTCCCAGTGAAGTCCTCATCTGAAATAGGTTACATCTTCTCTTATCTTCTGAAGTCTCGCCTACTTTGCAACTGAATCGCTACTGTACAGAGAGTCATTTTCTTGCCGCCGCCGCCGCCCCCAGGAACAGGATGCATTTATCAAAATGGTGGGACACAATCAGATCAGTGGCGGTTCTAGATCAGTTTCACTGAGGGGGCCGGGCTGGGGCCGGGGGTTTTGATGGAGGGGCACATTCAACCCAGGGCTAAAAAGACAAATTCGAAATATTATTTGACTTTTTATTTCATCAAGCTTTGAAAGCATTGTAGTCATAACATT
>NW_017805983.1:1396535-1410947 GCF_001891065.2 Hippocampus comes | reverse complement strand
GCAAATATCCTCTGTCTGTGTCTCACACTCCACTTCTATTGCAGTCTCATCTTCCTAATTCTCAGGATCTTCATTTGTATCCCTTTCCTGCTCTGAGTCCTCGCTCTGAAAATAAAGCCCGTGTCCTCTGTCTCTCCCTTGCTGGTGCTTTCAACTTGCTCCTCTTCAAATCTCTCACCACTATCATCATCTGACTCTCTCTCTGTGTCTGGATTAATGTGTTTCTTTTTCATATAGAAATATAATGTAATGTCAGTTTTTCTTTTCATTTTTAACGTTAAATGTTTAAGTGAAGAGGAATTAGACTTAATAATGCTACTGTTGGGGGCTTGTTTCGTTTTGTGATTTTACATTGAAAATATAAATCGTGTCGAAAATAGCACTCGCGTAGTGGTAATCTGCTTCTCTGCGGACTGCTTCTCACTTTCCCGCTCAATTTTGAGTGGTGCAGCACACTAAAGGGTCCGACTAGAATGTTAATCCACGCACTTTGGTTCCACCTTTCGCGTCTGCAACTCTGCGCCACTGCGTATTCTACGTTCGGAGGGGGGGTCACAGGGGGGGCCAGAATCAGTGCTACAGGGGCACTGGCCCCCGTTGGCCCCCCCCAGAACCGCCACTGAATCAGATTGAGCCCAAGCGACATGCAGGAGATCACGAAAGAGCACCAATACAAAACTAAGGTCAAGTTGAAAAAGCCTTGTTTTTTGACCGAGTCCCAGTTTGATCATGACTCTGGTTTCTATCGTAAACTTTTAAGTCTTTTTTACAAACACAGTGATTCAATGGGTTAGTTTAGTCAACTGTGACTTACTGTATATCCCTGAAAGACCCAAATGGAACATTCAAGTGTTTTCCATGTCTTTTTTCTGGCAAAATAGACTGTCACTGTGAACTGCTGTAAAATATTATCCATTCCACCCTTCATCCTATGAGATGCATAGTTATGGCCAGAGGCAGCCTTTGTGAGTCTTCGGTGACTTTGTCAATTCTACTTTTACATGAGAGAGAGAAGGGGGGTGGGGGGGCAGGAGAGAGAGAGAGAGAGAGAGAGAGAGCGAGAGAGAGAGAGAGATAAAGAGAGAGAGAGAGAGCCCAAGAAGGGTCTTAGCAAGAGGGCAGTCATCTTACTTAGCCGCTATTACTGACAACTTCTGTGACTGATGTGATGGGATGTTTAAATGCGTTTCAAATTGTAAACATGGCACCGTGACCTGGACTGGTGTGCAATATAGTAAAGCCCGTAGCTTGCGCAATATAGCATAACGCTCTAGCAGTATTATGCATTTCATCACCACTTGCTCAAATGTGCAAATTGATAATCTACGACTTGACAAATAGTGAGGGGGATTCGGGTGCTGAACAATGTGATGTCTCCCACCTAGTGGTAGACAGCAGTATTACAGTTCAGTATTAAAATACAGGAGTCATCATAATAATTTAATATAAATCCCAGTTACTTCAGGGGCCCCTCGGAGTGCGGATGTGAGTCACATGTGGCCCCCCAATTGCACATCCCTGTTCTAAACTGCGGATGCGCGGGAGGAATCTTGCGCCTGAGGGTGAAAAGTGGCTGAGCGGTGATCATTTTTTTGCTGCTGAGAACCTAATTGTTACCATCTGTGTTTACATCACTAATCAAATTCATCTAGAGAAATTACAATCTCAAGTATGGAAACCAAACAAACATTGTTAAGAACTTCTACAAAAGCCTCTCAAATGGATAATTATAAAGGTTCGGCTGGTTTTGTTGATCAATTATTAATTATGTTGTAGAGAGTCTCAGCCTCATAGATATTTCTATTTATAGCGGCTCATCGATATTAACTAAAGCAATCGACAGCTGCATGAGTATTTTTGAAACAAATTAAGTGCAGGCCCTGCATTAAGAAAAAATAATATCTGTCCATGGATGTGAAAACATTTGCAGGACTACCCATGCCAAAGCAGCAGGTGGATCAGCTTCAAACCATAAAGCCATACAACCTGTCAGTCATCTATCATTTCCTGAAAAGGCACAAAAGCAGTACTGACCAATCGACGGGAAAACCGTGCAGGTTTAAAGAAAGTTTCCATATGATCAAAACCCATTTGAGAACAAACGTTTCGTCCTACTTTATCCTCACCAGGGTCATGCGTGACAGTGCCGGTGATGGGTTTTTGAGCTTCTAAACGATCTCGGGGCCAGAGCTGGGTGTGCTAACCGCTCGATGACCGTGCCACCATTAGTACAGAAGTATTACTGAAATAAATCTCCTGACAGGGAGGCATCAGTAGGAAGGGAACAAGGTATAAAAAAAATAGTCTGTAGCGGCAGTAGGATGCAGCTATCAGTATGAATCATCGAGGGGATAGAATTGATAAAGGCTGCCACCAGGGTGAGGTTTGAGATCATCCATCTTTACTCACTCACATCTTTCACCACAGTTTTCATCAACAGTGTAAAATAAAAAAAAAAAAATCAAATCTCAGACTGAATAGACTGATTCATTAAAAAGACATTTAAGAAAGTGCCGACTGACAGTGTGCAAGGAAAAATGCTACTCCATGATGACATGTGTCATATGCAATTGTACATGCATGTGGGTGGTACACTCGGTTCATTGTGTGATTACGTGTTCCTTGGGCTTTGAATTGAGTGCGCCTACACTTCTAAAAGAATCGCTGCGACGACGTCACTAGTTTAAAGTCAGAGTGAGTCAGCATCCTTGGGGCAGCGTAGCACCACAGAACATTACCTCAACTCCATGAACAAATGTGACCAGAGGCGGCCGCAATATTTACATCCCACTGTCAGGCTGGCTGAGCGCAGATCAATCCACATGCAAACCAACTGAGTCCACTTTCTTTGCCTTCCTTCGACTCCCCCAAGGATGCAAATTGTAATTTATTTTTTGGGTGGGTTGGGGGCGGCAGTCTCCCTCTCACCATGCATAAACCGCACATTGATCCAGTCAGCATTTTCTGGGCTCCGGAGAAAGTACGGAAAATGCTGATACAAACATTGCCACAAAACAGAACTAACTCTGCGGTCAATCAAATATGAAGCCCAAGCTTAAAGGGATACTTCACATATGTATGCTATTTGCAGCAGTAAACAGTCAATATTTTGTCTATAATTAATTTGCTGACGTCAATATTTTTCCATGAACATTTAATAACTAAAACCGATTTAAAAAATAATATAGCTGGCTGCCATGTTCAATGAACACATCACTTGATAATTGTCACATGTATGTCAACATTGGATTAGGCTGCATAATGATATACACACGCAGCTACATGGAATGGAATGCATCAACAGCATTAGCTCTGAAAGAATGAAGCCATATCGTTTCCAGCCATTTTGATGGCACAAAATACACTTTGAGGAACAAGTGGGTCCAAGAAGTGGAACAGACATGATGCCTGTTCGCTCGCAGGCCACACACGCATTGGCCAATGCTGGAATTAATACAGCATGTCCTCCTAACTTGTGCGCATGATGAACAGAGCTTTGCTCCAGTGTCTCTAATTTAAGAGAATGGACTCCGCTTGAATTATGGACACAATGACCCACAAACCGCCGCCTGCTGCAGGGATGGCGAAGGTTTGTGAGGATGCACACAGTTAAGCTCATCTTCTGCCCCGGGCTCATTAAAAATACTCAGCACGGCATTGGTTTTTAATGTCACCTGCGTGGCCTGTCCCCTTTCAAACTTTAAATGACTCCTCTTCATTCTTGTTCGCTGCACATGCACGCTTGCCTGCCTGTTCTTGTGCTTGACTAAGCTTATGTACACTTTTTGTAAAATATGTGGAATAACAAGCCGGTGAACACTTTGTTTGCCGTTTCTGGTTGACTCAAATTAGCACATTTTTGCTTTGCGTTATGGCATTGTTTTTCTTTGTGTTGTCCAGCAGTGAGTTTGCACACGTTACATCTTATTGGGACCCAACAAGAACAAGAACTGTATTGAAAACGTTGCCATAAAAGTGAAATATATCAATATAGAAGTGTATTTTTCAGCTTTTATGCATTTTTCCAAGCTAAACTAATTAATTACTACCAATCAAGCCACACATGTAAAGTGAATGAAACCTTCCTTTAAGCTCTTCTCTGCCATCCTTTCCTGTTCTTCGGCTTCACCTCCTTCACCCAAAAATGTAGTCAAGCACCACTTTCAACTGTCTTTTGTTTTGCACAATAAGAGAGAAGCCGAGCAGATGGCTGAGAGGGCTGATCCAGATTGGAAGAGTGCAAAGGAGCAGTGAGGTTGCTACACAAAAGTCATGCAGGCAAAGGACTTTTCAAAGTAACCGAGAGGCAAAACTGTGACAAAAAGATATAGGTTCAAGTTGTCAGTTAAGTCAGAAATTGAAACAGTTTGGAGGTCTTATTTTTTTCCTTCACATGAAATTAGTAGGGAACTAAATACAGGCAAACTGATCATCTGGACAAGAAATGAGAGGCCGGTCGGAGCTGATTGGTAGACAACGAACGGGGCTGACGAGAACAGGTGGAAAGGAAAAACGAGGAGACATGAGAAAAAAACAAAACAAAACAACACGACGATATGAAACAAAATGAAATCTAATCCAAACCAAGTCAACAAAAAATGTTACTTTTTGTTCAAGCCAACAGAACTTAAAATGGGTCCCTGGACAATACTAGCGGGGGCCCTGCTCCAGTAAGTGCTTGACTTTGTTCACATGCTTGATGGGTTCAATGCGGAGGACAAATTATGTGAATAAGAATATTGAATTCATGATACGGAAGATATTATTTTTGCCATTGTCTAGTGTTGACAGAATTGTGCAAGCGAATGCTCATTTATGTGAAGTAACCTGAATATTTCCTCTACAAAACTGCACTCCTCCTTTTTTCCCCCCAGTTACACCAACATTTGTTTGGATCCTCACTTACCTTAAAGACGAACTTTTCCCCCCAAGCTAATATCAATGATTTCAAGGAGTGTGCGTGCCCAGAGGCTGTCAGAAAATTGTTTGCACATCCTACTCTGCATCTCCTCGCCACAATTGACTCAAGTTTCAAACAAGTCACTTTTCTAGCCTTGATGCAGCCTCCCTTCAATAGCTCTGTGTGGGGTCACACCTCAACATTTTTGCGTGAAGTGGCAGAGAGAGTACGAATAATTTTGGACAAGGAGCTTTGTGATTGTGAAAGTCTCCATTTTTTTAACCCACTTTGTTTGGTCATTTATTAACTCTTTGGACTTGATTTCCTAAAGTTTTGCATATGCAAAAAAAGTGTAAACTTGCTTGTGTATGCAATGATAATGCTAACTGTATGCATCCTGGAACTGGTGCCTGTCAAAGATGCAAAATTGCCAGGCAATTCATTTTGCACATTCTGTGAGGGGCATAAATAAATTGTTGAATTTAGCGTGCACAAAGTCATTTATAAAATTTGACATGAAGTGCAACAGTGATAGACAAATTGATAGTGCGTGTGAAAGGAAAGTACAAACCAGCACCCAAAATGATGTAAGCGTAGTGTAGGCAAAATGAGAGGCGGTGGGTTTCATCTTGTGTAAATGTTTTTGAAATCCCAAAAATAAAAATGATCAACCGTCTATTCGGCAATTCAATTTTAGAGCTTCTGAATGGTTGCAGGGCTGACTTGGAGCCAGTCACAAGAAGGTGTCATGCCATTTCAGAGAGACAGAATACCTGTTGCCTCGGATTCACTCTGTTTACCCTACAGACAATGGAAAAAAAGCAGTCGTGGGCTGTCATATGTCTGCCAAATAATAGTGACATGGCAGCCTCCAAAAGCTCAATTTTTAATTTGAAAAACACATTTTACATGTAATCTCTGATTTTAGTGTGCTTTTTCATGAGTATCAACAAAAAAAGTTAACTTAAGGCTGTTTCTTACTTTCAAAATATTTCATTCATTATTGTGTTAGAGTGGAATTGTTGTGGGCTCTCTGAAGTTGCACATTTCCATTTTGTGTGTTTGTCTACTTCAAATTAATTCTCAGATTACAAACTGAAAGCTGCAGGTGCACCCGGGTATCATGTCACACTCTCCGAATCTGCACCTCTTTGATACGCTGTGAAAAAGCGACATCTTTGTCATCATCTGTGGTGAGTTTGTCTCCGAGATGACAGTGTGGGCTCTTTGTTCTGGCACTCTTGTGACGGGTCTGCAGTCTCAGGCTGCGTCACCGATCAACACTGCAGGGTGGAGAAATCTCTGCAGCCAGCTCATATTGATATATACATACAGTATTTAAACCAAAGAGAAAACACATTTTTGCTGCAATTACTTCTGTTGTTATTAAATTACAGACTGAGAGCCACTTTATTCAGATTCGTTTCAACAAAAAGTTATATTAAGAGTATGACTCTAATTAATAGGAAGTTTGGGAATTTAATTTAAAGAAAAGCACCTCTGGGGGGAACGACTTGCTCTCCATCATAACTTCCTCGGTGAAAGCAAATTCCCTTTTTAATTTAATCTGGCACAGCAGGATGAGCTCTCAGGTTCCCGCTTGGATAGGCTGTGGTGGAAACAACTTCCATTTCTTGTTCTGACACCTTGAAGAATACGCTTTTTCAAGTGACTGTAGCTGCCATCACCATAGCAACACAAGCAATCCTGAACATGGCACAACACGGATTAAACGATGATGGCGGAAAAAATAAAATGCAATTAACTAAAGCTGCTTTTTATCATTCACAGTGTGCCAGCCATGCACGTTCTGCTTTCTCTTGCTTATATAAGAGAAAGGTCATGGCATATCTATTATTAAATGCCCAAGTCATAGGAGTCTGCATTATTAATAACTGTAGTGTCATCTGTAAACACACACACACACACACGCACACACACGCACACACACGCACACACACACACACACACACACACACACACACACCAGGTGACTCTGAAAAGGAATCAACCTGAGCACTCCCGATCAAGCTAAAACAAGTCAGGAGAGATGTCAGAATACCCAATAAGCATTTCGAGAAGGAAAAACTCAAACATACAGAGCTTGTCCGAGATATTTCAAAATATGCCAAGTATTAAAAAGGTAATTCAGTCAAAAACCATATGCGTCCTATGGGAAAAGTGAACAATTAGCCTTTGTTGTCTTGACATAATCGTGTAACGTTTGAGTGAGCCACCTGAGCTGTCAGCATGTCAGGCACATAAAAGCAGCACACAAGCACAAGCGCACTGTGAAAGCACTGTATGGGGTACAGCAGCGAGAACTCTGAGACACCCGCCCACCCTTCCTGAATCAGCCGTTTCTGTGGTGACCAGAGCGGTGATGCGTTGCGGGTGGAGTGGGGGTGAGGGTGGGGGTGTAGTGCTCACTCAAAGTGAAGAGACAAACATTCCAAATCTGGTGGGAGCAGCATGAAGGCGGGGAAGGATTGATGGGAGGATGCTTGATAAAAAAAAAATGTGTCAGGTTCGCTGGGGAGCTGCGACTGATTCCTCGACGTGACCAAAATGGTTGACGGGTTGACACTTGCAGGGCGCAGCATCCGCATCCCGAGTCGCAAAAACGGAAGGGCAACGTTCACTCACAGGGGCAGCCAAGATCAAGTGCGCCTGTAAAATATCATCTCGTCATGTGGACCCTTTTACTAACATCTCCTCCCTCTCTTCTTGAACACAAAAACAAGGCCGCATTCAAGTTTAAAAAGAGTGCACTCCTACAAGTTGCACACGCTGAAAGATGTTCCATCTTTACATCCCATAATGCAACGGCACAGGAGACAAGAATTCTAAAATGGAGAAGTGGCTGATTTGTAATGTCATTTATATGCGAGATAAGAAACGAGTTCTAGCTCATTCGTGTTAATACCTCTTGGACATGCAACATCAAGCATTCAACAGAATAACAACCAAACATTCCACAGCAAACATACAATTGGGGCTCTGATGGAATAATTAGGCAATCTTGTACTAGACAAATTGCTTCTTGTCGATGCCACAGCAAAGAAGGATGACTGCAGTTACTCTCTTGTGCGTCTGTGACAAAAGGCTCACACTAATCTCAAGAAAAACAGGCAAAATCTGAAATGTAAACACCTCCTGATTTACCCGACTGTTGTCGCCTTACAACTGTGTCCACACGCTGTGAGCTGCAATGTGTGTGCACATTGCTTCCGAGATTGCTGCCCGCCTAAAGCGCAACATAAAAAACAGCACGGTCTTTATGTTTCCCCCTTTGGTTTCTAAACAAGGCTGATAGCGGTTGGCAAAGCCACTGCTGAAATCGTTCCCACTCCACCCACTCGCTCTTTCAGGGACACATGGATTACCACTGGGGGGAAAGGGGATACCAGGCAGATTCGCTCCTATCAGAGGCCGTGCTTTTCCCCACGTCCCTGTCGTCTTTTTCACATACCGCTCAAGAGATACACAATCCTTCACACTCACGTGAAAAAAAAGTAACACCTCTTCCTTTCTCACCTTATGATAGACGCAGCTGTTTCATTGGGAAAACTTTCAGCAATGACATTTCCTAACTGGGGACAAGCTTGTAAATAATGAGCATTTTAGTAAGAATGTCAATATGTACTCTTTGTTATCCGAAAGGCAAGTGAGCCTGAGCTTGGGGAAAGTACTGAGACTCACCTGTTAGTGCGGCAGCTCCTTCTACCGATCGACGCAGTGGGTTGAAGCGAGTCGCTCACACTGGACTCCTTCTCTCGGACCGACTGGCATGGCACCGCAACGGACTCGCAGTTTACGGTTCTCTCTCTCTCTCTCTCTCTCTCTCTCTCTCTCTCTCTCTCTCTCTCTCTCTCTCTCTCTCTCTCTCTTTCCTTGCAGTCTAGTAGACGACGAGGAGTTCTGCCCGTGCTGGGGGCTGCAGGCTGTCATCAGTCTCTCTCTCCACCCCCACCCCCTCTCTGTCTCCCTTTCTCCCTCTCACTGTATTTCGCTCTCTTTCACAGCTGGCAAAATGTGTTTACATTACGCGGTCACCATTTGCATATATCTGTGTGGATGTGATGGTTCGAAAAACAGTAACGGACAACTGTTACGGGCTTTGGTTTAAGTCTTCGCACTCACCTCCTGCTCCCCCCTTCGCACCTCGAACCACCAACCCATCCTCCCTCATTTTGCCAGCCCCTCAAAGCCTGTTCAAATGAATCACCAGCTATCAGCCAATCGTGGCAGTGAAACACAGACGCGGATCAGCAAAACACAAGTATTCATGTTCACGTGTGCTGAGGAGAAAAACATCAAATGGAGGACAGTCTCAGGGTGTTTCTAAACAACTAAGACAAAAACATCGCTTGACGTCTCCCCCCCCCCCTCCCTCTCTCACACACACACGTTTTTCTGTGTGCATGATGTGTGCGTGTGTTCACATTTGCATCCCCACTCTCTCTCTTCTGATACTTTATTGAAACGTATTCCAGTTGTTGGGGGGAGGGGTGATCAAGGGTTAATTAGTAACAAGCGTGAATTTTTTTTCCCCCCTCCTCTCTATGTGCAACATCACATCCTCACAGCGACACGCCATATTCGAGCCACGGCGTCCATCGTCCTACGCCAACTGTCTTCCCCTATTTTCATGGCTCTCCGATGGTGGAGTCTTTGTCGTCATCTCTCCGGAGCTTTTATTTGTTTCATCACATCACCCGTGCACTGAGGTTGTCTTGCCGTGGTCCAGCTGAGGGCTTGACTTTCCGATACCTGAGGGGGATGTTTGAAGTTGCTTGCTTAGCGTAGCTCTCATAGTGAGTTTGCTTCTAATGCCATTTGCTCCACTCTGTAACCGTGGAGCGCAAGGCCTGTGATCGTGTCTGTCGCAGTCGAGTGTCTGCATATGTGATCTGTGTTGCTTAAAAACACCGCTCTTCGCCCCCCCCCCCCCCCCCCTCTCTCACACACACACACACACACACACACACACACACACACACACACACACACACACACACACAGTTTTTAGGCCACCGTTTTTTTGCAAATATTTCATACAGGTATCTCAGATTTCCATGAAATCAAAATTTGTTTTGGAATGTGTCTGACTGCTACTCCTGATGATCTAGCGCATTGAATATTAATATAAATTTGTAGGGCAGTTTTCTTGAACAGTGCTGTCAAATTGTATTTGCCCCTTCCTGATTTTTGTGTTCTTTCATCATCAGTGACGAGCAGTGGTGTAGTGGGGATTTTTTAAGTGGGTGTACGCGATTCTGGGATGTTCTATATATACACACAGAACATCAATCATAGGCTACAACACCAGTTGAACTAACGTTAAATTTAATGTTTTACTACTCCAAAATAATCACAGGCCAACGTTATTAAGCATAACTCGCATTAGAACAATGATCAACAAACATTTCAATAAAAATTGAATGTGGCGTCGGGAGAAGTGGGTGGACGGCGTACCCCCGCATACCACGCCCACTACACCCCTGGTGACGAGAGGGCAGACATTCTCCCACGCACCTAGGACACCATCCTTTGACGGCGGCGGCAGGGAGAGGGGTAGATGAAATGTTCAAGTCAGTCAGTCTGGTTCGCAGTGTATGTTGGAACCGGATTTCAAAACGGCGGCACCAGACTTACAGTTGAGCAGGCTGACGGTCTTGGCGTGACGGTCTCAGTGGACAGGCGGCTACTCGGTGACTCAATTGGCTGCAGTAGAAACAGGTACCAGTCTGCCGCCTCTGTTGTTGCTCGTCAAGCAACAATCTTCCTTCACCGAGTTGCATAGGTTCCTCCTGCAACAAAGGAGATTGCATGGCCGGTGGACGGACCTGCATATAGTCCAAACGGATGGCAAGAGCAATGAGTACTTCCAGGTTGGTGGTGGTTGGAGAAAACTGGGAACTGTGGCAAACATTCCCAGGAGTGGTCAACCAGCTAAAATTCCTCCAAAAGTGCGACAACGACTCATCCAAGAGGTTGCAAAAGAACCTCAAACAACAACCACAGAACTCCAGATTTCACTGACCTCAGTTCAGGTCAGTGTTCACGACTCTACCCTAAGAAAGACACCGGCCAAAAATGGAATCCATGGGAGAGTTCCCAGGCGAAAACTACTGCTGTCCGAAATGAACACAAAGGCTTATCTCACATTTGCCAAAAGACATCTTCATCCTCAAGACTTTTGGAAGAACATTCTGTGGACTGATGAGTCAAAAATGGAACACTTTGGAAGATGTGCTGCCTGTTACATCAGGTAAAAATGGTACAACATTTGATAAAAAGAACATTATGCCAACAGTGCAGCGTGGTGGTGGCAGTGTGAATGTCTGGGGCTGTTTTTCTACCTCAGGATCAAGACTACTTGCTGTGATTGATGGGATAATGAATGAGCAACATTCAACCATCAGTTTGCACATACTGTGGTGTGATCTTAAAAGTGCAGTTCATGCTAGAAAACCCTCCAATACGGTGGATTAGAAGCAATTCGGTGAAGAAGAGTGGGCCAAAATTCCTCCACAGCGATGTGAAAGACTCATCACCAATTATCGCAAATGCTTGATTTCAATTATTGCTGCCAAGCGTGGCACAACCCATTAGTAGGTTCAGGGGGCAATTACTTTTTCACATAGGGACAGTTAGTTTTGGATTTTCTTATGTGTCTAAATAATATAAATTGGCATTTATAAACTGCATTTTGTATTTCCTTGGGTTGTCTCTGTGTGATATTAAATTGGTTTGATGACCCGAAACCTTTGTGTGTGATAAATATTCAAAGAACATATAAGTCAGGAAGGGGCAAATACTTTTTCTCGCCACCGTAGCTGCGCAAAATGTCACGTTGCGTACTAGGCAGAAGGAGAGAGCTGCTTCGTACGCAACGGAGCGAACAAGAATAGGTGGATCCCCGAAATAGCAGGCACTGAACAAGGTCTTGTCTATCAAATAATATTTATTACAAACGAAAAAACACCGTCAAAAGGAAAACACAAAACGCTGGTCAAAACGAGAACCAGGAATTAATGTAACGTGAGGAAAAGAAAGCGCTTGCAAAAAACGGCAAGGAAAAGATAAGACAATTTACTTCGAATAACTACGCGTTAAAGAGGATCCCACTGGGATGACGAAATGGTCGCGAATAGCAATAGAGTGCGAGATACGAAATACGAGCATGGGCAATAGCAGTGGCACGGCAAGCAATACTCCGGCAATGAGTTGACAGCCGGAGCGCCTACATATAGCAGGTGTAATCACAAACAAATGCACAACAGGTGTGCAGGTGGCAGAGTGAGTGCCTGCCCCCTGCTGTCGAATACGGGACATGACAGACGGGAAGCAATACAGATGTACAAGACAACATCTACTACCAGTGAAGGAACAACTACCTGAACAAGTCCCTAAACAGTCCAATTGAATCAACAATCAACGCACAGACAAATCAGAGACTGTTGAAGTGGGAAGACACACTCTTGAAAAGACTGACATTGTTACACCAACAAAGGACAAAACCCGGAATGAACAAGAAATTACCAACCAAGCTGAGAAACTAGATACAAGCCCAGTACAAAACAATGCTGATGTGTATCGTACCAGAAGTGGCAGAGTATCAAAACCGAATCGTAAATATCTTGAATAAGTTTTTTTCTGTTCCTGAAAATGTTGATTACTAAGTTGTAGTAGTCCATGTAATGGTAAGTTAGCTGCTAATTTGAATCAGACATTTATTAGCCATTATGTGTGAAAAGAAAAAAAAATTAAAAGGAGGGATGTAGATCTGTTTATTATTGTTTTGTTGTACAGCCATTTTAACCTGCTGTCATACCTCCCGTCCAGAAGGTGTCGTAAGAGTTCTTTTTGTTGATTGCTACACGAGTAAGCCTGTAACACGTTCTTGGTGCTGCTGGAGTAAAACTATTTTCAAGCACCTAAACGGACTGGTTTCTTCATATCAAAACTACACTATGCCTCTGATACCATATCTCTCTAATTTATTCAATAATATAGTATGATCTATTGTATCAAAAGCTTTTTTTAGATCTAAAAAAATCCCAACCGTGAATTCTTTATTGTCTATGTTAGTTGCTATTGCTTCCACAAACTCAATTACTGCCATTTAGGTGGTACGTTTTTCTCTGAAGCCATATTGATTTTCACTTAACAGCCCGTGTTTATATATGAAGTTGTCAAGTCTGCGAGAGAATAATTTTTCTAATATTTTTGAAAATTGTGGTAGCAGTAATATTGGTCTATAATTTGTGAAGAATTTTCTTTCTCCACTTTTAAAAATTGGAATGACTTTAGCTATTTTCATTTTTGATGGAAAAACACCTGCTTGAAATGACAAGTTGCATATGTATGTAGAAGGTCGCACTACAATTTCTATGATCTGTTTTACTATTGTCATATCAATATTAAAACAGTCAGTTGATTTTTTACTTTTATATGTTTTTACAACATTTAATATTTCATTTTGATTCACTGCAGTAAGAAACATTGTGGAAGAATTTTTTTCTATGTATTTATCTATTTCAAAAGAATTTATTGGATCAGGAATTTGTTTTGCCAAGTTGCTGCCGATATTAACAAAATATTCATTAAATTCCTTTGCTATTTGTGCAGTATCCTCAATAATGGTATTTTTATCTTTCATAAAGTACTCCGGATAATCGACTTTACTAGAGCTATTTCTAATTACCTGATTTAAGATTTTCCATATTTCTTGAGTGTTGCTTTTATTTTGCTCCAATAATGTATGAAAATGGTCTCTCTTGCTGGTTCTTATAATGTTTACTAATATATTTTTATAAGTCTTGTATTTTGTTTCAGCGTCTTTGGTTCTGGATTTTAGAAACGATTTGTATAGATTGTTTTTCTTTTTACATGCATTTTCTATACCTTTTGTTATCCATGGCTTACTTTGGTTTTTGTACTTTCTGGTGACCTTAATTACTGGGAAATGCTTGTCATATAAGGAGGTTATGGTTGACTGAAATACGTCGCAACATACAATTTTACAAAAATTGTAAAACTATTATTCCTGAATATTTATTTTACTTTCAACCACTCGACATGTTCAGTGGCATCAGTGCTATACATACATATATAGTTCTTATTTTTTTCTTTGTATTTTTGCCCTCTATGGACAATAAAAGTGGTACTGTGCTATGACCAAAACTTAAAATATATCTATATATATAAAATATGAATTGGAATATTTCATATCACACAATTTTTATGCTTTGTCTTTGATTTAAAGATGACAACACGCAAAAATCTACAAAAATTGTAGAAATTGTAACAAGTAGAAAAAACATCCGACTGGCTCCATTAAATACTAATACTAATACTAATACTAATACTAATACTAATACTAATACTAGTGAAGGACACTTCCATGCAGGTCTTTGCTTGTGGAGGCTCTCAGTCGTACAGGAAAGTTCCATCGTAGAAAGGGTTCCGTCAGTCGTCATCTGTACCTGTGGGTAAAAAACAAA
>NW_017805983.1:1387895-1394504 GCF_001891065.2 Hippocampus comes | reverse complement strand
TTCCGTCAGTCGTCATCTGTACCTGTGGGTAAAAAACAAAAAACAAAAAAGGACGTTTCGCAAAAAAGGCGTGACTAACCATCCCCACCCAGTCCTCAAATAGGCGACGCTCAGCTTTTTAGCGCAGAGCAATTTCCCGGAGTCTTCACGGAGACTTCAGAGTTGTCTACCGCTGACGAAGCTTCTGTGAGAGAAGCGAAACGTCCTTTTTTGTTTTTTGTTTTTTACCCACAGGTACAGATGACGACTGACGGAACCCTTTCTACGATGCAGGTCTTTGGAAATGTGGAAAGCAGAAACATTTTCAGTCAGAGAGCTAAGCTGGCACAAGGGGCTTAGCGCACTCAGCTTGGCCTCATCAAACTACAGATGCTGGGCCTGTAAAACAACAGAGCAGAGTTGCACACAAGAGGCTGTTTTTATTTTAATTTTCGGAATCCAAATCCAGTTCTCCATCCATCTATTTTCTACCACTTACAGTACTAACCCAGACACAAAGAGTGCATGCTGAAAGACCTGCTAACCACATGCACCATTGTCGTGCAAAGCAATTAGAAAGAAGTGATTATTTCTGACAGCTACAAAAATGTTATTCAAATTCTGCACTTTGCTTTGGGAGAGCTGCAATTATAAGAAAGATGGGGCTGTAATTTCATAACAGAAGCAATCAAACAAGAGAGTATTTACAAACTGTTTTAAAAAAAGAAACACAGGGAAGTAAAAAAAAGATCACTGGATTAAAGTGTATAGTGAGAACAGGAAGAATGAAGCTGATTCCTTTTAAATCTGTAGTGCTGCTGAGTAGTTATTAAAGTTGTTTCCTGACCATCTACTTCACCATGGCGCAGAAATGAGAGAATATGCTGTGACTTATGCTGCTGTATCATCATTTACAGTAAGTTACATGGGAAATAATTTTGGAAAACATTCAATCACTGTCTAGTGCAAATAATTTCGCCAATTTGTGCTGCAGGTTTCTTTTAAAATGCGTTAGTAATTTCCAAGGACCGTAATCTGAAATTCCAGAATGGAGTTCTCTGTCCGTGCTTTCAAAATGCCATTTTCAGCGGCAGGCTTTGTAAGGCTACAATGGATCAATCACAATACTTCTCTCTTCCCCATCAGTGGGTTCATTTCATTTCACATCCTGGTTTGTTTGCTTTGGAATGCTTTATCAGTTCACAGTATGAGATCAGCCATGCTTAATATGTACAGCAATGAAAAATCTAAATCAAAACAACAATAAGGATCACTGCTTTTAAACACTGGGATCAAAGGGGATACCAGGGCACCTGTATTGCATTTGGAGCAAGGGTGTCAAACTCATTTGACTTCATGGGCCACATTCACCCCAACTGAATCCAAAATTGGCCGGATCAATATATTTTTGGCTAAGATAAATAAATGAGTGGTCAATTTGTTCCCATTGTTTTGGACAGACAGACAGACAGACAGACAGACAGACAGACAGACAGACAGACAGATAGATAGATAGATAGATAGATAGATAGATAGATAGATAGATAGATAGATAGACAGATAGATAGATAGATAGATAGATTAGTTCCTTCAAAAAAAATGAAGGAGGCCATAGACCAGGGGTGTCAAACTCATTTTTGTCGTGGGCCACATTTTAGTTCCCGTTTCCCTTGGAGGGCCGTAATGACTGAAACCAAATTCACTTCCGTCTGGCTGCCGCTGCTCACCCACTATTATTCTTTTTTAGCGTTTGTTTTACGTTATTATTTTTTACGGTTTACTCTCGTCATGGGAGAAACCCTCATCTCCTGTCGCAATTCGTTGTGGTTTTGGACCGTCGGTCGTCGCACGGTTGTCCTCGGTCGCGCTGTCGTGGCGTCCTGCCTGTTCGGCTGTCGGACGGTGCTCCGTCCCTTCTCCGCCCCTCTGCGCCCCGTGACAGGGCCCCCAAGTGGCTGTTGGAGTTAACGACAATACTCTGCTTTGCTGCAGATGTGATTCGACAGTTATCTTAACAAACACACGTTTATCTAATATTCGTCTAATCTTCCATCCATTCATTATCTTCTTATCCTCACGAGGGTCGCGGGCCTGCTGGAGCCTATCCCAGCCGTCGTTTGGGCAGTAGGCGGGGTCCACCCCGTAAGCATGGTTGCTAGACATTCTCAGGGCACACGAAGACAAACCACCATTCACACTCACAATCACACTTAAGGACAATTTTAAGTGTTTAATTAACGTACCGTGCAGGTCTTTGAAACGTACGAGGAAACCAGAGTACCTGAAGAAACGCCACGCAGGCACGGGGATCCATTTCTAATATTCAATATTATTATTATTATTATTATTATTATTATTAGCTTTATTTTGAAGATGAACGCTTGTGCATAAAGCACTGAAACGTGTAACAGTTGGACAGTCAAAAGATTACAGGTCAAATGAAGTTCACCCGTCAAGGTTAGAGTACATTTTAGATTGATGCTGAAGTTTCCACAGAAAGCGTAATGTCCCATCTCACATCAGCTAAGGCCATGATTCATTTTGGTGCTGTGAGTCCAAGAGACTAATGAGCCAATGTGCGGTTGGAGCAGTGCAAGATGAGGTTGATGGAGGAGGATGATAATGAGCCTTGATTAGTGTCTGCGTCATGCTATATGACCTTTGATTTCACCTGGCTACCACTTCTACAAGGCAGCAAGCACTTAACTGTGAAAGAGGGGCATCAGATGTGCCATGCATGGCAACACAATGCAAACAACTAAATACATAAATAATACATACAGCAACTTTGTTCAGATTCAGATTCAGATTCAGAAAACTTTATTCATCCCCATGGGGTAATTGGACTTAACAGGCACGCTTTGCACAAGAAACATGAAAAACAAAGACGAACATGGGATACAGTGCGAAGGGCCTGTCGGTAATCACCGTAAGTACAGCGCCCCGAGATCTTAGATGAGAAAAGTAAACACTAGGGAAGGAGGGGATAAAAAAAACCATGCTCGAACTATCCTCTTCTGAGGATAATTTAAGTCTAGGAGAAAAAAATTCCCTGCACATCAAGCATATGACAGTTGCAACAAGACACAAGACATAACGTGATGAGGGGGGGCGGATGGATGTGGCATGGTACCTTTATGAATAAACCATTCGTCACAAGGTGTAGTAATGCTAATGTTAACTGTTGGTAGGGGCACTAGCTTCCATGCGTACTTTCCAGGGGAAAGGGTCCAGATTGCGTTGTTTTGTCTTGGGATGGCCGCCAACAATTTCAGGTGGCCTTGAGTTCGTGGCTGTATTCCTTCACTGGCGCCGATCAGCCAAATCCTCATTTACTTTCCGAAGCGAGAATTCCAACTTCACCATGTTGTCGCCAATCGTACGGAGACACCCCAAAACCGCGTCCATATTGCGGTTGAGCTCAGTCACCGCTTGAGTCTGTGTATTGGACATTCGCGCCAGACCATCCAGAATGACCGGCAGCTTCTTCACTTCCAATAAAGCTGCTCCCATCGGTTGAATTTTGCGATAGAACAGGAAACTGCTAACACCAAACAGCAGCATACCTGTTATCAGAAGGCCAATAATGTAGATGTCTTCCATATCCTCAACGGACAGTATTGACAGGCACACCATTCTCCACTTGCTCCATGGATCAAGGGCGTATCCGGCAGCAAATGTCCCCGAGGGGCAAGTAGGCTCCCCGCTGCCTGCTCTTCTCGTCGAGAAAATTTTGTCGATTGCATCGAGGGACCAGCCAACCAATTCCATGGTTTATTCTGAGGGTGAAAGTACGATAGGAGGCTAGGAAAAGTTAGACACAGACATCACGTAGACTGAGTGGCGAGCAAGGAGAGGGTGGGGTAGGAAGGAGCTGAGCAGAAAAGCGTCCGCCTTCATCGAGAGCCAGCAAGAAAAGGTTTGTTGTTAGTCTTTCAGTTAAAATCAGTACAGATCATTTCCAATTTCTTCTGGGATTCATTTTTTATTTGTTTTCTTGCGTCCCCTGTCTACTCGTGATGTGGTCGCCACCTGTTCTTGTCAGCTCTGCTCTCCTCATGTCAACCAATCAGCTCTCTCCAGGCACTTGTGCCTTTGTTTCGGTGTGCCCCCTTCCCAGCGGGCACCGTGACTTCAATTTGATGTTGGCGATTGGTCAAAATTTTGACTTCCGTGATACGCTGAAGCATTTTGCATTGAGTGTGATTTTTTATTTTATTTTTTTGGTTCTTTCTTTAGGGATGATAACAGACAAAAGACTTGGCAACTAGCACGAAGCCATTAAAGTCTCAATCTAAATATTCACACAGAAAATACATCAACCAACATCAGCCAGTCGGCTTCCAAGTTGTTTGCGATCATAAACCAAAAGTCCCGCCTCACAGTGCGCTCTGAGACACTCATCGGCACACAGGTGTTTAGGGACGTGGCCAGATCCGGAAAGTCAGGTCCTCAACCAGCCCCCTTGTGTTGGTCAGCATTGCTAAAAGAATTTTGTTGGCATGTACACACATTACACACATTATGGTGATAGTGTTTTGGTTTTTTGGTTTCTTTGCACAAGTTTGACATAGAAACATGTCAAAATAACAGCAATATTTGGGTGAAATTTCAAAGAACCTTAATATTGAAGTACAGTAATGTCAAAATAACATCAATAACATTTAACATGTATCAAAATGCTGTCAAAGGATTGATGCCATTTTGCTTGACAATTTTGACCAAATGATGATGACAATTTGATATTAGTGTTTGGTGTCATCGTGATGTTGAATTGACATCAGATGTCTGTTGGTATTTTGATTCCAGTTTCCTTTAAATTGTCTGTCTGTTCCCCATATTTCTTGCTCTTTGGGGTCTCAGTTATTTTATACTATGGATGTTTTTTTTTTAAATCCTGAAGTTGGTTATCTTTTTGTCATAAATACATTTCCCATGAACTCTTGCCTTCTCTTGCTTTTTTTGCCTGAACTCTACCACCACCAACCATCACGGTGTGTCAGAAATTATGCAGCTCACTGGATAATGAGCCAGAAACTTGAATAGAAAGTTTGATGGCTAGATGAAAGTCAAATGCAAAGATTCAGCGTGGTCGTAATCAGAGGCAACTGTTGGGCCATTGAGCCAAAATCAGGAGCGATTCAAACCACTGTCCAAGACTGTGAAAGAGCTGCCATCTCGCTCTCAGAAAATACACATAACACAAAAACTAGAGTGTACAATACTTATTTCCTTTGGGTGAAAACACATTTTGCTGTTGAAGTGTGAGCTTTTCTGCGTCACACTTGTTTTTTTTTTTTTTTATAGATGACCCTCTACATAGAAACAAAACATATCCATTTCCAAGTAGCGCTATTTCCTGCCACTCAGGTGTGAATGTTTACAACTCAGTCAACTGTGCTGATGGCGTGATTATGTCCCAGTGTCCCTTTTCGAATTACCTGTCCATTCCCGTACATGTTTTATCCGGAAATGTCGCCCTCCGTGAACACACGGGGAACTAAAAACAAAACGGTATATTTAGATCCAAGCAAAATGGATCATTTTTGAATTAATACTCTTGTCTAAAGGAGGTATGCACAGGAAATGCAATAGCGCATATATATATATATATATACGGAACATGACACATGCCATGATGAGCACTTTTAAAGCCTGTTAACGCTCGTAGCTCTCGTGTACTGTTTTAAAATGCTTCTCTCGGCCCCAGTGGTGTAGTGGGGATTTTTTAAGTGGGTGTACGCAATTCTGGGATGTTCTATATATACATACAGAACATCAATCATAGGCTACAACACCAGTTGAACTAACATAAAATTTAATGTTTTACTTCTCCAAAATAATCACAGGCCAACGTTATTAAGCATAACTTGCATTAGAACTAATCACTAATGGATGAGCACACCTTGCAGCCTTGCAGCCGAGTTTCCCGTCCTTGTCATCGATCCAGGGATAGGCCTCCTTCTTTCTCTTCCACATGTCTTCACTCCAAATTGCGAACGGTGAGCAAAAGGAGCTCCCTGCCACCTCCGTGCTAGCATCACCATCGCTAGCATGAGTTGACGAAGTGACTTCGGTGTTGGCGCTGACTGGTTTCTCAACTTTATCACACAAAGTCTCTGAATTGGGTGTCTGGATACTGGAGGCGTCTTTCTCTTTCCGAAAATAAAAATCAATGTTTTTCTGCTTTTTCTCTGTCATTTTAGTGCAGGGCTAAAACCGCAATAAAAATTGAATGTGGCGTCGGAAGAAGTAGGTGGACGGCGTACCCCCGCGTACCACGCCCACTACACCCCTGTATGCGGCTGGATAGCTCAGTTGGTAAGGCACCGGTTTGGCATACGGGGATTCGAATCCCGCTTGGGGCAAAAATGAGCACATAACACCATCCAGTGTGGGTCCTTGGGCAAGACCCTTCACGCTAATGCCTACCTCATACAATGATGAGAGACAATAAAATGAATGACATCGCCCGGCCAAACAAGGTCTGCGTCAGGTGCTGGGGAACCAGAGCACCTTGATGAAAAATGGGCTACTGGAACAAAGCGAAGATGGGCGAGATGCGATAACATGGCTCTGTTGGAATGCTACTACTCAAGCAACCCTAGTCAGAGGGGTTACATGCAGAGA
>NW_017805983.1:1376341-1385788 GCF_001891065.2 Hippocampus comes | reverse complement strand
AACCCAGCCCCCGGAGACTGTATGCAAGCCGTCAGGAAGGAGGCCGGGGACTAGTGATTGTGAGAGCCACTGTCCAGGATGAAACATCCAAGATCCATGAATACATCAAGGAGAAGGCTCCAATGGATGACGTACTTAGAGAATGTCTCAGACAATGGGGAACAGAGGATGAGATGCTGGAAGAGGGACCATCATGGGAGGACAAGCCCCTACACAGGATGTACCACCGGACCATAACGGAAGTGGCTGATCTCAAGAAGTCCTATTAGTGGCTGGAGACGGCTGGCCTGAAGGACAGCACAGAGGCACTCATCCTGGCTGCTCAGGAGCAGGCCCTGAGCACCAGAGCCATTGAGGCCCAGATATACCACACCAGACAAGACCCAAGGTGTAGGTTGTGCAAAGAGGCACCTGAGACGATCCAACACATAACTGCAGGGTGTAAGATGCTGGCAGGGAAAGCCTACATGGAATGCCATAACCAGGTGGCTGGCATAGTCTACCGAAACATCTGTGCGGAGTATGGACTGGAAACCCCAAGGTCAAAATGGGAAACACCTCCGAAGGTGGTGGAAAATGACCGAGCGAAGATCCTGTGGGACTTCCAGATACAGATTGAAAAGATGGTAATAGCGAACCAACTAGATACTGTATAGCCAGTTGCATGGAAAGGCAATACAAGACTGCAATTTTCTCATTCAAGTCTGTTTTGTATCAAACTGCACAAAAATGTCTAATGCACTGTTAGAATGTCTTAGCATCACTGCAGACAACTAAAGACTTGTTTGGATGTAGCTGAGGAAACATTAGTATGGCTTGTTGACATAAAAAGGGCTCAAATAGAAATGAGTTCCAAAATCATAAAGAAGTTTTTGCCCTTGAGACTTTCGACTTCAGTTCTGGAGTCAAAGAGAGCCCAGATGAATATTTGTCAGACATGCTTACAGTTCATTGTAGGGATCGAAAATGAACATTGAAAGTTGCAGGATGTGTTGACTGTCTTCCTGAGTTGAAAGACATGACATGACATTTATTGTATTTTGTAGATTCTTGCTATAATCTAGAAGTAGATACAATTAATGTATCAATTTAGAACAACAATAATCAAATCACGTTAAAAGTTATCTTAATGGGGCTTCTTCCCGGAACTCTTCTACTTTTTTCTTTCACAAAATCAAAATAAAAACTTTTTTTTTCCATAGTGACAGACACCAATATAATCAAGTCATTTGGTTAAAGAGCAAAAAACAAAAAAACTTACTGTGCAATTGTTGTCTTCATTCTTCTAAACAACAAACTGGACTGGTCTACAAACACGGACACCCTGATTAGGAAAGGACAGAGCCGCCTCTTCCTACTCAGGAAACTGAGGTCTTTTGGGGTTCAGGGGTCAATCCTTAAGACTTTCTATAATTCGGTGGTGGCCTCGGCCATCCATTATGGCATTGTCTGCTGGTCAGGCAGCATCTCGGCCCGGGACAGAAAGAGGCTGGAGCGACTGGTCAGGAAGGCCAGTTCTGTCCTGGGCTGCTCCCTAGACACTCTAGAGGAGGTGGGCAACAGGAGGATGCTAACAAAGCTAAAAGCTATGATGGACAGTCCCTCCCACCCCCCCAGCCCGCCCTGACAGCACTAGGTAGCTCCTTCAGCCAGAGACTGTTACACCCGCGCTGCAAGAAGGAGAGATACCGCCACTCCTTCCTACAGACTGCTGTCAGGCTGCTGAATAAAAAATAAATAAAATGATGTGGAAGACAATTGTAAATAGCACTGCGACCTTATCCATATCTGTATTTATATTGCACTTAATTGAACGGTGTTTGTTTTCTTTTCTTCTTTCTTCTTTCTCCCCATTATCTTGCTGCTGTGGACTGTAAATTTCCCCATTGTGGGACAAATAAAGGATATCTTATCTTATCTTATCTTATTCATGAACGTAGAGCTGTGTGTTGGGGTTGCGCCACCCCAGCGGAGCCTCAGCAAAGAGAGGGATGAAATCTCTGAGCAGGAGAATTATCAGAGTGAAACAAGCCGAGGTGAACCCCTGCCCAACCATTCAACAACCTTTGTGTAAGTGCTAGATTATGTTTATTTTTGCAACTGGGTAAATCTGATGTGTCCCCAGCTTTGCAGAAATTGTCCAGAGGCCCATCATATTTTTGGCCACATAATTAAAGAGGAATGATCTAATCTGGGCTGCTCATTAAGTGGGTGAGTAGGATGAGCCCAAAGTAGCACAAATATGTGCTTACATTTAAGGGAGTGCCATCATCCGTGTTTATAGTGCATTCTTTTTGAATTGTATGCAAAAGATGCTGACACCGGATACAACTTATATGGCCCAACTAAAATCTGATCCAACTGTGATTGCTATTTATATTTCAGTTATTGATGCTAACAATAAGATAGCATTGAGGTAAAACATAATCAATCAGGTTAACCCAAAAACATTTCAGACCTAGTAAATACAGATGCTGCTTGACAAAATGCTTTTATTCATTTGTTGCTGTATTTTTGTCTGATACTTCGGATGCTTTCAAGAAACACTTAGATGTGTCTGACCTGCGGCATGAATTAATAATTGAAAAACACTTTCAGTCAAGGGACAGATGACTACTATTTCCAAGCTGGCGCGTTTGTGTTTGGGGTGAAACAAGGCGCCTTCCATCAGCATTCATGCAACAGGAAATGGACACAACAGGGCTCAGCAGGCACTGTGAGATTGCATATACATAATGAACGAGGAAAGAACTCCCAGTGAATGCGCAATTAATTCCAATTCATAAACGATGCAGTATAGTCTACACTTCAAATGGCTATTGACTTCAACATTTATGCTAGTATTTAAAATGCTGGTTCTATTTTTTTGTAACAGTGTTTTTTATATGTGCATGTTTTCTATATTCATATTTTTGTTGCACTTTGGATTTCTGTGTTCTCTTCTGCTTTGTGGACAGTTTGTGCACAATCTCATTGTCCACTTAGATGTATATTTCTTAATTTGTCATTTCTTTTATTTTGAGAATCTGTTTTCAGTGGCATGACCTGGATAAATAAAGGTTCAATGAACTAGAAATGAAAATATACACAGTTATGTCGATTTTCTGAATATTTCTGAGCTTATGACAATTCAAACTTTTTAAATGATGCAACACAGGAATATTCAAAATCTTTGGTAAATATTAGTATACTAAATTAAGATGTGTCGTATGAAAACAAAATACAGAGAAATTTTTTACAAAAAAAAAAAAAAAAATTAAAGATGAGGAGGAACATATTTTTTAGCACTGTAGTATTGATCGCGAACATTGCCAACTGGAGGGGTGGCAAGGCATTTGGTGGAGCTGGCAATTGCCACTCCTTGCCACCCTGTAAACCCGTCTATGCAATCGGTATATTTCATCTTCTGATGCATTTTCTACGCTTCCTACCCTGTTCAGGATCATGGGGAGTCACGGCAAGCTGAACTGGTCACCGGGCAATTCCAGGTCACCTACAGAGATGGACAACCATTCACTCTCACGTTCACATTGTCACTGAGTGGGAACTGCCCACACTACAGTCTTTCAAGTGTAGCAATATGTCATCAGTTTCATAAACGCTAAATGTGATATTTTTGTTTGAGCTTTTAAATCAAAGCTGAAAGTATGCTTTATTTGGAATCCAACATGGTGGTGTTATAAAAAATATGCTGGCTTTGCTATCATACTATTGATTTTATATATATACAATACTATTGAATAGACAGTCTTGAAAACCTGGACTCACCCCCACTCACCCATTTTTAATGTGCTTATATTTATATTTTATATTTATATTTATTTATATATTTTTTGTCTTCTACTTTCTCCATTTCATAATTTTGCTGCTGTAAATTGGGAATTTCTCCATTGTGAGACAAATAAAGGTTTTCTTACCTTAAATTATCTTATCTTATACCTCAAGACCTTACAATAGTTCCTGAGGTAGATTTCATCTTTGTAAGTCCACAAATAACTGAGTGGGCTGATTATGTATTGTCATATACAAAAGAAAAAAAAAAGACATTTCTGTATGACAAGGAGTGGAATCAGGTTGCCGAGCAGATGGAGCAGTGAGCGACCCGAGCCTGTTCTCACTCCTCAGAAGCCTAATTAATCATCTTCTGATCCGTCTCTGCATACCTCCGTCTCGTTAAGGAAATGAAAGCTTAATTGGAAATTGTGTTAGTTCTGTGGCATGGTAGAAACTCAATCCGGGCTTTCGTCTTCGCCCACTTCCCACCACTCATGACACATTACAAGGCCCATGATTAATGTCCTCCAAACTCACTGGTCCACCAAATGAAACGCGCGATGAATGAACTGGAATGTTAAAAGTTTGTCTTCTTCACAACATCCATGAATCAGAATTGTGTTGCACACTAAGAATAGTCTTGGATTAGTAGATGATTGTTGTTTCCATGCTCAACACTCGATGAATATTTATGTGATTTAAATGAACGCAGCAGAGCTTCAAACACATTGAATGGCAAACTATTATTCATTAAACACTCCCATATCCACACCAGTACCAATTTCTTTTGACCTGCCATGTCTGCAGCTTTTAATATTTTGTTGACCACCTAATACTTGCCGTTTACAATCCTCTATACCTACCATTTTGTCAAAGCTCTCCTTTCTGCTGATGTTATTGAATCGGCAAAAGCCAGTGTTATTTATCGCAGTGGCAGGCCATGCATTCGGTAGCTTGCCCTTCAGCGGGGACTTACTCAATTGAATCCACCTCTTTATACTACCATGTCAATATTGTAAAAAAAAACCATCAACATTATATGGAAATGCAGTATAACAGTATGCAAATGTGCCACAGTGTAGTACATATCTGGAGCAGGCAACATTCAACATGAATATTTTGCTACGAAAATGAAGAAAACCTAAAAGAAAGTGGAAATAAATCATATTCACCAGAGATGCTGATTATTCCGGAATGCAGATCACTGCAGACATGTTTTGCTGGAAAAATGCCGAGGTCATCAAAGTTCCAGCACCACTGGCCCTGTGAGGACGAAATTGTTAAAGAAGCAGTCCCATTCCGAATAGTTCAGGTCACGTTGGCCAGCACTACAGGTTCTGAAGGCCATATTAGTTTGACATGGTGGCACAAATACGCTGAAATATGACTGGACAAAAATCAATCAATCAATCAATCAATCAATCAATCGATCAATCAATCAATCAATCAATCAATCAATCAATCAATCAATAAGTAAATAAATCCTTGCTGAAATCTACACTTTGCTGCAGCGATCTTCTTTCCTCTCTTTTACATCCTTAGTGTGCTCAGCAGCCAAGAAGTAGACACTTCCATATTTGGACAGGACAGGGTTTCGGAACCCCAGCAATTACTCCTCTAACAATGAGACTAATCCCACTGTAGTAATCACATTTGGAGGCGTGTCGTTCTTTCAGATGATTTTTATGCACGACCTTCACAGTTGTTGGCACGCTACTGTTTTGGAAATGATATCCTTGAAAAGCCCGAGATGGTTGACTTTGTACCACTTATCATAAAATCCTCCTGCGTGTCAGTCCAAATATGCAAACAAATACTAGGCCTGGTGCCGGTGAACCACATGATTGCCATCTATTGGTTCATGGTGATATTACATCTTAAAAACTATGTGATGGAACCCATATTTAAATGTGACCCCCCCCCGCCCCCCAAAAAAAAGACAGAATACAAAGGGGGAACATTTTTATCAAGCCATGTTAAAAAGTATTTTAAAAATACTGAAAAAAAAATAATCGGTGCTGAGACGCGAGTAGTCGGCAAATTATCAGGAAGCTTAACTAGCTGGGTATTTTAGTTATGTGTGTCAGCCATCACTGCTTTGTGCATGTGTCTGTTTCGGTGCTCATTAGGGATCAGAATCAGCTCCAGTTGGACACACTGGACCAATTTCTGATCCACCCAGCTGAGTCTGGCTCGGCCTTCAAGGTCAGTTTGGTTATCACTCGGTAATCAGGCGCAATCATTCTACAGGCTCACATGCCTCAGACTTCAGCTTCATCTCTTATCGGGCATGTTCCTGTCAACAGGCTGTACAATGCTCCAAAAGAGAAAGCATTGTCTGAACAAAAGGCAAGAAGAAAATGGGGTCACATTTATCGAAGGTGTTTGTTGTGCTCTGCTCTCATCATTATGCTGACGTTTGAAGTCCCACGATTTGTGTGGCTGTTTAACATATGAATGATGAGATTTGATAAAAAAGCAGTTCTGAAAAGTGGGTGATGAATATGTGTGAATCTGAAGCGGTTGTTGTGTGATCATGTGCAGATGAGTGTGTGGGAGGTGTGTGTGTATTTGGTGATGCCGCTCACATTTCTACGCTGTGCACGAGCAGGTCTGTTCTCTCTATACCTTAAACATTAAGGAGCAGCTGAGTTGAAATAAAAACGAGCTCAACTCTGCATTTTCGATGTGTGTGTGTGTGTGTGTGTGTGTGTGTGTGTGTGTGTGTGTGTGTGTGTGTGTGTGTGTGTGTGTGTGTGTGTGTGCGTGTGTGTGTGTGTGTGCGCGCGCGTGTCCGTGTGTGTGCATGTTTGTGTGTGTGTGTTTACGTGCGTGTGTGTGTATGTGCGTGTGTGTGTGTGTGTGTGTGTGTGTGTGTGTGTGTGTGTGTGTGTGTGTGTGTGTGTGTGTGTCTTAAACTGAGGACATGACTCTCCACGCACTTGACAGGAGTTCAGCCATCTACACTTGCACAGTGGATTTATCACCGTAGCAACCAGAAAGATGTTGAATCAAGTCAAGGACTGCTAATTACTTTGCAATTCTCATGAACAATACCTTGGGGAGTCAGAAAACCAAGCACAATTTGTTGTGTACATGTGCGTGGCTGTGTACATTGAACTTAAAAGACCACAGTTATGAGAAAAAGTAAGAGGCAAGATTTGACGGATCAGTGGATAGAATGGTGAAGACAGAAGAAAGCAGTCTGCTTGCATTGGATGTCCTTTACATATACATACACATATGTATACATATACATACATAGACACACACACACACGTCCATCCATCCATTTTCTAATTCACTTATCCTCACAAAGGTCGTAGGCGTGCTGGAGCCTGTCCCAGCTGTCTTCGGGCAGTCGGCGGGTACAACCTGAACTTGTTGTCAGCCAATTGCAGGGCACACATAGACATACAACCATTCACGCTCACACCCACACCGAGGGACAATTCAGAGTGCTCCATTCACCTGCCATGCATGTTTTTGGAATGTGGGAGGAAACCAGAGTACCTGGAGAAAACCCACACAGGCACGGGGAAAACATGCAAATTCCACACAGGAACGCCGGAGCCAGAATCCAACCCTGCACCTCTGCACTGTGAGGCCGACGCGCTAACCAGTTGATCATCGGGCCGCCACATAGATATAATGTGAGTATTGAGTTGCAAAATAACCTTTTGGATTTTCTCCTTTGGCCATGTAGGCCTCCAGGAAATGGACTTGAGGATGCAAAAGTTGATTGGTTTGTGTCCATATTCTTTTGTGTGTTTTGCTGCCATGTAATTTGGAAAGTGGCCCAAAGACTCTGCAAGACCACTTAGCATCTGAACAGCCATCAGGTGATGACTGCATGTCCAGGATGAAACGTCTGGCTGGCGAACCGGCCAGCTGTCTTAGTGTCAAAATGAAGGGAACGTTCACGCAGGAGATGTGACACTATCCATTTGGGGTCTTGTCATATATGTAATGTATACTGTCGTCACTCACTTCCTGCGTAAAAAACTATGGAACTGAATGCCTAAATGGAATGTTTGCATATGTGTTTGTAGAGGGGTTTTTGTGCCGATTTGGAATCTGCCTTTGTTTAGTAAAGACGTTAAAAAAAAAAAAACAGCGTTAAAAATACATTATGGGACACATGAAGCCGTCTCTGATTAAAATTTGCTGTTGAACAGTGTTATCTACAAGGCTTCATTGTATGATGGATTAAATTCCCTTTTCTTCTCTGCCTGCTGGTGAGTGAAAAAAAAAAGAACATGATGTCTTTTTTGAGTGGAGGCGCTGAGGGGCGGGGGGAGGGGGTGTAACCTGCTGACACATCCACAAGGATGGTAATGAAAAAAAAAACGAGAGACGGCTTTGCGCCGGCTGTGACCCAACAGGAAGTGAGTCTGAGCAAAGTGTTGCTTTCGCTGCGGCAGGCACTCGTCAGAGGTTATCTTGAAAGAGCACTGTCCTGGAAAAGAGCTCCCATTTAATCATGAGCTGAACAGTAGAATCTTGTCGAATCAATACTGATGCGGCGAGAGCGTTGCCATACGTCAGTAAACAGCTCCCACTGCTGGCATAGATGCTGCAGGTACATGATGCAGCAAAGACTTTCACCATCCACCATTTTATGTGAAACTACAACGCACGAGGTGTTTTTCTTTTTAATGGGACTTTGCTCGTGTTCATTCAATGAAATGCCAATGCGGATTGAGGAACGGATGACCGATGATACCTTTCCAAATGGAAGGCATTGACACCAGCTAATGTTATTTTCGTTCTGATGATGTATACAGTATCGGTGTGTGGAGTGTAATGTGGGGGCCGATGTGTGGAATGTGCCATGTCCTGGTTGCAGTGTTCCCTTCTCTCTACCGGTCCTCAGTGAGAGAGCATCACACTCTTCCCACTCATTTGTCCTTTAGAAACTTCACTCATCTTCATATGCAAAAGCAGTATTAAAAATCCACCAGGGAGCATTGAGTTTTTGCTGGATGCACCCAACCTAAAATGAAAATGTTCATAGCCAAACCAATGACGGAATACACAACACGCTGATTATCCACATTGATAAAAATGCCGGAAAAGTGCAAAATATTCATCATGGTAATTTTAGTTTGCACTGGTATAGAACTGTACAGTACTTCCTACTCACACTAAAATTCCCTCCAGCTCTGGAACAACGACTGTACACGATAGGGAGAAGAACCACTGGAGGGCAGCAAAGGCAGGATTTTATTTCAGGCCGTTTATTATAATAATAATCATAATAATAATTAATAATAATAATAATTATTATTATTTATAAGCGCCTTTCAAAATACCCAAGGACACTTTACAATCAAAAGAGCAATAAAACCACAGATAAAATTATAAATAATAAAAGCGATGAGTTTAAACTGTATATGCAATTTTAAATAGGTGGGTTTTAAGATGAGTTTTGAATATAGGAAGAGAGTCAATATTTCGGATGGCGGGTGGGAGTGAGTTCCAGAGTTTGGGGGTAGAGCGGCTGAAAGCTCTGCACCCCATCGTGCTGAGACGGGCAGAGGGTACACAGAGGTGGAGGGAGGCTGAGGACCTAAGGGAAGGAGAGGGAACGGAAATTTGAAGAAGGTCCAACAGATAGTGGGGGGCAAGGTTATGGATGGCTTTGAATGTGAAGAGGAGTATTTTGAAGAT